>NC_079348.1:9055438-9361438 GCF_029582105.1 Oenanthe melanoleuca | reverse complement strand
CTCCCAAAAAATAGTGGAGAGGAGAAAAAATAAAATTCCAGCAGGAGTATACTAATGATCTTGATTATTAGACTGAAAGTGTGAAAATTTTAGAAGTGAAAAGCCCTTTTTTTCCCCACAAATTGGAACAAAAGTATGAACAATTGATTTTGATCTTGTAAGCCTTTATAAATGGTGAAGTTTATATTGAGTGGGTGCAGTGAGCTTAGTTTCAGAGGCAACTGATAAGAGGTTTATATTCTATGTGTAAATGCTTGTTAGTTACAGACAATTTTTCAAAACCAGAAAAGATTACATTTAAGACATGAACCTTTCACTGTATGTGCATCTTCTGATGTTTAGTAAGTGTTATATATGGATGCTGATTTCTGAAATGTGTGAGAAATACTGGTTTGATCTTGTCAATTAATTTCAGAAATGTTCAAAACTGTGTTCTTGGTTGTTGAACCATTTCTGGATCACTGTGTCTTTGGCTCACGGGATTTGGGGATTATTTTAAGTTACCTAGCTGTGGTCTGCAAGTCTTAGGGGTTGTTTTAAAGTCAGGTAACAAATAAACTTAGTTAGAAAGGAAGACTTAATCTGGAGAGTGATCCATTCTGGGATGCTTGCTCACATCTTCAAATAAATGCAAATACTCAAATCATTATAACAGAACTCAAGTACAGTGGCAGTCTGGGCTTCTAACAGCTCCAGTCAGCATGTATTGGTCTTACTGGGAAAAAGGAAGAAAGTCCTGTTGGCTTCAGGTCTAATTAGGGATGGCCCTATTTGAGAAGGTATTTAAGCCCATGTGTTTTTTCTTCACAGCATGTTTGATATTATATATCTAATACAATGTATGTGTGATAGACTCAAATGCTCTGTCTGGTTTGTCTGTTCACAGTGTTGAGTGTAACAGAGTCAAATCCTGGTCCTGCCCTGCTCCAGGGGAACTGGCCAGCACAGTGGGAAAGTGGATCCTCTTGCAGAAGGGTAGCTGTGCATCCTCAGCTCAGAGAGGTTTCTGCGGCATCCTGCAGCAACTGGCAGAGAGCTAAAGGAGGTGGGGAGTGCAGCAGGTGACTGGGAGCATCTCCCAGAAAAGGTGAATGCAGGTCACAGACAAGCCTTGGAGCTGAGGGCAGAGGGCACTTTCTAGGTACAGTAATCAAGAAAGAACAGACAGAGCTTGCAGGAAACCAAGGAGTCATAGAAATATGTTGGACTAGAAAGGATGACTGAAGCCCAGGCTTCATCCAGCAATGATTTAACTGCAGAGTACATCTGTAAAAAGTCCTTTTATTTTAAGCTTTTATTTTTATTTTTATTTTATTTTATTCCAGCCTCAAAGTTTCTCTGCTCAGGAATTCTAGCCCATTTTAATCTATTTTCAAATAACATTAAATTCTATATTTTTACAGTGTAGTGTGTTTACATTAAAAGAAAGCAGATTCATCTCCTAGCCTTGGCTAAATGACACTTCATGGAAAGTGTCATTTGAAGTATGGCCTATTATTGGAAGGATTTGAGTAATGATTTTTTGTGATATGAATCAAAGTAAGTCTAAAGTCTTAACAGCCCAAAACAGCTACAAAAAGCCCCTGGATGATGACTGAAGATCAGCTTTGTGATTTTGTTAATTTCTGTGCCAATAAATCCAAAACTGAGAACAGATGTGCCAGAGCAATAGTAGAGACTTTTCTTTTCAAAGCCAGTTTGAACAAGTTCATGATTAAAGACTAACTTTGAGGCTCTTGTCAATAGTTCCAAAATTAAGTTTGTCACAACACTTTATATAATGCAAATGATAAGCTATTTATTGTGTGGAAAATGTCAGTTTATTTCTTCTTCTCTTCTTTTGATCTAATACTTCCTGACATGTTGAAGTCTCAGTATTTAGGTCTCTGCAGTGATTATCCAGGGGAAACCTGTGTAGCTGTGGAGAGGGAAGATGTACAAGGATGAGCTGCAACATCTGTGCAACTGGTTGAGGGGTACAGTGGGCCCTGAAATTAAGAAGTTCTTTATAACTTTGATCTGGTATCACAGTTTATGTATATCACAGGAATGTTTATTGCTGATTTATGTATTAGATATGTTGCACAGCTCCAGCTTAAGGCCAAGAGCAGGTAAGATTAAATGAGGGGATGGGAGAGAGAAGAGGCTGGGAGCAAAGGGATGGTTTCAGGGCAGGAGAAGACTTTCCCTCCAGGAGGCTGTGGCTGATTGTGCCACAGCCCACACAGGACAGGGCTGAGTAACTGCAATAGTGAATGGGGGCATTGCCTTAGTGCTGCCCAGGGAGAGGAGGTGATGTTGGAAAAGCTGGATTCTGCCCTGGCTTACTGAGTGTTGGGAAGGAAAAGGGAAGTGCAGCGTGTACTCCTGTATGTATAGAACCTGCATTCCAGTTTTGGTTGCAGTGAGCATTTCACCGCTAAGCCAAAAGGGAGCAGTGTTGCTGAGGACTGATAGTTCTTCCTTGTGTTCCAGCCTGGCTGCTGTGTTCATGCTCAGAGGAACACCCCGTACAACAGTAGGTTAAGGGCCCGCAGGCAGAAGTAAAAGATCAGAGCTCACCCACAGAGCTGTTGGGTAGGAGACTGCTCCTCTCTTTTGAGAGTTGGAATCTCTCTCTGCAACATAGTTTTCAAGCTAAATCTCTGTAGCTTATTATTGATTCAAAGGTAATTTCAGGGCAAATAAGAATTTTCAGCTATCTTACTGTTAACCATGAAACTCTGCATGGCATTTCGTCTATGAGAGAACATGGGTAGGTAAGATAGTAATATTCACATTCTGTAAGAACTCCACTAAGATCCATTTTAAACCTCCCAAACAGCAGCAGTTCCTGTTGGATCTTTCCATTAACAAAATCAGAGCTAGAAGCAATCCCAAATGGATCAAAAAATGTTGGGGCAAAATTTCTTTTGTTTTTAAATTTCACTAAGGCATTTCTAAGTACTCAGGAATAAAATCGTCAGACTTGAACCACCCAAAAGTTGAATTCAGGCATAAACCATCTTTTAGTGGATCTATACAAATCTTTGTGTTGATGATACTCTCTAATTTACTGACTAGGAAGTGAGTAATGCATCATCCTCCTATTTGTTTTCCAGTTGTCAGAGTATAGATAGTGGTAAAATATTTAAATAAATTCTGAAACAAATAATTGTAGGTAAAAGTCTCTTACTGTGCTTATGATAGACACACGCATATCCCTCCTGCATTTCTATAAATAACATTTAGTATTGGAAGCAAATGTAAATCCTGTTTTTGACTAACAATTATTATTCTGTAGGATATTTTAAACATATGTAAGTTAGAACTAAAGTGGCATGTCTCTTACACAAACCTGGAGTTAATTTAATGGAATTATTTCTTAAGGCTCAACGAGTGCTCTCAAACCACAGGTTATTGATTTATTGGGAAAAGTAACCCAGTCATTAACCCTGGTCTGCTGAGAGCTGCCCTGCCTTTGGCTGTAAATCCTTGTTAAAACTAGGTGATAAGCAGTCATGCAAGGACAAGAAGTCGTAGGTATTTTCCTTGCCAGGTTTCTGTGTTTGCCCAGGTGCTGCTCAGAGAGGGCTGATGGATGGATGTGCCAGTGCAGCACCTGCAGCTCTCCCCTGGACACCGCTCCCAGGAATGTTCCCTTTGCAGGGGTCTCGGCAGCTTACCTGACTTGCAACTTCCATCAGCCTGGTCTGGGTCTTGATCTGACAAGTCTTCAGTACCTCCAAGGCCTGTGCCAGTGTTTGGCTGGCCTTCCTCAGAAATTCTTGTTGTGTGTGTCTGGTCGTACCTGTCTCTGCTGTGTCCTGTCACCGCTGACCTTTCCCAGTGTGGGAGAGGAGGTTGGCTGTGATCCGCCCATCTCCGAGCGGGCAGTGTGCCCAGCCGTGCCCGGCTCCAGGCTCTCCCCGTCATTCCCGTCCTGGAAAAGCCGGGCTGGAGGCAGCAGTGCGCGGGGCGCTTGCCGTGTCCCGGCGAAGGGAAGGCTCGGCACTGCTGGCCCTCGCTGCCGCTGGCTCTGTAGTTTGCATCCACTGCCCCAAGGGTGCACTGCTGGCCCGTGTTCGCCCTGCCCTCCCAGCCCCAGCGGCTTCTCCCCGCCCGGGGAGCAGCGCTGCCCGGGAGCGGCCGCGTTTGCTCGCCTCATGCCCCGCTGCCAGCGTGGCCGGGATCCCTGGACAGCTCGCTGCAGTGAGGGAGCTCCGTGCGCTCCTGGGCTCCTTCAGAGCCCGTTCGCAGCAGAACGAGGAGGGAGAAACACACGAGTACCTTTCATCCAAAACACACATTGCCTCTGAACACTCGAGCAGTGTTTGAACAACCTAAGTGGCCACTTGCTGCAGTATAAAGAGGTGTTTGAAAGACTGAATGCTGATTCCCAAGTTATGACCTCTGGTAATATTTTTAAAAGCTTTCCACTTTTCCCCTGACCCAGGCAGTCTCACAACAGACATTAGCAGCTAACCAGGGTGCTGTTAAGCTGGCTAAGGAGGATTTCTTTTCCCACAGATTTTCAAGTGAAGGGGATTACACTACTAGGAAGATGTTGGTGGTTTCCAGTGACCCATTTCTTTTTTCCCTGCTCTGATCAGTGGGTGATCAGAATAGAGAGCTGTCTTACCAGATGCAATATTTTCAGATGGAGGAACACTTAACTAGCAATACTTATATAGTTAAACAAAAGTGGAATTATAGCCAAGCATATTCTTCACTCCCACACATTCTATATTTTTCATTAGGTTTATTCATAGTTTTGCCATTGACAGAGAAATAACTTTAAACATTCTTCCTTATAGGAAACAAATGGTCTAATTCAGGCTTCCTAAGCAGACAGGCTTTGTTTATTGAGTTTTAAACGTGTTATAAAACTCCTCTTATCACTCATTTAGGAATTTAAAGGCAAGTTTCTAGCCTGAAGGTCCCTGATAACATCCTATTTTCTCTTGTATTTTTCCTACCTACAATTTCCAAGTTTACGGCACTGTTAATACTCCATCAATAATTTTAGCCAGTCTCTTCAGATAACAACAAAGCCTAACTTTTTATGATAGAGGCTATACGTGTATATAATATATATATTTCCAATACATAAATCCTCTGTATTTTATAACAAATTTATTATAAAGATCTTATTTCCCATGGATTATTATGCTAAAACCTTATTCAGTGGCAGCATAGAGCAGTTAATAATTAGGGTTTCCCATGGAAAATTTAAAATAGGTATATTTAAACTCACTATCAGGGGATTGTATTCTTTAATAAGTTCTGTATCCTTTCAGAGCAGATTTGTACAACCTCTTTTATAGCAAAGACTAAACTTCAATTATTTGCAGTCAGCTGTATTTTGAATGTGAAGAATTGGAATTCTTTGTATGAAAACAGTGGACACATTTTTGTTAAGAAAGCCTTCTAGTTTCATTGTTTGAAGACTGACAGTAGTGCCTGTTCGTTTGGTAGCTACAGCACGTCTCTTCAGGGGCACTGTCTGCAGTAACCCTGAGCCAGACCCATCCCTCCAGCTTCCATGTCTCCCCACTGCCTCCAAGAAGGAACTTTTGATCTGCCATTGCAGGCTCAGCCTTCTTCTCAGACTTCTGTAACGTCTGCTAAAGATAAAATTAATTTTGTAACTTTAAGTTGGTCAGATCTGTTAAAAGAAAAAGCAGGAGTGATGTTTTTCAACCAGTGATGTAATAGAAAGGCTAAAGCTGGGTTGCCAAAGCTACAAAGCTGCTTCATTCTTTGTGCAGGTTGCAGGAGACTTTTCCAAGAGCTTTTGACCAAGCGAGAGTGCAGCCCTTATCCCCAGGCTGAATCACCAGAGGCCTGCTCTGCAGTGCCATTCTGCAGTTCCTGGAGTACAAGGACTTATGGCAAGGACTGCATTTTCTCTTGGTTCAGTGCAGTGCAGTCTTGGCAGAGGAAAATTGTGTAGTTTACTAAATAAATTGTAGGGTTTGGTGGGGACCTCTGACAGCAAAGCTTTTTATGTGTCCCTGATCACCACTGTGTTTCCAGGAGGACATGAAAGTTTATAGGAAACATCAGGAAGGGATGTTTACTGTCACATTTGATAAAACTCCATGTTCAGGAAAAAAAAAACCATGCAGTACTAGTTGTGGCAACTACTCACTGGAAATGTGCCCCTTTTATCCTGGGTTTGGTGCTATTTCTGTTGTGTGTAAGATTTTCATCATGTAACTTGGATTCCTGAATCCCAGCATATGGGCTTTCTGATTTATTTATGTTGTCGATGAAGGTGTGATTGCTTAACTTCTTTATCTGACTATTTTTTTTATTCTTTCACTTCATGCTTGGATTTCTGACAAAATTTTAAATAATGAATAACGAATTAAGCAAGATGTTTGGCTGTACCAAATGTTACAGTGTCTTTTGGGACTCAGAAAAGTTGCACAACTCAGCTTTGGTTGGAAACTTGTGTGGGTGGCAGAACTCACCTCTCTGAAGTGCAAAGGCTGAGGGCTTAAATAATGGTAAAACTCATCCTTTCCAGAACCAAAGAGAACTGTAGCTATGTATGCCATTGCCTGTCTTCTGAAAGAGATAATGAACTTCTTGGGCTTGTATCATGTCTCATAGTTCATGTCTCAAGTTTTGTGTCCAAGAAAGGTAATGGAAGCTCTTGATCCAGTAATAGTGTATTTATATTATATGCATTAAAGCAGGCTGGGTTGTCTCTTGCAAACATCAAAATGCACACTACCTTCAGCAACTAGGGGGTTATAAAATAATTTAGAATATAAATACATGGAGGCTGGTGGACCTACTAAGAGAGACTCTGTGACCCTCCCCTGGAGGGAATGCCCCTAGGCAATAATCTCCTTTGTTGTGGTGAGAAAAGAGGTTTCTCCCAACATACTTTGCTACTTTCCTCACTGCAGGGTGTTTTGGAGCAGCCCTCTCCAGTTCATCCCAGCCATGGAGTGGTCCTGCATTGCTGTCCTCTCCTTACAGCACAAGGCAAACCAGATAGGGCTGGAGCAGGGACAGCACTGTGAACTGAGCTGTGGGGCAGGATTAAAGCTCCAATTTAATCTCAGACTTTTTGTCACTTCAGTTCTCCAGCTGGAAATAAGGAATAATGTCTTGTAAATGGAGTGCAAGTTGGAGAAAGAAGTCCGGGAATGATTGTGAAGCAGACTGGTGCTGGGGCAGGGCTGACCAGGTGCTCAGGGACACGGTGTGCTAACACACAGCTGAACAGGCAGCAGGAGATGTGAGCCAGCAGGAGGCCATTGTTTTATTAAAACTGGAGAACTTGTAGGCTGGGATATCCGTTCTGCAGTTCCCCAGCACTGCCTGCTCTGCCAGGTAAGACAGGCAGAGTGCAGGAGGGAACACCCTGAGGAAGATTCATAGCTTCCTTTAAGTTCTGTCTCATACTGAGCCCACTCTGACACATCATTAAGAGCCTTCCTTCACTACAGGATCTTAGTGATTAAAACCTCTTTAATTACATAAGGCCTCTTGAGAAATATTATCTAAAAAATTAGCAAAGAACATCAGAAACTGAGTTACCTAGGCAGCTGAAAGTTTTGGGTTTTTTAAAATCAATCTAAGTAAGCAGTTAGAGACCAGTTAGAAGTGGAAATAACCTTTTGTCAAATGTGATATTTGTAGGATTTCAGATTACTGACTAATCATCACTAATTAAGATATTAACAGAGCAAGAGCATCTGGATGACTGTTTCTGTGCCTGAAATCTTCCAGAGATGTGGCTGATGTGTATTTTTCCTACAATTTTTTAAATTTCTATTTTATTTTTCTTATCTGACAATCCACAAATCTGAAAAATACTGGTCCTAGGAGGGGAAGAAAATCTATTGTTTTTCACTTTTCATCTTTTGTTGGCGTTTAGTTTTTCAGAACATCTAATTAATTTCAGGTGTATATAAAACATTGACAAGTGTATGTGTTTTGGGTATTTTGAGGGCCTCTTTTTTTCAAAGTGCCATGCCCTTATTAGTAGACCTTCATGCTAAGCCAGATGACATTTAGAAAGGTTTCCAACATGTCTTTCTGACCCAGTAATAAATTTAGAGCATCCCAAGGAACAAAATAGTTACGGGGCTATAAAAGCATCTGTATCTTCTCTGAAATAAGAGATTACCAACTTTCTGGAAATATAATGCAGTGACCAAATCACTTGACAGGCTTATTGAGTCCAACTCAGTAATACATTTCCTCAGTACTATCATTAGATAAATTCTGAAATCTTGTTATTAGTATTATTTGTCTGAAAAAGAATGCTAAAATTCCTGTACTTGATGGACTGTCCGAGAAGGAGAAAATAATGCAGCAGACAAGTGGTTTGAAGGCAGTCAGAGGTATTTATTAGAGCAGGCTCTTGTTTGTGTGATGTGAATGTAGACATAGGAAAAGTGTGTGCAAACAGCATCCTGCCAGCAGGTTGTGATGAAGATGTTAAAGTGGGAATTTGAAAGAGCACAACTGGCTACTGGAGCTACCACCAAAGGTTTGTCAGAAAGCCATTCAGGGCTGAGGCTTAGCCCAGCTGCATGCAGAAGGTCCCTGTGTCCCTGTGAGCACGGCTGGGAGCTGTGTTCGTTCTGTCACTGGCTCGGATGGTGTTACTGCACAGGGGCTTTCCTCTTCTCCCTGGATATGTGTTGTGAACATCCTCTCTCTCATGTTCACTGCACTCTGCAGTAATGGTCCCTTCCCCTGTGAGGACTCGAGCCTGCTGAAAATCAGTAGATCTGTGGAACAAGTGGGATCCTGCAGGGAAGGATGTGAGCCCTGGCAGTGCCAGCTTTGCCCAGAGAGAAGGGACTGACACTCTGCAGTTCCCCACAGCAAGTTTCTGTCACTTGTGCCAACTTGTTCACTGATGACTACATCAAAGGTTTCCAAACACTGATGTGAAGGGAATTGGTTTGATAGACAAACACTTGCAACAAATATTTTTTTTACTAGAATTTGCTATTTTTCTGCTTTGTATTTTAGTTGCACCCAAGAAGTATTACCTACAGTACAAAATAGTTGCTACTCCTTTTTTTATGCTTCATCTTCCCAGCTATTTTTTCCTCATACTTTTAAATTGAGATCGCAATTTATACTGTGGGATTTGCTGCTCTTTGTTTTTTCTTCAATTTTTTTTAGAGGCCTAACCCATTCATATGTGTGCAGTAAAACTTTATCTCTTTCCAAAGAACAAGTCTCCATATTAAACACAGTAAGAGTTTGTACTTTTTTAGCCACTTTAATATTAACTTTGCAGTCATTTATAGGTACCAGTTAATTAAGTTCTGTAGAAGTGCTGTTACAGCATAGGCAGGGACAAATTAATTCAAAAACAGAGTGGAAACATGGTTTCCCTAAATTCATAATGGGATGAAGCCAGCCTTGTGATGGGCTTTTTTAGCCCCTTTATAGAGGTTTATGCAATTATAAGTTCTCCTGTTCAGTGTTCCATTTTTCTAGCACATACTAGAGAGGATTGCAATGCACATCATAGAGGTGATCATTGCATTTGGGAGAGACTCAGTTATAATCACATTTCCTTTCCTTTACCTCCTCTTGATTGGTCCCTTTGACTTTCTAAGTTTAGCCTCATATTTCTTCTGTGCTTCAGTACTATAAATATCACTGCTGCTAAATGACTCTATTTTCTAAAACAGCATCTAGATACATCCTTTCTCTTGGCATTTTCAACATTATCCACATCCGGCATCCTCCTGGCCAAGTTTCTACACTGAACTTGCTTACAAGGAATTATTAAAACTGCAGCTCATGGTGCATTGTCTGTTTATGGTGCAAGGCAGTCACACATAAGCTGTGGACTGGATTGTGTACAGTTATAGAGAGACACATTCATACATTTTTACATAATAAGTACAAAGATGTGAAACATAATATCTTCAGAATTCTGAGTCCTTAGAATAATTCATAGTTTTGCTACATTTCTCAGTATTATTAATTCAGCTGCAGGGAGATATGACGGTGGTAAGGTTAGATTTTCTTGTTCAGAATTATTCTTTAACATATTATTTTTACATGATATATGGGCAATGTGAAAAGCCCATCAGGACCCATCAGAAAAGTACCAAAACCCAACTTCCCTTCTGTTTTATTCAATAGAACTCTAGCTTTAGAGCTAATGAGTATGATCTTGATCTTGCCCTAGTAATAAAATGTAAATCATCACAATGCTGTTTGGGGATGTGTTTAAGACACTATGTCATTTTCACTGAAAATTAAAAGCAACAAAGGCATATAAATGTTTTAGGTCCATGAATTAAGGTCAATTTGTGCTTTGCATTAAATATATATCAATATTTTCTAAGGCATCAGAAGAGAAGGGTCATGTTTACTGTGAGACCAAAATGAAGCACAATTGCCATCTCCATTCTCATCAGAATGAGAAGGTTTATAATTCATGCTTTATTTAAATTACAGCTTGCTTAAAAAAAAACCCAACAAAATCTTTGATGCTGTTCCTTACAAAAACTGCCTTCCCGGTGCTCTCCAACAGACATCATGTGCAGTTTTTAAATCTTCAGGTTTGGAATACCTTTGAAGATAAATTTTGACAGCTGTCAGCAGATATAGATTTGAATTAGGACAAGAACATACCATGGAATTTTCAAGATAATTCAATTTTAGATTCAATTTATGCTTCAGAAACTAGCATTTTAAAATTCTATCATATTAATATTCAGTTCTGAAAATAAAATTAAGCCAGAAAGCTAAAATAGTGATTTGCCACAATTGGTGAGTCAGGTTCACCTCCTATTTACCTTGAACTTTGAGATTTATATATTCCAAATAAGTTTTTCACAGTTTAAAAATCTTAGATGTGGAGGTAGTTTTGAAATTTGCTTTCTGACAGACCTCAGGACATGTGTGTCATTCCCCTTCTCTGTTCTAGTCCCTACCAAGCACTTCCTTCACTGACTTTGTTGATTCTGGTAAAACTGAGTAAGATGAACAGAGTTTGGCTGTGTTACATGTTTTACTTTTATTTTCAAATGCCAGTCAAGCTTTCTGAATCCATATCCTGCTGAAAGAAATAATATTCCTTAAGCTAAAAGATGAGGAGAAAAATTAAAACAGCCAGGCAGCACATTTACCTACTTGTGAAAGTCTTGGCAAATACACAATCAAACTTTGTTTCATGGTAAGGAAAACATAACACAGTCTTAAAGAACAATTAAATAATTGGCCTTTTGTTAAAAAATTTTTATCAGCTGTGTTTGGATCCATAAATAAAGCCTCGATCCAGTGGAATTGGATGAGCAATTGCTAAAGCTAGTATTTGAATAAATATACCTATACTTAAATATCTGCAATCTGATTAATCTAAGTCGTACGTATGAGCTGTAAGTTCCAGTGTGCTGCTTGTCAAATAACTGATAATTCCAGAGCCAGTCTCAGGTATAAACAAGAATGGAAGAAGAGTCTTGGGATATTTCAAGTTTCAGTCTTTGATTCATACTGGCTCTAATGCTGGATGGATTTGTGGTTTGTAATTCAATGAAAATAATTTCAGTCTTTCACTATGACTGATTTTTAAGCTCCTTTGGGAGAGAACAATCTTCTTTTCTATCTTCATGACAGTGTTTACTTCAATGGGACTCTGCTTCAGCCTAAAAGGCATAGTCATAATAGAAGTTTCTGTGGTGTTTTTGGTGAAGGTTATTCATAATGCATGTGTTCCAGAAATGCTAAGAATTTAAATAACTAAATTAAGAATAACAATCTTTTATCCCCCACAAGACACATTAAAAAAATCCCAAGTACACTTTTGAATGAATCTTTCCTGATCAAAAAAGTATGGATAGCCCTGTGATTAATTAATATTGAAAAAATCAGCTGACTTAATATTTAAAAGCTGAGGTATACAAATACATCTACTTTCTGAATACAGCTTCCTCATACTTGCTAAGCTATTTTCTCTTTCTTCCCTTTTTATTTTTTTTTAAAACAACTTTTAGGAACACTACAGTCACATCAGTGACAAAACAGACATCAGGCAACCAGCAGCTATCCATTAGAGTCACATCTGGTAGGTTTGACTGACACTCAGTAGCACTGATTAACCACAGAATAACATGCCAGAAATGTAGCAGGAGATGTCACTTCTGCCCGATACCAATCAATCACTCACTCTCTGCAAGCACAAATGCACATTCACAGTAGAATGAGTTTGACCCACACTCTTATCAGAATAATAGAGAGAAACTATTGCCAGACTTCTGGATAGGAAAAATAAAGTACAAGGCAAATGCCAGGAAGCAGATTCACAGATGGGAATTCATGTTGTTAAATGGCACCATGGCATATGACCGTGAGAACCAGACAATTCTCCATATTGTAGAAGATGTGTTTGAGCTGAGGATTGCCAGTACTCGAATTACAGAGCTGAAATATGTGAAATAATATAGCAAAATCCTGGTGCAGCATTTTGACAGCTCAGTGCTTTAAAGATCATTTTTCCCATCAATACAGAAGATAAAATATTGTAATGCTTGCAGCAAAAAGCAAGGGTCTTAGAAACTGAGAGCTGCTTCTTGGCCTAGATTAAGTAGGGCAGTTAAACATGTGCTAAGAGTCTGCCACTGATGTTTTTGTTGACTCAACATATTTAAGTTCCTTTACATGGAACATGCTTATGTGCTCTGAGTATCTTGATCCTTGTGCTTTCAGTTATTTCAGCTCTTAAATTAACTTTGTTTAATGCAGGTCAGATTCCACCTTGCTAGCCAGTCATTCCTAAGGGAGTACTCCTGCTCCTGCAGCTTGAGGCACCACTGAATTTGGTTCCAGTTTCTTTGTGTTTGGTGTCTTGCCAAACTCCATGGCATGATGTTGGGATGATTTGAATAAGTCATAGGGAGTTGGGAGCACAAAGACAATTTTCCAATCCTCTTACAAAATGCAACAGTGAATATAAAATCATCCTGTGTCTCCAGTTCATTTAGGCTGTTCCACATGGCCTCCAGTGCAGGCCCTGGCAACACAGTCCAAAATCTAACAAGCACTTAAACAGAGAGACTGTACAAGGAAAGACAACCTTCTGAATTCCCCAGAACCGACCTTGATATTTAGATCCTTTGAATCTCTACTGCTTTATTTTTTTAGATTTTTGTATATCAGAGAGGAAGATTTTCTAGCTTGTGTTTTTTGAGACAGCTGTATGCCCCAGCTGTTTAAACAGATACGTTGTACAGTAACACTTACAAACTTTTCTCTTACAGTCTGTTAAAGCTATTGCAGCAAAATTGCTTCACATTCTCCAGTTCTGCCTATATATTTGCTAGACTGGTGTAAATCAGTGAGGGCCAACTCAAAGCAGGGATGATTTGAATGGGAATAACACAACAGAGACACAGAGAACAGAACAGACTTTTACATTGAAAAGAATCAGTCTATCTACAAAGTAAAATACCCATTACATATAATTATTTCCTGAAACAAAAAATTGATTTGGTATCTAATATAGAGCTTGCATAGTATTTCACAAGAAATAACTGTGCAACAATCTTCTTTGAAGAAGATGGCTTTCTGAAAGCAAGCTGTATGCATAATGCCCCCTAATAAGAGATGAATCTGATTGAAAATAACTGTGCAGATAATCTCATTCCATTTCTAAAAGCACTAAGCTCTGTGTGATTGGCACAATTGCATTAATAATTTATAGCCATTGGGAATTGTTGGTTTCTGCCTTTTTTGGGAGTGTGAATCACAAATGATTGCTCATTTTAACAATATTGAAAAAGATTGTAGAAGTAAAGCTGAAGGGAGGAAATGTGCCGACAGAATGTGCAATAATTGTGTTGGCCAGCCTGGCTCCTGGAGCTGGCTATCAAACATGCTTTTGCTACTCAGCTAGTGAGAATCCTTATGTGAGGAAAACTTCAGCTCTGGAAACAGTCTCCAGTGGCTGCTATTGTTTGAAAATGATGAAAACTCCCTATATTTTTTTATATTTTAGATTTGGTATAAAATAAATTTCAAAATGTGCAACTAGGCTTTATTTGGTTTGTTGCAAAGTCAAAAAGCTTTAACACTTAAGCTGTCACTGCTATTCCTGATACAGCAAAGTAGGACAATCAAAAATGATGCATGAAAGGAGCTGTGTGTGCTTGGCTTGTCTGTTTTCAGTATGCAATGGTATATAATTGTTTATTGAACTTGTTTCTTCAGGGATTGAATGCAGCCTGTTTTGCAGAAGGATCAGACCTTATATAGTATTCTTACAATTCAATATACTATATTCTTACTATACTAAACCAATTAGTATTCTTACCTTTTGAGACATGTGCTCAATAAACTTCTTCAATTTTGAAAGTGTATATATTTCTACACTGTATTATGTACCAATTAGCTGCTTTTTTAAATGCTAAAATAGAACTAATGTATTGGAAAATTAATTTTTCTGTCCATACAGACACTGAGCAAAGATACCCAGACTTTCAGATGAACAGCTGGTAACTTCTGATCTGTGAAAACAAATTTAGTCAGTGTTCATAAACCTTTACAAACATATAGCATTTCTGTACAAGAATCAATTTTAATTAGTCAGAGGTTTCACACATCTCCTCTTGTTTACCAGAAATAGCATTTACTGTGCCTCTTTTAAACTACAACTTTTAAAAGTCTTAGTCTGAGTCCATTCACTAATGATGAGATTGTGTCTAAGCAAAAGGTTCTGCTTAATGCATTTGGTTCAAATTTCAAAGGAAAAACCAGAACCTTTACTTCTGACTTCTGCTGCAGTAGTAATGCAATCAGGAAAGAGCTGCAATCAGCTTATCACTAGGAATAAGACTTAGGCAGAAGAGTCTCTCAGAGATCACGGTTTATGATTTCCCTCTTGCTCGTTTTCCCTCACAGCTGTCTGGGCTGCTGCCTTCATTTCTGCTTCCCATCTTTCAGTGGACGTGAACCAACATACTTGGGACAGTTTTTCCCCAGCAGTACTGAACAACTGTGTGTTGTCTGAAATGCCCAACCTCAGCCCTGTTTTCTGTTGGCACAGAATTAACATTGCAAGATACAGTAAGAGGTAAGACTGCCTTGTCTCCAGCTTCCTCAGCCCCTCCAGCCGCTGCCCCTCAGTTCCAGTGGCTCCGGGTGTCCTTCCCAGCAGGGATGCCCAGGCTGGCAGGGTTGGGGCCAGTCTGCCCTCGGTGCTATTGGTTTCAGGTCCCAGCAGAACGTGGCTAAGCCATGGTTAAGGCTCGAGGTGGATGCTCTCAGCTCGGCAGAAGCCAGCACAGGGCCCTTCTCCACTTTCATCTCCTCGGGGCAGGGAGGCCAAGGGAGCAGTGCCCAGCTCCTGGGCCCGGCCTTGGCTCCCTGGCTGGATGAGCTCCCGGGGTGTCCTGGCAGGAAAGGCTCCCCTGGGCACTCTGCTCTGCTTGCCTCCCTTTCCAAGCTCGGAATGTGCTTTCCTCTCCCCCATCACTCAGGCCATGCTGGGGTACACTTGTGGTTGCTGGGCAGAAATGTTGCTCTGTCGCTTAAAAGCTGCAGCAGTCAGAGGGTGATACAATTTACATGACTTGAGGGTTGTGAAATCCTGATGGATCCTCTCAGCCAGCCTCTCTCCAGCTGGCACTGAAGCACTTCTGAAGATAAATGCTACAATTTTCAAAAGAGCTTGAGGGAGTAGGTGCCTGATCTCCTTGGATTCCTTAGAAAATCCCATTTTTAAGCTTTTATAGCATTAAAATAAAATGTGTTCTTCCCTTTTTTCCCCACCCCCCCCAGAATAAGGGAAGACTTTGTTTACTGAAAATAAACTTCAAAAGCATAGTGTTTTTAAGGTATTTTTCTTTGTTCTTAATTACAATGCATTTGCCAGATCTTTTGTAAGTGTATCTATTGATTTGAAGGAGTCTGCATGGAGGCACTCAGTGAATAGATTGAAAAGATAATCCTATTATATTCAATCTGACTGCAGGAGTTACTGTAATTTTATTTTTTCTGAGGGTAGGTGTAAGGCTTTTCTATGCATGTATGGATATCTGGGTGTAAACTACATGCAGTAATTAGATAAAGTCAAAAATAAGAAGAAACTGGAGCTTCCTATTAATCATTTCTTGAGCTCTTTTTGTTATGATTATTTGTGAGAAAATTAGAAAGATCTGAACCTTGAAAGCTTAGCAAACTACAGACCTATTCCTTCTACAAAATAAGTAGCAAACCAGAAGATAAGTACAAAGTATAGACTTCTAAGAAAATTACTATGTAGAACTGTCATTCTTGCCACAGGGGAAGTGATTATGACTTGATAAATCTTAATTCCCACTGGATCTTTTAGACTTACTCTATACTCCCTGGGAATTCTTGCTAGCAGCAATGGCTCTTTCTTGCCTTTCCTTTCTCCATTCAAAGATTGTCTCATTTATGACCTTATGTCTGGACTCACTTCATTATCACATGTTTATTAGCACCCTTTACTATGCATTTTTAAAATGAAAGTGAAAAATGACTGCAGCAGATCCCAGAAGGATCTGGGGAAATGAGTGAGCAGACCTATAATTAGTGATGTTGAATGCTACCTCATTTTCACATTAATTCTGTTGAACAAATCTCCGGGTGGAGGCATAAGATCCTCTTTAGCATTTTGAATCTGATCTGTAGTGATGAGTTATAGACCATTGGCCAATTGTAAATTGTTTTTTCTTCCAGAGTAAGATATCAGGAAAACACCCTACTTTGTAAAAAGTGAGAAGTACCATATAGCTATGATTTTTTTTCATATTTTAAGAATTTTTCAGTTATTCCCATATTTTCTTCTCCAAGTATCTGGTAAGAATTAAAATCTGCTGATTTTAATTCAGATACAGAAGAGTACAATGGCTTTTGCTACTATGTTGGATGCAATGTAAATTATGTAAAAGGGAACGTCAGATTTGTCTGTGGAGCACTGTCTTGTACAACCTAGGAAAATTACAAGAATTTGTCTGTGATAGAATCTGAACACAGCATTTATGAACTGAAGTATATTTTATATTACATTTTTATTTGTTTTGGTGTAATTTTCCTTTCTTTGCCCAGAGTACTATGCCAGAAAGTACGAAACTACTTATTGTCATTATTGATGTGCATGTTATTATCTAGAAGTGAACACCTGATAGACAAGAACAATCAAAGGACAGCAAAACGTATTTGTTTTAAATGATAGACAAGGAGAATGATGATTCATAAGAGGAACTGTAATGTTGATTTTCCAGAAGGGATGGGAACAATTGATTAAGGTACTGTGCTTTTGCATCCAAAGACAGTGAGTCTAAGCAAGTGTCTAGTTCTTGTGCTTTAAGCTGCAAACAGGATCATCTATCCCACACCGAGTTAACAAGCCTTTACTGTAGGTGTTTTCATTATTACTATTACATTATAGGCAAGCAATTACATTGAGTATAAAACCTTTTTCACACTTCACTGATTACATTTTTAGTAACAGCTCATGAACAAATTAATCACCTCTTCAGAGAGTGTTCATTAAAAATTGTCTTTTTTAGTGATTCTCTGAGGCTTTTCAAGTTTGTGTAAACAGTGATTGCAGCTCCCACCCTGACATTTGCTCCCATGCAGTAACAGCTTCCCACAGCAGTGCTGGGGAGCCTTTGTGCTCTGCAGGGGAGGCAGCACAACTCTCTGGGCTTTGCACCATCCTGGCCTCCCCAAGCAGGTGAGAGATGGATGGTGAGTACCAAGAGTATTTAGGACAATTATTCCATCAACCCATCCTCCTCCTTTCAAAAACTGAGAGATTTAGATCACTCTTGATTGTAAGGTTGCATCTGAACTCCATTAAAGGAGTGTTAGCTGCATTCTCTGTGCTCATCTGTTTTGAACCTAATTGTTCCTTTTACTTCCACAGTTTCTTGTGGTCATGAGGCCCACAATTTAATCCTGTGTTGTTTGAAGAATGAGGTTTTTGTTTTTAATAATCTGTTTCATAATTTTAATGCATGTATTCTATTTCTCATAGTGCATGAAATGGAGATTTCTTGCTTTTCTCAGTGTTTAAGAAGACATAAGAGCTGACAATTGAGGAGCTACTTCACATGCTGTAATCTCATCTTTGCAAATGGACCTCATGGATTCAAGGTAAACCCAGTGTCTGAGGAGCTCTGAGCCCCTGCCAGGGCCCTGCCATCTCTTTGCAGAGGCAGCTGAATCTCCTCAAAACTTTTTGGTTAAAGATGTATTACCAAATGGTATCCAGATGAGATTATTTATCATTACAAATCCTCATGCAGTTTTCAGGAGAATCACTTACTTGCTAAGTAGAGTGCAACAGCTCCTTGGGAGCCATTCCAGTCTATCAGGTAAATCTGTAATTAGTATCCAGTAGATCTGAAGCATGGTGCTGTTATTATATTGGTACAGACACACACATTAGGAAACATTACTGCCTGGGCTCAGCAGGCAATTCACAGACTAATAACTCAGGGAGTTTATTTTTTTAAAGCCTACTCACTTTTGTTTCACAGTTAAAATATAAAGTCATAATTGCAGCAACATTTTTTATTTTCACTTAAGCATAAAACAGATGAGACATCTGTAATTTTTGCTGTGATTTCTATGCTTTAAAATAGGGTATTATTTTTTTTTAAAGAACTGTGAGGTAGTTTTGGTTGTTCTTTGTTTTTTAAGCACATAGGTTGTGTGGTTAAATTGGCAGCAACAGGAAAAAAAAAGAGGAAGTGTCAGTGTTTTTTTGTGTAAATAAATTTTTGAAAAAGTTAGGATTTAGTGCAGTCAGATGGAATTCCAATTCAATTTGTTTGAATTTCACAATTTCATTCTTTAAATGGCAGAGGTCCGTGCCCTTTAGAAGTAAATAGAAGTCCCATATTTCAGCCTAAAGGTTTAAAATATATAGTAATAACTAAAATAGAAGAAAACAAATGATGTGTCAACTTCTATCTAGTGTACTCCCATTACCTTCAATAAAAATTAAGATAAGTACAATGAGGTGGATTTGGCAAGAAAAATGAAATTCAGGAATAAGATGCTGTGAAGTTTCCACAGACAGAAGCAGATGCACAAATCAAACACTTTGATTAACCTCCCCAGCTGATTAAAAATTATATTGCACTGTAGTCATTCAATCTTCTTCTGAAGGTGGCTTAAGCCTTCCTTATTAACTAAGCATTACTTTTTCATACACTGACTGCAGGTTTGGGATATGGAAGGCAAAGAACAGAGGTCTGAGGGTTTGTCTGATGCTTAGAAAATATATATTGTCTGCAGCTCAAATTCAGGAAAATGTATTTTGTAATTTTTTTCATGGCCTCAATATACCACTGTCAGTGGAAGCTTCAAACAGACTCCTTAATGGGCCAACATCAATAATAAACTATTCTCATTCGCATGACATGTTTGAAAGGAACAATGGGAGCAAAGAGTGAATATTACATGGACTATTCCAGTCTGATACATTCTCAAAGAGAACCACAAAAGCTGTGAACCATTACATACATGCAGGGTTGACTGATTTAAAAAAAAAAAATCACATTTAAAGGGAAGATTTTTCTTAAAAATAAGCCAAATCGGGCATACTGGTTTGCAAGACCTAAGTAAAATTAGAGATACAAGTGCTTATTGAACAAGAGATTAAAATCAGGTTTGTGGCTAATGCAGCTGACTGAAACTGGGGAAAACCTGGTGCTTATTTATTTCTCAGTTTATTTGTAGTCTGGGGAAAAATTGTGCAACAGTGTAACTCTTTATTTCAATTATAAGATACTTTGAAAAAAATAGAAATTATTTTGGGTCGCCTAAACTGTAGCATTGGCTGGCATAGACATGGCCTTTTCAAAAAAAAAAAAAAAAAAAAAAAAAAAGAAGTAAAAATTAAAGTATTTACCCAGCTCTGAAATTGAGGGCATTGTCTACATTCAGTCTTTAGAAATTTCTCCAGTGTCTTTTATTGTAGTGGGAAACACATGTAACCTCCTCTTCTACTCATTCCTTATCTGTAAAGGGTATTTAAAATAAAAAAATTAAAAAGCCCTTGTAAAAGAGGGCCTAGGCTCTTTCTGTGTATGTACATCAACTAGAACAGATGGGTTATGCCTTTCTTGAGACTGGGGCCTCTACCTTTATAAAAAACGTGATGTGATTTGGATTCTTTTTAAGGTGTTGGTCTTGGTACCAGTTGGGATCAGTGGGCTAATTTATCACCCAATCTTTCCAGGCAGATGTTTATTCAAATACTTTAATTCTCATTGTAGATTCAAATTTGTCCTAAAGGAAACTCTGACAGAAATAAACTTGATAAACTGTGTGAAGCACAAACATAAGAGTGTAATTACAGTGAGCAAATAATGGAAGAGAGAAACAAACTGGAGTTTAGAATATTCACAACATTCACAGAGAATAAAAAACACATTTGATTTTGTAAACATGTTGCCTGGTAACATTGGGATTAAGACCTCATCCAGTATTTTAGAAGCATATTTAAGATGGAAACTTCATATTATTTGAATCACTCAGCCCCTACTGACAAGCTGTCTCTAGAACACCTCCTGTTTTCATTTTAGAATGCTGTGAATGGTAACATCAATGTTCCAAACATGGAAAAGTTATTTTAACAGTTTAGTAAGCAATCTTGGGCTGCAGTAGTGAGCCTTAAAAATCATAGTCAGACTGATGATCTAATTCACAAATAGTATTTGCACTATAAAAATTGAAGTACAACAGTCAAAAATGGCAGTAAATGGTGAAAACGGTTTAGTTTAATCAGGAAAAAAAATTGCTCACCTTAAAATCTCTCTAAGACAGAAAGAAAGTTCAAAAAAACGAAATTTTCTTTTAGGTAAATTTTTGTGTTACTGTTTTTTTCTGTTTTTTTTTTCTTTTCCCTCTGTCTCATTATTGTGAATTTCAAATGATATTAAGTAAGAGTATTTTGTTAGTTTAAATTCTCAGTTTTAGTGTGCACAAGCAGGAGGACTTATAAACAGCCTGCAGTCAATCTTGTTCTTAAATACACCAGCCTAGGCATCAGCAGTGCTTTTCTGACTTGCCATAGTTACAGAGAGTCACACTTGCCTATTGCAAGGGCATCACAAAATGATCAACACATCTTTCTGCAGTGTTGAGCTTTATCAGGTGATCATTAATGCCTTTCCTCAGTGCTGCAGATTTATCCAGACCAAGAGCCATGGTCCAGATCAGAGGAATAAATCAGCCAGAGTGTGTGGTATGAACTTCATATACTTGCTTCATTTTACCCCTAGGACAGATGATACTCTCCTGTTAGTGTTCCACAAGAAAACATTATTTGGGTTGAAGGGTTGTGTTTGTATTATATAAATGGTTGAGGTTGTGACTGCACCTATGAAAGCCCCAGCAACTGGACTAACTGGGTCACCTTGCCCTCACACCTGAGTCTTGTGGAACACAATTCATGTGTTCTGGCAGATATTTGGCAGCCTACAATTCTGTTGCAGGGATCTGCTTCCACCCCTTCCCCCTCCCCCCCCCGCTCCATCCCCCATCAGACTTATTACTTTCTGGAATAAAGACTATGGTGATTTGGACTCCTGGCGAAGGACAGGGTGGGGTCTGGGTTAGATCAAGAGGATAGCAGTCTTCAGCAAAGACTGGCCATGCAGGAGTAAGAGAGGTGAATCACAGAACTAGATGATAGGAGAGTGGGAATGGATATCATTGGGGTAATTAGCAAGGAATTCCAGGCTCGGGGGAATTGTTTAGGAATATATGCTGGAGAAGAGAACATGGAACAATTAGTGCTTGGAGCTGAAAGCATTACAGAGCACCAGATTAGCTGATGTGGGCCATGTTCATGTAATTGCTTTGCACGTTCACTTCCAGAGGTGCAGACAGATCCATGTAACAAAAGCTCTTGAGAGTTTGCAAGTGTGAAAAGCTGCTTAACAGACTAAACAGGGAAGCTTGATTTTCATTTCCTGAATCTAGATATGGGAATACACTTCTGAGCAGGGACTTAACATAGTTTTATTTATTTTGCAGAAGATCCTTTGAGGCAGTTTGAACCCTGTTGTTGCCACTTGCACTTGATGTTTATTGAGTAACTGTTCTTTCATGGAATCTTCTATCAAATTATTACTGAAATATACATACGAGTTTATATTCTGTGGATCTAATTCAAGGTTATAGTTCCACTAGAATTAGAACAGGGATATATTTGACCCTCTGTGACCAACATTTCTGTCCCTGTTTCTTGTACTCATTATTTTCTATATAGAAATCCTGAATCTATGGTAGAAAGTTATTTATTTGACCCTTTCCTTTGAGAGCTGTTTCAGACAACAAATATGTGAACAGACTGGTAAAGGAATTTTTCAGCCTTTACTTTCAATTGATTAGGCTTGAAATCATTGCTGTTTTTCATGTGGGCTTTTTCTCATTTCTTTAAAATCAATCTGTACTCAAAGAAGAGTTTCTAAACAGAATACTAACTAGAGGTGTCCTCTCAGCTCTGAGCCACAGTTGTATTTGGTGATCCTCAAAAGTGCCTTCAGATGTGTAATCCACAAGTTTGATGGAATGCCTGCTGTGGAAATAGATTTGCTGCAAGGCCCCTTTAACTTCTGGTAGAAACAGAGACATAGGGTAGATTAGTTTCTCATCTTCAGAGAAGAAGTTTTTTTCTTCATTACCTGTGTTTTTCTCAAATAAAATATACTGCTTTACATGTACTACTTTTGATAGATTTGGGAGAAGATTGTTATTTGATTCTTGAGATAGTTGCAGAAAATGACTGCTACTCTTACTCCAAAGTGTATGTAACTCATCTTGTCTGAGGCCTTTCCCTAAAAGCTATCTAGTCACAGAACTGGGAAGAATTCCTCATGGCTTGCAGATACTGAAGGGAAACTGTAAATTATACCCCTGCTTACTGCTAAATGCAGCTGAATAATAAGAAATGGAGGCAAAGCTAATTTTCACTCACACGTGGAGTACAAGTAGGGGTCCTTTTTGACCTGCAGTACAGACAGATGTTGAGATACTGGAGCTGCTCTGGCCAAAAGGGTGGAGGTGATAAGGGAGCTGGAGGATGATGTACCAGGAGGCTGAGACATGCTCGTGCTTAGTCTCGGGAAGAGAAGGCCAGGGAGGAGAACATCTAATTGCTGACTTCAATCTCTTAGTGGGAGAGAATAGCAAAGGCAGAGCCAGAGATGCACAGCAAAAGGAATAGGGCCAACAGAAGCAAGATGCAGCAAGGACAATGCCAACCAGTTATAATGGGAAGGATTTTTCATGGTGAGGGCAGTCCAGCACTGGCACAAGATGCCCAGAGGTGCTGTGGTATCTCCTTCCAGAGAGATAATCAAACAAGGCCCTGAACAACTTGATCTAACTTTGAAGTTGTCCTTGGTGTGAATGGGGTTGGATGGGATAACTTCCAGAGATCCTTTCCAAACTGAATTACTTTATTGATTTCAACTGTGGGTTTCATAGTACGTACATAAGGGAATGTAAAATCAGAGCTTTGGAAGTTACCCAAGTGAGAAGGACAAAACATACTGATAGAAAAAAGAATGACAAAACAAAAGAAAGAAACCTGTTTACTTTTTTGGGGAAAAAAAATCACACGTAGTGATTTTGTCTTGAGTTGTCAATTATTGTTTGCAGAAAATAAAGCTTCTTTAAAATCTTCATGCAAAGCAAGACAGCTGAAAATATATTATTTTTGCCTTGATATGAGACACCAACTGTTATAAAAGTTTTAACTTTTAAATATTGTAGCATGCAGGGAAAAAAATCAGAACAGCTTATGAAAAGGTTTTTAAAAGTGTTCCTCAAAACAAAGTAGTATTCTCAAAAGCTATAGGTTAGTGATTCCTGTAGAGGCATAAGATGTTGGCTCTGATTTTCTGTGAGTGCCTAAACTGTTCAGTGACAAGATCCTGGAGATCTTTAAAAATATTTAGAAACAAGGAGGGCATTATACAGCTTCTCACAGCACTGGGGCTTTGTTTGAGGAATGAAGAGCTTCCAACAGAGCCAAGACTGAGGCACCAAGAGGAGAGGGGATTGCAGAGGGGATAAGCACCGTGTATCAGAGGCTGGGGGAAAAAGCACTTATTGGAGTTTTTATGGTGCTGGGTCCTGATTTCTGCACATACCAGTGTACAGGTACAGAAACACAGAAATAGTGTAATTACAGTAGGGTATGTGTTACTATTTTTTAGTTAGTCTAAACTCACTTTTGGAAAGGAGAGCTTTGAACCACACTTACATTAAAGGTGATGAATAAAAAAGCCACTCAGGCCAATGGAATGATTCAGTCATTCTAAGAGAATTGGAAAATAAAATAACAGGTTGTAATGATTTTTGATGGAAAAGGGGATGAAATCTTGAATTTCACTTTTTTTATAATAATAGAACCCAAGATGTAGTAGTTGATCTCCCAAATTTGCTGCTTTTGTTCCTCATAAAGTGAGTGCACAGAAGGAAGGTTATATCATTCTTTATTATAGTACAAATGCACATAAGAGGAAAAATATCAGGCTGTAAAATGCCAAATTTTCTTCTTTAGGAAGGGTAAAACTCTTTGAAGTGCCCTTCAGATACTTGTCCAATTTCAGTGCTTCTCTGGTTCCCGCCTCTGGCTCTTTCAATATATTCATACTTACATGCAGGTCATGTTTCACTCCTAATCTATAAGAGCTGGTGGACAGAGGTGAGAGAAATAATGGTGTCAATTGCACATCATATAGTGTAGGTCTTTCATCTTGAATCTTCTTTCATCTTTTCTCAGTCTGCAGCCTCTTCTCACATAGCCTGCACTAATAGCCTACACTTATCCAAGCTATAGAAATGTGCAAATTATGTTAACTTATACCTACCTGTCAAACTACTTTTCTGGGAGAATGTTTCTTAACAAGAGACCATATTGTGCCCCTACTTTCTCTCCATCTGCTAGAAAAGCTCATTTCTTATATCCTGCAAGAAAAGGCTACTGTCAGAATGTACAGAGCAATCCTATTACCTGCTTCTTGGTTCCCTGATCGTTTTCTGGGGTGTCGAGATTTTTTTATACGTTATTTAGGTCTGAGATCTCCCATTTGCTTCTGATCTTGGGCTGCTGTGCGAAGCAGCAAGAGATAGAAGGAGGTTTAAGTACAACTTTTCTTGAATGACTTCGTATCTTGAAGTCTGTGTTTATCTTTGTTTTGTCCTCAACCTGTAGGGACTAGAAAACGTTTTTGGAGAATTTTCCTGTTCTCTCTGCTATGTTCTCCAGAGGATGGAAACGGAAGAAGAGATGACAACAATGTCACACACTTAAATACATGTGAGTAATGGCACAAGCACTTGTTAAGTCAGATGTTTCTTTGAAACATCAAAAATTATGAAATTTTCATGGGAAGCTTGAAGCATTGTGTATTAAAGCACAGTCACCATGCTTTACATTTTTAATAGCAGCCCTTGGCTTCTTTTTCTGAGACCATCATAGAAACACATCCATGAATAATGCTTTATTAAAATTGTCATAAAAAATGGAATTGTGGTTTAACCCACTGATGTTAAATGTTGTATAGATGTTGGAAAAGCGGATAATTTTATAGGGACTGTTCTGTGAGGTGTAAGTGTTTGAATGGCCGCCTTAACATTTCATTGCCCTCGATGAAACTAAGGGTTTCGGAATGCATTTTGAATAAATTGTCAAAATAAAAAGGTCTTCTGAACTATAGCCTTGGCTCCAGGAAGCTGCAAAACTGTCCTGAGCTTCCTCTGAGCTTCTTGTAAAAATCTTGGGCTATACACATAAACAAAGGGACAAAGGCCTGCAGCTCCCCTTGACATAATCCATGCACAGCAGGGACAGAAGTGCCAGGTCAAACATCAGGTTTTTTTCCAGGTTAAACTCTGTTACTATGGAGTAACATCTCAGACTATAATAGTGCCAGCTCAGGCTAGAAATTGTTCCATAGTCTGGAGCTGCTGCTGCACAAGATTGTGCATCTGATAAGTTTCCATTACATGAGCACAAATCACTTCCAACAATTTCCCAGGAAACAACACCAATACACCCACAGATAGATTTGTGTATGCAGATTAAAAAATACTTTTAAAGCCTTAATTATTTTCATTTAAAATATTAACAAATATTTAAACATGTTTATTTCTAAAGATTTCATAATCTTGATTTGCTGATGCAATTGCATTTTGATTTGTGTAAAATAGTAGCAGGAAACAACTACAAAGAAAACTGAAAGGGTCAACTTCTGGCACCCTCCGGGCCAGTATTTCTTAGTTGCTTGGTACAATAATAAGCAGCACAAGTGCTTTTTTCAAAATGTATTGTTGTAATACACAATGGATATACATTGTAACTGTGTTGACCTGTTATGAGTATCATGAGGTTTTGGTGAAAGCAAAGATCATAAATAAACACACATACATCCAAATATTTTTTAATGAGTGCAAGAGCAGGAAGAATTTCTGATCTCATGGCTAAGCCCTGGCAGTACCTTACTCCAGAAGTGGTCCCTCTGTTCAGTGGGCAGCATGGAGACTGCTGCTCTGGCATGGAGTTGCCAGGGAAATTGCTGTACACTGCCATGACTTGAAGCTATTGTTAATTGCTGTAATAATACATCTGCACACACAAAATTAAAACTCTCATAGTTCTTATAAGCTTAATCAGTACATACAGACACTAGCATTTATCTGTTTTTTTTTATATAGAAAGTTGGTGTGATTATTCGAACGATAAAATTCTGAGATACAGCATAGGAGAAGCAGGTTCCCTCTTTGATGCTTCCTCTGTCCTCTAGCTATGCTAGAGAAGATCAAAACATCTTGAGAAGAGAGGGAGTGCATCTCCAGTGGTAGCTTCTCTGAGTCCTATGTAGGTCCTTGTACTCTGGATAATAAACCTAAGAGAAGTTGGCTCCTTAAAGACTTGTGTGAGATTGTAGTGAAGACATAATTCTTCTGTAAGAGATTAATGAGAGGCCTTCATTTGCCAGCCCTCCTACACCACCTTACACTTCCTGACTGATACTCCCTGTGGCAGCTGCAGTCAGTGCATTTCCAGGTAGTGCCACCTTGGAAGTTTTATCACCTCCTCAGCAGCTCTGCTTCTGTTGGCTCTACACAAGGGACAAGTCTTAGGCCATCTTTTCTTGATCAGTGCCAGCTGAGTCCCCACAGAGCATAAATGGGCTGCTGAGCTGCCAGCTTGCCCTAATTTATTGTTTTTTCTTTGCTAAGCAGAGTCAGAATACCTGAAGGTAATTCCTGTTGTTCAGTCAGTACTCTTACGGACATTACTTTCCGTTTTGTGACTTTACAGGTCTGCAAAGCACATGAGATATTTATGGTGTCACATAAGAATTATTTCACTTAGTATAAACATAAAACTTGAGAATATTGCCTAGAGAAGAAATGTCCAGCTAAGGAAAAGAGAAAATTCCCTTTGTAAAACTTACCAAAAATCTTAGTTATAGTGAGCAGAGAAACAAATGCCTCTGTATTTTGACAGTAGTTGGTCTGTGCTAAGGCAATGAAACACGTCATGAATTCATTAATGATTTTATTAAAGTATTTTTGGATAACATAATCTGATTTTCATCAGGGCTGATATTCCAACATTCTGTTCAGGATTGGATGATTTCAGCGTGTAGTTGTTTACAAACAATTCTTGCCTTAGATGTAGATATATTAATAACATTAACTCTGCAGTATAACATGCTGTTAGGGTATATGTTGATTGTTTTAGTTTGGGCCAGTACATCAAAATTAATGATTTTTCTGTGATTAAAATTTTGTGGGCTTTTAACACACAAAACCAGCCCCCACAACACAAATGTTCATTTGTTCTGAAGTACCTGTTTGTTAAACTCTCTGAATGGATCATTACCTTACATCTGCTTCTCCTAGATGCAGCTGTATTGATTTAGAAAGTTAGCACTTTATCAAAAGGACCTAAATTCACATTGCCTGTTCCCTGCATGGGGAAGATCTACATTTAATCCACCAAACCTTCTACTTAATGTGTTACAAGCAGTTCTGGTAGAACAGAACCTTGTATATCTTTTCTCCCAAGCAGTGCTCACTGCATTCCCATGTACTTTTAGATATTTATAAAGGAAACTTAAAATATAGAAACTTTCTTCTGTTGTTTCATGCTTGGTATTATCATGGGATACTAACAAAAGGCCTGAAGCTGTTTTTAAGAAAGCCTAAACATATGCTTTATTCATTTTCAAACATATCTTCTTTTCATTCATTTTCAAATGTGTCTTCTTTTCCTTGAAATAGTTGTGACTCACATTGTTCTTAATATTTTCATCAGATAAACAACCTGATTGTGCCAATCCCTTAAGTCCATTAATATTAATATTTTTATCAGCAGACAGGCTATGTTCTCTTGGTGTTCATTCTGCTAAGGGATTTCCTTCTTTCTTCTCCCAACTTTCCCTTAAGACAATGAACTGCATTGGGGAATTAGGAGAATTATTATCTTTAGTAGATATGACATGTGAAATTTTTTCCTTAGTCCTAATTTTCCTTCAGCTAAATGCAAATGAAGCCATCCTAAGCAAGCCAAGCCTGTGAAAGCAGCAAAGAACTGAACTTGCTTGAACATATTGACACCTCTGGAAAACACATACATGGGACCTCAGCATCCCCCACGTCAGCTCACAATATACACCAGCTGGCAAAAGTATTAGATATATTACTAAAATGCTTGTACATTTTGGAGGTAATTTCTTAAAGCATGATCCCACTGTGTTGTCATCAGGTTTAAAATCCAGCCTAGCAGAGCAAAAACCCAGAGTGGGGGACCCAGAGGTTTCAGCTGTTTGAAGCAGTTTTTGCCTCGCCATCCCCTCTAACCTTGAACACGCTCTGCATCATTAGGGCTGAGTTCTGCTTTTCTCCAGCCCCATAAATCAGTTGTTTCTTGCTGTAGAGAGGTAGGGCTTTGATGGAAGGGGCAAAGAAAGGCTTAGGTTAGTTGTGAAAGTAGTTTGTTCTTCAGAAATATGACAAAAGGGAGTTTTTGCTATTAGTGCTTCAGATAAGCAAGGGACTTGACTTTGGCACCCTTTTTCCAGCTTAGTGCTCTCCTGAGCACAACAGGGCACAGCCACAGATTTTTTAAAAGCCAAAACAAACCTTTACATTCTTTCAAGTCTGGCCTTGCAAACTTCAAGTGGAAGTAGATGCTGCCTTTCAGTAGCATGTAAACTATTGAGTCTCACAAAAGGTAAGTTTTTCTGGAGCTTATTCTGAATATTTCTGTTCATGCTGCCTTTAGGCAACTCTTTGATCATAGAAGTTAAGGATATTGTGAGAGGCCTGTGACTCCTTGTGCTTTTCTGTGTTTCTCACAAAGTTTCCAGACCCAATTCAGAACTGTGTATTTAGAAGCTTAGAAAGTTGAAATGTTAAAATTTCTGAATCCACTTTCCCCCAACCCCTTTTTTATTTTTGGTTTGTTTTGGGGCTTTGTTTTGGATATTTTTCTTTTTGTTAAAGTGAAGCTCTTTGTACAAAGAGGGAGGCCTCCGTTTAATCTGCGTGTTCAAAAGGAGCCGTTAGCAGCCACAGCTGAGCAGGATGATGCTGATGAGCAGGGGAAGGCGGGCGGGTCCGTGTGAGGGGGCTCCGGGTGCACCTTGGGCAGCTGAGGTGAAGAGCAGGGCGAGGACATTGTCCAAGGGCATGGAACAAGTCAGCCCAGAAAAGCAGGAGCCTGGCTCGGGAGGAGGATTTCCAAGGAGTCCGTGGGCTGCGGTGCGGGCTCGCCTGCGGCTGCCCCGGCACAGCTCGAGGGGCGGCTGCTGCTGGCGGTGAGTGACTGTGGGGACCCCGAAACACCGAGTGCGTCCACCCTGGGACTCGTGTTAGCACAGAGCTGCTCCGTACAGGGAAAAGCCCTTCCACGGGTGTCAGTACAGGGAAAAGTTCCCTTCCCTTCCATGGGCGTCCGTGTGAGCGCAGGCGGTGCTCGTGACCTCCGCTGGCTGTCGAGCAGCGTGAGGAGAGCGCCCGAGGCAGATGCAGCTTCAGTTTGTTTAAAGGCGAAGTGGGTCGGGTTTTACCCTTTCCATCTGCCTTTTCAGTCTCACCGGTGTGTACACGCCATAGGGGGATGTTGGTGATCTTCAGGAAGTAGTCAGGTGTGTCAAGGGCAGGTTGAGGGACTAACTCTGTGCATAACAGTGGCAAGTGCTTGGATTCATTATGGTTAGAATGTGAGACTCTACAGGGGCAGGAGAGGGAGAGTGTGAAAAAATGTCTGTGGCATGAACTCATACTGGGTTTGTGTGGCTAAGGTACAGCTGAAGATGCTATGATGTGTCAAAAACTCCTCTGGAGAGGAGTGAAAACACAATGGTTGGTCTGAATTCAACTTAATTGCACTGCTTTAGCTCTTCCCCACCCCTAACACCTCTGAGGCAGAGGGGTAACCTCCAACACATGTGCCCTATCTAACCTTCACTGACCTCAGCAGAGGGGAGGATAACGAGGCTTTATTGAAAGCATGTGAGTGTTCTCAAGGTTCTTATGGAAAAGCCTGTTTCTCCCAGTTATTAGGGATGCAGGTTTTTTTACATGCAGAAGTGAATTTCTACTGTAGTGACAAAAAGGCTGATGCAGTCCATGTATAAATGCTAAAAAATGCTAAGCAGGCATGAAAAGACTCTGCAGCCTCTGCATTTGATAGTGATATAATTGCTATTGGAGTATCAGCTAGTGCTTGCAGTTCTAGGAGGCCAAAAATTCGAGAGTTTAGAAGAGCCATTATTTTTTGTCCCAAGGACAAAAAATAGGACTCACCCTAATAGTGTATCAAAGCAAAGGCTGAAGAACAATGCAGTCTATAAATAAATGCAGCCAGTTAACTAATTTGATAGAGAATTAATCAGTCAATTCAGCAGACAAAATAGAAGAAAAAATTAATTTTACAGTCTAACAGGAAACAGCTTGCACAAAGTTAGGAATACATACTTTATAATTTATGTAAATTAATTGCTCTTGGAAGAAACTTACCTTGGGTGATAATTATATTATTGAAACATCTTGTAGTCCACTTAGGATGCTTTTCAGGAGTATATGCTGTAGCTCAAGCAGAGTTATCAAATGTGGAGCAGTAATAAAAGGCAGTGTCATGGCCTCTGAGTATGTGAGCTATTGGGCTAAAAAATTATAGAGGCTACTCTCATTTTGGGGGAAAAAATGAACTATTGTAACATATTTCTTTAGTTGAGCTACAAATGGGACTGCATATTGCATGAAGTGGGAGAAAAGTGCCTTCTTAAAGGTGAAGCAAATCTGTGTGATCCAGTGCTCTGCTTAATTGATTAACAAGCACCAAAGCATTGCCTGAATGAGGGAGGAGAGGAAGTATATTTTTGAACTGACAGATCCCTACTTTTAAATCCCTTAAATCAAAAATTTATCTATAATTAGCAAAAGGCATCCATATGGTGACTTTTCCAGTCCCAGATGGGTAGCTGTCATTTTGCACATGATCTTTGCTTCTCTTTTGAAGTAGAAATGAGTAATCTTGGGAATATTAATCTGACTTCAACTATATTTATCCTTCTATCAACAATGATGACACATTTTGATTTCTTTCTGGGTGTGCACAGTATGTGCTGCGGTGCAGAGGATTCCAGTTGCCGTAATTTTCAGTGGAAAGAATAATGATCACAGGGAACTGTAAGTAGGTTATTATGGACTATTTATGTATTTAAATAGAAAAGCCAAAATTTTCAAGAGTAATGATGCAAAGATTTGCCAGACCTGAAACTCAGCTGCAGACCTGATAGAAGATGTTCTGCAAGTGCTGGAAATTGGCTCCCTTTTTCAGTGATGTGTTACCTGGCACAGTAGCAGCTGTACACCTGCTCCTGCCTGGCAGGTGACTGCTAGGAATAGCTCTGCCAGAACAAACAAAAAAAGTAAAAATAATTTACCAGAAAAGAAGTTTAGGTATCTGATTTATCTTCTTCTCTTAACTATTCCAACATTAATCCAAAGCATGCATCTTTCTGCCCTTTGAATGCAGTCTCTGTGGTGCCATAACTTGTGTGTTTAGACTTCCATTTTAATTTTTGAGTGGATTGGAAAGTAATTGTGTGTGTAAGGGGAAGGTATTTTGTAGCAGGTGCTGTCTGTGCATGTCTTCTCTATCTCACTTTACAAAAAATAATCTTGGTTGCTTGAGCTCAAATAACCATGTAGAGAGGCCAGCAATCTCTGTAAGTGGTGCAAAACCTTGACATTCCTCTTAGTAAGCATTCTCCTTAAAATGCAATCTTGTTTTGGAGGGGAAAAAAATGTTACAGTACAGATTTTCCTTACCACAGGCAGCGTCAGAAGCAAGAGGCCAGATCCAATCAAATGAAGTAAATGGAATTACTCTGAATTTACTCCTGTATAAGTGAGAGCTTGTTTCAAGCCCCAAGCTACGTGAAAATGATTGCTGTGCTCTTTGCCCATATGAAAGCTGACATAAATACAACCTAGAGTGAACTTATTTAGCAAGTGATAGGATACATTTTTTCATCATGATTGAAAGGCTTTAAGAATTCAGGTCTCAGATGCATGAGAGTATAAGGTGCCTGAGCTCTAAGATGAATAGGAATTAAATAGTTAAGTGACTCAGGCCTAGGTATCTGAAAACATTCAACCGTTTATTTAGGAGCTCAATGATCACAATTCTTTCTTTTCAGTACTGTCCTTGTGATAAAATTTGATTTCATATTTTTAAAAACCTATGAAGCACAGGTGATGAGAATGAATGTCAGAAGCTTATTTTTTAGATTAATGTATTTTACAAGCAATTAATTTTTAAATATTGCTAGCCTAATACTAAGTGAAATTTTAGTATAGTTATAAACTTCACTAGTATCTGTTTGTTAACTTCGCAAGAATCTGTAGGGGTAAAAGACGAAAACAAATTTCATTACAAGGGTGTGGAACACCTGCAGTCAGTGAGGAGAAACCCCACACAGACCCTCAGGTGCAATTGGAGAACAGTGGTCTTGTGTTCAGCTGTGCTGTAACCTCAAAAGCATCCAGTACTTCATAGTTTGGGGTTTTTGACTTTTTGCTCGCAGTTGTAGCAGATGTCAAAGCAGAGTTTTTGGTTTTTTATCAAGCTTATTAAAACCTTTTCTGTGATTTCAGCCTATTTCTTCAAGTTCCTTTTTCTGTTTTGCTTTAGATACTCTTTCAACATTGCTGTTCATAAAGATTAAGAGAATGCCATTAGAAATAAACCCACATGGGTTAGACCTGTAATAGACCAATAGGAAAACAATATTGTTGTGGTCTGCGTATTCTGAAACAGGATGAAATATGTGCATCCAGTGGTGAATTAGCTTGCTAATCAAACAAGTGATATGTGGTTTATTTTGCTATATGTTTTTTTCAAGCTGTGATGATTAGATATCAAGAAGGATCTGGAGGTTTTACAGGTACTAGATTAAGTAACCTAGCATTTAATATATGGTAAGTTTGAGTTGGACTCTCAATTCTAGATTAAGTATGTAAACCTATTAAAATTTTTGTGTGTGTACTTGAAGAATGTGCCAAAGACAAACATTGTGGCAGAACCCAGGTCCAATGGGTATAGAAATATTTACTGTGTACCTGTCTTTCTAATAAATCCTTCATAAATTAAGCCACAGCTAAACTGTAACTAAGACTAAATGGTTTGTGGCTCCAGCAGTGTTCAAATCTTCACTTCTCAAGAGACAATGTAATTTCAATGGAAACAGTAAAAAAATTCAGATCAAATGGTGGATAACAAGTGGAAATACTTGCATTGGATTGTTTTCGAAAAGAACTAGGGAAGGTTTCTACCCCCACACTTTTACCTTAAAACATGCAGTCTAAGGTTCAGTAGATCAAGACTTGACATTTGCCAGATTTTCAGGTTTGACTTTTGAATTTGAGGGTTGTTACAGGTTCTCTCACATGTCTTCTCTTCTGTTAGAGCCTAACAAGTACCAGTGAGGAAAAAGCATATTTTTCCATTTGCAGTTGCTGCAGGAGATTTGCTACTACATCAAATTGGCACAAATCTTACAGAAAAATACCTAAGGTTACAAAGAACACATATGAAGCACCCTATAAACTAATACTTGTTGAAGAACAGTAGATACCATGTTCAAGTCTTTCTGCAAGTCCAAATGGTTCAAGATGAGGAAATTCTGCTGCTATATTTCAGAGCTTCTCCTTATAAGTGATTAATGCCTAAAGACCTAAATTTGCATCCCTATGGGTTGGGTTTTCTTCTCAGTTTTCCTGGGTGTAGGCAAGAATCAAAATTCAAATAAAAAGTTTAAAGTCTCTAAAATTCTTGCCATCTAATTGTTTTAGTTTACTTCTCTTAAAATTAATTAGAGCTAAGGGAGTGAAAAGGAATTCATACATGATAGTCAATTTATAAAGAGTTTTTGGGTGACCAAAATACCATATAGCTTTAGCTGGTAAAAAAACTTCATCTATCATGTCATCTTTAATATTCGATGTGCTTTTGTCAGATGTAGACTAAATGATACTCCTGTCATGTATGACTTCAGAAAACCCACTGTAGCAATTGGCCTGGCTGGAACTGAGAATCAACAAGACTCCACCTGTAATAAACCAGGCATTAACTTGAAGCCCTGGGAAACATTTGTTGAAGTCAGGGTGAGCTTGAGATTTCCTCCCAGAAGTCTTGAGGTTGTTATGCTAAGTAGCCCAAGTTCTCTCCTCTGATTTGTTATTTTCCTCATTGTTTTACATATTCCTAATCCCAGTTTGTGATTTAGCCCTTACCCTCAGCCCCTCCCCAGACCTGCCTTATACATTGTTGTTCCTATCCCATTTCCTGGTCTTTGGAGCTCATTCCTACACTGCACTCGGTTTCTGGGCACTGTCCCTGTTTTGTTTTCAATTAAAGTGTTCATTTTCTGAGCAGCTCTAGCGTTCCTGCTCCTTTATTTTTGCTACCCTCACCTGAAGTCAGGGAACCTTAGAGATTTGTCACAGCCACCCTCACTGCAACAACCCACAAAAGGTCCCAGTCAATCAGGCCAGTGGAAATGGGAATCTGTTTTTTGAAAGGGAAAGTTTACGTATAAAAAACCTCAGTGGGTGAAAGCCCTATTCAGGTGTGGCTTTTACTCTCTAGGACAGAGTTATAAACAGTTTTGCAGTATAATCACCAAAGTAAAGGGAATAGTCCTATCAACGTGTGTGCAGATATGGCACCCTCTAGAGATGTTTAGATATCTGATTTCTGTTCTGATCTTTAATTGCATGCTGTTTGTCAGAATCTGGGACAAACTTAGAGCTGAAGGATCAAGAGGAGACTTGTATTTTTTGTTATTGTTAATAGGAGTATGCAGGGATATTTTTATGTACAGCAAAATCTAGAATGTCTTCTCAAAGCTTTAAAATCTGAGTCTTTCCTGCTATATACACTATGTAGATTTTGCTATATACACTATGTAGATTTCCAAAGCCTTTAGCAAGTCTGAAGAAACAAGTCTGTTTCTAATAGAGATGTATAGAAAACAGGGATAATCTGTGCAAAGAGGAATCATTTAGAATGTAACAGCAGGGAACTACAGGAAGTATTACCCTGTGTTACTGCACATGCTGCTTCCTCACAAGGCTTCAGGCAAATTAGAAACTGTGTGATCAAGAATAGCTTCATGGAAATCCAAAAGGATAGGTACAATCAATGTCAGCAACAAATCAATTAGACAAAGAATAATATTCAATTACTCCATTGTGTCTAATTTGTTTCCCACACATTTGTCATCCATTTCCATTCTTAAGCTTCGTTACTGTTGGATTTAATACTGGCCTAAGGTCCCTCCAGGTATTTCCCTGTATTTCAGGATCACTTAAACACAATTAATAAAATACATACAGACAGTTTTTAATATCACTGAACTGACATTTCATTCTGGGCTTTGGCCATACTCTTATTAGTCAGATCTATGTGCCCTCATGGTTTTTTGAGGGGCTTATTAGGCAAGGGAAATGGATGGGAATCCAGTCGATGTAAAACTAGTCTTAAGTTGTATTTACATGTATATTTTATACACCAAAAGGTGGATAAAATCCCTTCTGGAAATCATCTGCTGAAGTTTCTGTGCATCCATAAATGGCTGTAGGAGGCATCTTTTCTTACAACCTTTTCCGTATTGCTCTTTGGTGATGTTACATCCCCTCTTCCCTGGCACAGGTGGAATGATTAGAAATTCCCAGTGCACAGTCCAACGGTACAAGTGATGCTGCTTCTGGGCACCAGGAGGAGTCTGATAATAAGGATATCCTACTCTTCAGGAATCTATCCATATGGGAATTGTTCTATCCAAACTGCACTGGTATTCCATTTCCAGTGTCCATTTTTCAATCAGTTGCAAACTGCTTGCTTTCCTAAGGGATGCATCATGTTTCAGTACTTCAAAATTATGCGTGAAATTTACTGCTCAATGAAAACAATGAGTTATTTGCTCCTCACAAAACCAGGAGTTCTGGGACTGAGGTGATTAGAGAGTTGCACAGCGGCTTTATCAGCCATGTTATAGCCTGACTTACTGCCTTCAGCTGTTCTTTATCTGCTGTTTACAAATACTTGTTTGCTTCCATGTTTTCTGCTGCTTTTTAATCTTCTTTTTCTCACTGTGTCACTAAAATCTGGTTATGCCACTCTCCCCTAGTTACACATTTTCTTCATTTCTTGATTGTAGTAGTAGTTGCAATAATACTATTTCTGTGTTAATGGAAAGTAACTTTTTCTGCTCTTTTTCCTTTCTCTGTCTCCAAGAAGCAATTCTATTGGGTTTTTATTTATCTCTTGCTGCTACTATTTGCATTTTACTGGGAGTAGTTTCTAGATTTTTCTTTCTTTTTTTTATTCTTCCCATTCTTTTTTTTTTGATCAGTGTAGTCATCATCATCAGTCAGCTCCTGTGAATAGGAAGCTCTTTTATTCCATTGCTTTTTATTAGAACACTTTTCCAGTACATTTTAGAAGGTATTATTCCTTGCCTTTGGATTTAGAAACAAAGGACACTAACATCTGTTATCAAATAATGCTTCATTGAAGATTTGAAACAGTTGTTGAAACATTAGAAAGCCTTTGAAATCTGTAAATCTCTACTTGATCTATACTTAATTGAAAATCGTACCTAACTATTTTTCAAAAACATTAAAAGCCATGTTGCCAGGTTTAATCCTTGGCTTAGACTGACAGGAGTTTATGACTCTTTCTGCTCAGTTAATTAGTTCATTCTCTTATAGGAATTATTGGGAAGGTGCCTCGTGGGCATGGTGTGATGAAACTGTTTGAAAGGTACAGGGGTATTCAGTGATCCCATCACATGTAGATCTTGACCTGACACTGGTTCTCCATATGTTCATTATGTTCCTTTTTGTGAAAAGTTCAAAGATACTCAGTCATCCAAATTACCCAATTTCCCAGTCTTGACTAATCTCTAAGTCTTTAATTTGTTGTTCTCTCTGTCTGTTCCTAATGTAGGTTTCCTGTGTCAGCTTTTTTTCCTTTTAGCACAGAATCATTCTGTGTTTAGAAAGCAGGAGAATTTTTGCACTTTGATTTAATTTGATATGACATTTCAAGTACCCTCCAGGATACTTTTCTATTGGTCTTTGTAAATACATTATCAGAATATAGCATTAATTCATTACCTTAAATAATAAAATGCTTAAGCTATTTACTTTTTTATCATGAGGACTTTGTACTCAGTTTCTTACACAAAAGCAGCCCACAAGAGGCAGTGGCATTAGAAGTAAGGCAGAATGAGACAGAATGAACTCCCATGTTAAAAAAAATTTCTCCAACTAGGATGAGACTCACAGGATGAACTGTTATTTTAAGTATGCAACTAGAAGAATCTGCTTGTTTAAACTTGTTATTTTGCAGGACACTTTGTTACTCCTAAAAATTTGAAAACAGCTGGTGAATTTTCATGCAGTGTGTCTTTATATAGCCATATAAAGATACCTTGTGATGATTCAAGTGTTAATAATATCTGTATAGTGCATCCAGCATGGCTGGGTGCATTGAAAGTCTTGCTGCAGAGAATGGCCAAAGCTCATATTAAAATAGCAATCGTGTCAGCTGGCTAAGATCTTTACTTGGAAAGCTAGAGGAAGATCTGTCACACATGAGGAGACTGGAGGTATTAAGTATTTTTTTAGAATGTGTAATTATATCCAAATGTGGTAAATTTCTTAATAAATTTGCTTATGAACCTGGCATGCTTATATGGCAGAGTAGAAATGTAAGGTAATATATGTTGAGGATGTGTTTAACATATTAAACTTCACAAGTCCTACTGTGAAACTTCAGTGGGGTTACAAAATGTCTAACAAATAGTGCTGAAGTATGACATTAAAAAAAAAAATCCATGGCTTATACCCTGGTGGTATTGAATACCATTTTAATGAAATTGCATCTATTGGGGTCCCCTCTGTATAGTCCTTTCCCAGGTTACCTTCACCCACACCTGGAGCCACCTACTAATAAATATTTCCTTGCCTCTAACTCCAAACATCTGTTGAAGTTCAGCCCTTCACAGAGTTTCCAAAATGCTTGAGCTCCTCTGGGAATCGAATTTGCAATATAAATGTAAAATAAGTCTAGAAATTACATTGAAAAACATATTGGGAAGAATTCATCTGTGTTTAAAGCTTGGTACTGTTGTAGCCTGGCTTAAACTCTGCAATAGGAATATCTGATACCTCTGGCAGGGAGGGGGAAACAGCCTCTGGCAGATGTTCTGCCTGTCCTGTTGCTTCCTTAATGCATACCAATGTTTTATTGTCACAGATGTGACAGAAAGGCTTATCAGAAAGGCTTTTTCCCTTTCAGTAAATACTTTTTGGGGCAAAGCAGGTGAAATCACTTGTGACTGAGAAATTTTAGCCTGAAGTAAAATAAAGATGAGGCTACAAATTACAAATTCTGTTTTTCTTTCTCCACTGTGTTACATCAGAAATATGGTAATATTCATTTGAATAACTAGAAGGAAGGTGGCAATGGGAAGCAATCTAAAATAGGATGGACCCTATTTATTCTGAGATTTTCCTGAGAAGAAATTGATTTAAGTGTTAATTTGAAACTACAGGCTGACAAGGTTGTTCTAGGGAAACCTTTGGATTAAGACACCTGTTTCAAACACATTTTCAGTGAGAATTTGGTACCTCACTATCCCATTGTATTTTTGGATCCTTTCTGGTTTAATTCTGTGTTATCTCTCTCCAGATTTGTTACAGGGGTTGGTATTTTCAAATTTCCTTCATAGTTCTTGATATCCATTATTGCTGGTCAATCTCAGAGCTGGTATTCTGCTGTTACGCTTAATAACTATTTTCTCAGTTGTCTCCTGGTCTTTGAATAGACTACAGACTCTCAGATCTTGCTGAGTTCTTTTTGTTCTCTAACTCTTTCTCTGCCTGCCTGTACACTAGACTGAAGCTTCCCTACCTGAAAATGAGGCAGCTTGCAGAGGAGGAACAGTTTTCTTCTTCTCATCCGAAGGTTCCACCTGATCCAGTCATGGTCTGAAGGAATGTGATTTTGTGCCATAGAACAGCAGTTTTATGTATTGTACTCCTTCAGGTGCATAATCTGAAGTGTCTGTAGTATCTCATGGATTTAATCTGGGGGTGTGCCAAGACTTCCCATACTTCTGTTTGTGCATTTGATATGTCTACTTTTAAACTGTTAGTTTTGAACCTCAGTGTCCTTCTTTTCTGCTATCAGCTCCAGTAATGTGGTTGTTTTCTTTGGCTGGTTGCAGGAATCCTCTGTGTGGTACTGCCTTGTGTCTGTCCTCCATGCAGGTATAAATCTCAGGCATTAGAGACCAGTCTATGGAAGAAAAATGTAGCTTTTACAATTGTTCCCTGATTTGACACAGGAAAAACTAAAATCTCGTCAAATAAAAAGGTTCAAGTTTGATTCAATCAACACATTTCAAAGCTTTAAAAAGAATTAGCTGTGATAATTTGATATGTCTATCTCAGCCACAATTTCAGAAGCTTCTCTTTCTTAAAAAAAAAATTCTAAGTAGCATAACTAAAAGGGTGCCTTTTTATCACCTTCAAGCTTTGTTTTCATGGAGAGACACTGAATTATGTTTTTCTGAGCAGAGAATTTCGTTTTGATTATTTGGAGTCTTAAAAGAAATTAAAATATTTCAGCCAATATTTCAGCCATTTTAAGCAACAGTAATTACTTCCTAATTTCTAAAATGTTAGGGGCTGATGCACTCAAAATGCAGTTGTTTATATATATATATATATATATACACATACACACATTTCATTTCCTTTTCGGGGGAATTAGTAGAGCTGAATTATTCTGAGTATGTTTATGTCCCTTAATGATAGTGACGAGGCATAGTTGCAGTGTTGAAAAAGTGAGTAGGAAAATTTCAAGAACTTTTTTCAGGAAATATATGAGAAGCATGAAATTATATTTGGATTACATGCGAGTTCTTTAAAACTTCATTTAATTCTACTCCTTGTCATTTCAAGTCTGAACAATGGCAGAAGCAGTGCAAGTCTTGATTGTAAATATAATTTGTATAGGTAGGATTTTCCTTTGTCTTTTTGACTGAAGTATTTGTTCTGAAGTTCTTTGAAGTGGCCTAGAAACCATGACCAAACACAGCTGTGTAAGTGTCCATACTTTGCTGTTTCATAACAACTGAGGTCACTACGTGGACCCAAGAATATTGCACTATTCCAGTCTCCTTGTTGTCACAGGTAGTGATGCTTCATTGCTGTGCTTCTGAACAAGCCTCTGATTTGTCACTATAAAATCTATATCAACTATAAAAGAAAAGAATTAGTTAATTACTTTGTATTTACTAAACCTGCATATATTGAGATACAGTTCAGTGCTGCCTAGAACATGTCACTGACTGTTTTATCTCCTGCTAGTGGGCAAAACAAACACCTGCAGAGATGGGCTTAATTTAGCAGATACAGAGCATCAATATTTTTTGCAGTAAAGGCAGAGATTTTCCAGTCTGTCAGTCTTGATTGTTTTTGTCATATAACACATGGAAAGAATACAGTTCTCCAGTGAAGAGCTTTCAAAACAATTTTTATTCTGTCCCTTCAGAGTGCCTTCAAACTCTTTCAGATTAGTGACATCTACAGCTTTATAAATGCATCATGACTTGAAATCTCCACATTGTTAAGATTAGATTAACTGTTGAGGTCAGACTTGTGCAAAAGTTTCTTTGATATGACCTCATAGCTTGGCACCTCAGCCCTGCATGTCTCTGATCTTGGACCCCAGTACATAAAGCATAAGGCCAGTATCTCATGGGTGAGTTATGTGTAACTACTGCCTCAAGAGCTGCTCTTTAGATTTCTCTTTGACTGTGCCTTTGGTGCCATGTGCAGCACTTCTGTTAGTACATGTGCAGCCTTGCTTGTACTTCATCTCTGAGCAGGATTGTTAGGCAGTGTATGACAACTGACAAACCAGTTAAAGGTGACATCTGTGAGTCACTCAGTCTAAATAATTATGCCCAGCTCCCAGCATGTGACTATATTCTTTGGGATAACCCCTTTTGAAACGGCATCTCAACATCAGTAGGAAAAATAGACAAGCTAAGCCTTTTGTTCTTTGTTGCCTTTATCTTCCACTTACCTTCAGCAGATTTTGATACTAGTGGTGTCTTGTAAAGCTTTATTTTTGCAACATTTCCCTGCACCTCTTCCAAAATGAGCTGTTGGGAAACAACCATGGGGATACAGCTGAAGGTAAGTCTGCTGCACAGTTAGGCCATGGGCTTGGCAGGAGCTCTGAGCAGATCCCATCCTGCTGGCACCCTGGCAGTCGGGCTATTCTTGCCTGTCTCTTTGGATGGATTGCAACATTCTCTGTGCCAAATGTCCAAGGATTATTTTTGCCCTCGGGAAGCCACGGGAGAATGTTCCTTCCAAATACAGGACACTTAATATCTCCTGCCTTCCAATGATGACAATCCCTAGAAGAATAAACTCATGGATTATAGGTAACCCGGGCAAAAATATTGCAGGACACAGGTGAAACCTAAAGCCTGGCCAGAGACATAGCACAGCACTTCTTTATAGAATACTCCACAATGATTTGGATTTTAAATAGTTGTAGACTAGTTCTTTGTCTCTAATTCTAGAACGTTCTTCAAGCTTGGTTTTTTCCCTTGATTTTTTTTTTTTTTTTTTTTTGCAATTCCTTTCTTACTTCATCTTTCCTTTGAACAGTTTCTTCTTTTGTGTTCTATTCAAAGTGAGATGTGCTCCAGATGCTTCATATAGCCTCTCCATGACTCTCTTGGCACATTAACCCCACCCCAGCAGGTTTGCCTGCGCATTCCATACAGGGAGAACTTGGCATACTGATACTGCATGAAGCCAATGTCAACAGGTCCAAGGTACCCCTTGAGTTAGAGCTATTTATGTTGCATCCTTTACTGGGGGCAACATTGCCTCTCACAGTCAGTAAATCTCAGCCATCTGAGTGCTGGAATCTAATTTCCTATTCAATTCAGCCAGCTGCTTCAAAGAGCTGAGAATGAGAATTCCCTTTGGTACATAGGTTTTGCAGGAGGATTCATGTTTCTCATGAGGAACAAAGAAGCTCAAACACACAACCTTGCTGTGAATTAACATGAAGTTTTGTATGAGCTATGATACAGTTGTGTGGATAAACCAGCACTTGCTTTTCTTGGGCTAAAAGGATCACTTCTGATGGGCTTTGGCCTGAAACCCTCCAAATACTGCCCTGAAAAGTTAAAAACTTAGCTTCTTACTCCTAGTGTGTGAGCGGGGTGTGACAAGTTGTGTACCTTGCTGTCTCCTCCCCATTGTGAGTCCATGTTGACACGTGAGGCACTATCAGCTCAAATGCTGTGTTGTGTGAATTTATCAGCTGCTATGACTGATTTACAGGGAGGCTGTAGGTTGGTCCCATGACACAGTTAAATATCTTGGTTAGCGTAGAAAACAAATTCCAGTTCTGTGCAGAGATGCTGAAGGCAGTTTTGTTTGATGATGTAAGTGCCCTAGTATATGGAAATACTGAATTTTCTGGAAAAAAACAACTAAGACAGGAGATTTGGAATGGTATTACACAGCTGTAGAAGGGAATCTGCTCACTGTGTATGAACAGCCTTCATTAGATAGAACTTCCAGGTATAAAAATAACTTTGAGAATCAGGAATGTGTCTGTTCTGTTTGTATTCATGTATCATCTTTTTTTTACTTTGACAAAAAGAAACACACTTCAAGCCACAGCTGGTCACTGGCATAGCTCTTTCTACTGAGCAGTGAAATCATTAATTTTCTTCCAGTTACAGGGAAGACTGCTTAAAAGGTGCTTTGCACAGTCCCCGGTGGGAAATGAGGAATCAGAAAGTGGATGGAAATCAGTTCTTTGACGCAGCAGTGCTTACTCAGAGTTTTAGATAATGGGGCTCAGTGCAATTCATTTATATCTATTTGTGCTGCAGAAGGTGATCTGAAACCTGTGTTTGGAAATCTGCTTTGAATCAGAATTCCCAGCATCAACTTTCTCTCAAAATCTAAATTAATAGATAATAAATCAATTTACTTGGGAATAAAAATGTCAAATGTTGACATTTCTAATTAACAAGGTGTGTCAGTTTTTTAAAATTTATTTGTCCCATGTCTCTACCAAATAGTCTCTTACAACTGTAATACTGTTCACTTGACACCTCACAAATAATAATTTTCACGTGAAGACTTCTGTATGGAAGACTTTTTAGATTATTTGAGTGAATTAATGCATAAGAATTTTAGGCATCTCAGAGAAATGGGTCAAATTAATACAGGGTACTAAAAGTTATCAACAAGAACTATGTAACTTTGGTTGTAACTCAAAGTTGATGTTGTTAGGCAATAACCTCCCTTCTGTTAATATCTTATGTAATTGGGTCAGCAAAAAATGACTATTCTGTTTTATAGGAGCTCCCTATGTGAAAGCAATTTCCTGATTCCCTTTAGGGTAGAGAGAAGAAAGTAAGGCTCAGTAGCAATAGTGACTTTCTGGCAGTTTGTACGTGCGTGCAAGTTTAAGAAATAAACAACCCCAAAGAACTCCATCAGGTGCCTTAAAAAAATCCTGTTTCCAAGAGGTCATAAGGTATCATATTTTGCCAGAAGTTGCTAGGAAGGTTCAGTGCATTTCTGAAGTTGAAAATATAAATTCACATTCAGCCAGATGAACCTGGAGCAATTAAAAAACCCCAAACTAGACCAAACATACACCAGAACCCAAACCCACTTGTTTTCCTTTGTAAATGTTTTCTCTAAGTTCAGTAAACAGGACTCTGCTATAAGGAGGGCTCCTGTCCAATCACTGCCCTCAAGGAGAACAGGAGTTTTGCAGTCTGGATGAAGATCAGATCTCACCTGTTTGGACGACTGGAGTTTAGCCCTGGTTAGAGTGAGAGAAAATAATTCCTCTGCTCAGGAAAGGTTCTTGACTGTGAGTGTGCTCTGACAGACGAGTCTCCAGCAGTTTAGTGAAGGGCATCTTTGCTTAGGGCAAAAAGGGTGTGAAGTTGGGATTGTACATCTGTTATTAAGGTGTTCTGCATTCCCTAAGTAGTGATACAATCGCTGATGTATTTCCTGTATTTTTTTTTCATCACTGAGAGGACTGACCTCACAGATAATGTATTTGATGTGGGCTTGGCAGGAGGGAAGGGGTGGGGCAGTGGCTTGGGATAGTTGGGTAGTGATTGGTTTGTTTTTATACCCTGATGCCCTGCTACTGTATTTTCTCCATTTTTAAGGAGGTTGGCTAAACTCGGCATCAAATTCCTGAGCCAGGGATGCTCTGAGTTTCCTTGGGGATGTTTCTCTTGCTCGGACTCTACCTTGTAAGATTCAAGTATATTGCACTTTTTCTTCTGTAACTACCTCCCTCATTCGCATGCTTATCCAGTTCTGTTCCTAGGTTTTGGTTTATTTTAAATTAGGTTTAGCAGTAACTAACCCTGAATTATCCCAGGAAATTGGCTGCTAGCTTAAGGCTGCATATTGCAATGGACACAACAGCTAATTTTTTGCAGATTTTCCTTATTCTCAGGACCAAAGATTGAGGTACCAGGCATTCTTCTGTTTACTTGGCATATGTGATGTGGGTACATTTTTATTGCCCACATTCCACCTCTTCATTAGTCTCATTCTTTGTTTTCAACTAATTTAAAATGTCAGGATCTGCCACTTCTCTGCCAATTTCATGATGGCCTACACTGGCAAACACCCTGAATTGCACTACAGTCATTTCTGCAGGTGGAGAGGGCAGTGTCTCCTGAGGTTTCTTTTGGATGATGTCAGTTTTGGTGTTTGAATGCTGTGTATTGAAACTTTATTTTCTAGCTTTCTTAATCTCCAAATCATTATTTGGGATGGAAAGAGAAAACTGACAGAAAGGGACATAATTTTATGATTTTTATGAGTTCACTCAGTAAATGTCACTTTTGTTAATTATATTTTATAGAATATGCAGTTCTATACAGTTTTGTCTGTTCCTGTTTCCTGTAAGGAAGCTCAGTTTGAGGTGCCTTGAGTGACAAACCAAGCTGGTTTTTGCATGGACCTATAAACTTCTACAAAACTTCTAGTGACCTGCCATGCTCAGAAGGAAAAATCAGTGCATTTAAATTAGAAATTTTTCCAGTTTTGTGTGTGATGTTTGCCATTTCTGCTTTCCAACTAGGCTATTTTTTTAATGTACCATGATTGGAAAGTATTTTTATTGAATTGACTAAAAATACTTTAAACTTAACTATCAGACCCTTCTTTTCACTGCCTCTTATGTAGCCATACACATCAGCACGAGGCATTGTACCTTGCTAGTAATGGGAACCCTCATTTTACTGCAGTGAAACTACTCTAGGTGTGCAGTAGTGGTAATTGAAGAACATTACAGCCACACAGGACTTCTCACACTTTGGGAATCCAGGGTTTTTCCTGATGAAAACCCGTTGCTGTTGAGGCTCTGCAGTATAAGGAGGGAAGCAATGTCTCCTGTTACTTGCTGAATCTTGGTATTAATGAATTGTGTGCTCTTATAAAAGAAGATTATGTTCCGGTTTGCAGTTAGCCAGCTCTTGGCCAAATCAAACTTTATCCTGGTCTCGTGTGGCAGCTTTGTAGCAGAGATCAGCTGTGGAACTTTTCTACCAGCACTGCATGTTGAGATCCTCCTTTCATGCAAATTATGACTTTTCTGTGAGCGAGTGATAAGCTCTTTCAAACATGGTAACCTAGCAAATAAAAAGCCTCTGTACTTGCTTGAAGGAGTGGGTCCTTTTGTGTGCCTCTTAGTGACCTTAATTTCCATGTGATTAAATTTTGATCTGTTAGTGATTTTGCTCTGATGGATGACAGAGAAATGAGGGACAAGCAGGAAAAACTGGCACCCCATTGCTTGCAAATGAGCTCATTTGAAAAGAACATTAAATAGATTTCAAAATTCAGCTGAATTGTCTTTCTCTTCCAGTTAAATTATGTTGTATTGTCCTTGTTATTATTTTGTAGTAAAGATATCTGGATTTTTGATTAGAAAACACTCTCAAGTGCAACTTGCCTGAAGTACATAGCAAAAAAAAAAAAAAAACCAAACCTGAGGAAACCCTAGAAAACTTGAGCAACCTAATGCTTCCTCTGATGCTTATTACACATTACAAGTATCTAGAGAGCACTATTAGTACTTCATAATGAACCAGTATTGCAGAGATGTCAAAATCTCAAATTTCTGATCATCCTTTTATCCTTAGGTGTGTTCTCCCAGAAAATAAAAGTTCTAATGAAAAGGCAACCACTTCCCTGAAAAATGTGAGCTTTGGACATGTATGTGACAACGCCTGCAAAAAAAATCCCACCCCCCAGAAGAAACAAACCAACCCCCAAGAAACCTCACAAAAAATATTGAAAACCCCCCAAAGATGTAATGAGCCTTCTTCATGTGTCTATATCTAAACTCAGACTAGACAATCTTACTGGGTTTTTGTGTTACAGCCTGAGTGTAGCTCTTGTGTATCCATCTTCACATACTTGCTGAGGGATAAATCCACCTGAGGAAGGGGCTTGGTTAAAAATTCCTTTTCCATGAGCAGAGTGTCAAAGTGGGGTGTCAGATTTAATAACCACTTTGTTGTAAAGGCTATAAATAAAGGAATATAGCTACAGCATCATGGTGATTTTGATACAGAACATACTAAGGATTCCTTTTATTTGTACACTGTTTGACCCTTTGATGCTAGGCATGCACAAGGAGAAACATAAACAGCAACACTGGATGATTGTCTCTTTGTGCTTGTAAATGCTTGTATTTCTGCAGTCTGACACTGTTATCTCTGAGAAACCCCCTTTGCATGGTGGGACAAACAGCTCCTGCATCACTGGACCATCCCCAGTGTCACAGTGAGTGTGGAAGAATCCATCATGGGAAAATGGCACGAGAGCTAGGTGGAGATTCAGTGGTGATGTTTTACCTGAAGTTTTGGACTAGCATTAACAGAATTATCATGAGCTCAGAGCAGTTCCTCTTTGAGAGATGTGATTTGATTTCTAATTACATATTGCCATCAGTTATGGCTATTTGTAAAATTGTATAGCAGTATAAGCTGTGAAGGGCCTCTGGCCTTAAAGCAGCTTATAAACAACTTATGTGCCTCTGCATGGCACAGGCAGAGTTTGACACTTATTTAAACCTAAAGAAAGCACTTTGCCTCGATACAAATTTGTAGCTTCCCATAAAATACTTTTATGCCTGGTCTGGTCTAGAACTGTGTGGGATAAACAGGCATTCATGTGTATATTACTAGAATTACTCTGAATATTACTAGAGTTACTTTTGCCTCCAAGTTTGTATAAAAATATCTTCTCAATTTAGGTGTGAATGCAACTCCAGCAAAATATAAAACAAATAAATCCCTGAAGTTCATCCAACATGAACCAGAAGTATCAGGATAATCTCACTGCTCCTAATCAGATTTCAAATATAAAAACACGATGAGGCAGAATATAGAATCTTCCTGCATAGTAGAATATATTGTGAGATGAAACTGAAGAGGCTACTATGAATGTAGATTAGTTCCTGTTCTTATTCCAACAGAAATTGAAGCTTAGTATTTTGTATTTCCCATCTGCTTTTGATCTGACTCTTTTAGCTCTAGTCAGGAGCCCATAATCTGGCAAGCATGATGTCTTTTTATATTTTTTTCCCCCTCCATGTGAAACTGTGAGCTAAAATCACAGAACTTCAGTGAAATATGCATGTACTTTAGCAGGCACCCCAATTCAAAGAAAAATTAGTTTGAACAGACCTTTGAAGCATCTTTGGCAGTTGCAGGTTATAATGTCATGACTGCTTTGTATGTAAAAGGATCCTCAACTGAGTGGATTTGAAAGCACACAAGAATGGTAATACTAACAGCAACCACGGGTGATTTTGTTCAGACAATCCAATATGTTTCAGGTGCATCACACCCTGGATGCTTTTCCCAGTGATCACATGCACTAAAAGTGGCTCAAATCATCAGCACAGCAGCTTGTGGTTGTAACTGTGGTTAAACATAGGTGAGCCCAACAGAGTAGCATTTCCTCTGTTTCCCAATATGTCTCAGGGGTATGCTGAGTGAATGAGAAAAGTGTCAGCAGGGAGGGGGATAACATAAAGCAGAAAAAGCCAGCCAGCACAGAGAAGGAAATGCAGTGGATGGTCAGCCGAGCTTGTCTGGCTGTGCTGTGTGACTGCCAGCTCTGAGGTTGTTTTACATCTTGCTCTTGGCAGCAACTTTGCTCCAGAAAGTTATTTTCACTTTGAATCACTTCAACTGTGTGACAAACTGCAGCGTGGGGGACAAGTACAGTGACTGGGGCAAAAGATGTCAGAGGGATGTGGCCATTTCTTAGTGCTTTTGCCACTGGGGAGCATCTTCTGTGTCAGCACATCCTGCAAGAATGGCATTGCAAGCACTGAGTTCTTTGCAGCAGTTTAAACAATGCTTAATCTCTGTATGGACAACCTTACCCATTATTAAAGTGGTCTCAATTTGGTTTGATCTAAATTACAGTCAAGGTGAATCAAGACACATGAAATGAGTTATTTAAATTCTGAATTAAACCAACTATGTCGTTTTATGCAATTTAATCAATGTCCTTCATATTCAGACACTTAAAGTAGTTAGCTTTTCTAAGATCTTCAAGTGATCTGCTGGAAATTTGAGTCTGAAAACTCTTGTGGGGTGCAGTATTTGGGGACTACAAAGGTAATATCTATCTAAAATCATATTGGCTAAATTTAAATAGTTCATATATTATCTTTACAGACAAATGTCATATTGAACAAGACATGAATGAATGTGTGGTGAGCTGACAGAAAATGGTTTTATGCATCCAGGGAAAATGATCAGTGGAAGCTTTTGTGTCCACACCAAGTGCAAAACTTTCTGATGAATTTTATCATAGTTTGGAGTGAATAGAATTCTGTTACCAAGGCTGAATATTTTTTGGCAATGCTTCAGGGCAAGGCTAAGAGATCAACATAATGAAGTATAAAAATTAAAAATGTTTTGATTCCTTCATTGGAACTGAACTGAATTATACACTTCAGTTTTGGATTTAAAAGAAAGATCTGTCATTTAATTATATCCTCAAGAAACGCAGAGTACTCTTGGTTTTCAGAAGCAGGAGGGCTGCTATAATAAAAAATTGTTTTAAATGTATGCTATTATATAGATTCCCTTTGATATAGGGCTTTGATTTAACCAGATAGGTCTTCTGATTTTTTCTTTTTTATAATATAGCAAATTTTAAATTACTTCCAATATTGTCTGCCTGACCCTTGCCTCCTTCCCTTGCCTATTATATGTGGTAATCAGAAACTAATTGCCTTTGCGTTGTCATAATTTCTTCTTTCTTTCCTTTTCTCCCTCTGAATGTATTGTAGCACTTGTAGGGCATGTACTTAACAAGGTGAAGGGGAAAAAATGGAATTAAGTCTATGCAAGGTTCCACAGAGGCTCTGCAGGAATTTGCCCATGCACTAAATTGATTTCTCTCCTCATGTTCCTCTTGCTTGAGGGAACCTTGCTAAGGTCTCAACAATGTCACTAGAATGTCTGTCTTTATTAGAAAACACCAAGGGAAGGTAATTTATGCGAGAACACAGTAAATTATGGTAAAAACAACTTGAATGCTTTTGACAAGTGTTATTTTAAAGGATTCAAACCCAAGTTATTACTTAATTCTTTTACTGTGACACCTTGTTTCCTGCTGGAGCGTTGGAGTAGGGCACATGTGGGTAGTCAGTAACATCTGAAATCACTCCCAGTGTACAGAAATCTCACTTAGATGGAACTACAAACTGGAAATATGTATTTTTGAGTATCAGTCCCAAAGTGTCCTCACAATGTCCCTGTGAGTAATAAAATGTGTGGAGACATTGGGTTTTTTAAGCAAGGATTTGCTCAAACCAGTGACTAATAACTGAATCTTTGTAGACTGTTATCTCACAGCAGTTCTACTTCACTTTATTTTGTGAAAATGTTTGCCCTTTTCCCAAGTGAGAAATTCCTTTTGAAAAAGTATTTTCCAAAGCCCTTTGTTTTGAGATGTTATCTGAACTGTAAGCTTCAAATAGAAACCTTTCAGAAGTTTTACACCTGCAGACTGTTTACATCACTGTATGGTAAGCTAGAGTTCATACTCGTTTTTCACACTAGATTTCAGTCATTACAAAACCAAGAAGAGAACAGACTTCTTCAGTGCTTACATGTTTTTTCTTAGAAGGAATTACTTCATGAATTAAACAGCAAACCCACTATGTTCTGTGCAATCTTTTTCCCTTTTTGGCTTGTTTCACCCATCTGATGTTGGAAATAAATTCAAAACAATCTTGAGCTCTCCATACTGTAGCTCACTAAACATCATTATACAGTCTTAATGGGCCCACAGTGTGCAGCTGCCTGGCTGGTTTATAAAAGCCACCAGATCTCTTGTAAGGGCATCTCCTACCAGAAGATATTACCTGCTAACTGGTCAGACAGGGCTTCTTGGTTCTGGTTTCCTTACTTAGCAAACACTCTACAGTGAAGGTGTTCAGCCACTGGTCTGTGTAGTTTTTCCAGTTGCATCAGCAAGTGGAAATAAACAAAAGAGAAATTAAACTGTAAAGAACAGAGATATGAGGGTGTTTTTTTGGTTTTTTTTTTCCTAGACAAGAGAAAGCATTGAAAACAGTGATTCATTTCTCAAGTCTGCAGAGTTCTGATTCCCAATAGTTGAGTTAAGATTTCCCACTGTGCGTGTTACCTCCAAGTAATGCTGTTCATATGCTGCCTATGGTGTTCCTACCAGTGATATTTTCTTTTGACATGTGCAGTGTTCCCAAATACCCAGTGACTAAGATAGCCAAGCACGACTTTTAGGGACAAAAACACCTAGCTCAAAGGAGGATGCTACAATTACAGTCCTTTTACACCAGACAAATCTCACTTCCTCTAATCTGGCAGTGGTTGATTAAGCGGTAGGTGTTAGATTTCAGTCCTTTCTTTTACACTTCCAGTAAATAATCTCTGTCTCTAGTAATGAGTGGTTTTTATCTATATCAGCAAGTTTGTTTTTTAATCAAATATGGACACAACTGATTTGAACAGCCTCAAAACATTGTAAAGGGTTTGAATTTTTTATCATTATATCAAAATACTTGAATGTGCGGATCGTTTTTCTATTGGGAACCATTTTCTTCCTACAGTAATGAAGCCTAGGAAGTTTTTCTGATTTCTCTTTATACCATCCTAACAGCTGAGAGAAAAGGAAGCTGTCACTAGGTGATAGACTTCTGCCAGACTTGACTGCCAGTTGAGTCTGTGATGTGCTTCTATGCATTTTTTTTTCTGTGTGTTTTTACCTAACATTTCACAAGCGTTGTGTTGTAGTAAACTTTAGTGTCTGTGTTGAATCTGCAGTTACAATGCCAGATTACACTTGTGAGCTTTGAGGCAGTACAAATTAAACAAATACAGTCTAGCCTGCAGTCCAGTGTATTTGATTATTTGCAGGTGTCCTCAGAACTGTTCAAGGATCATTCATTCCAGTGACAACCTGAGTTCCACCCCTCCATCCCCTCCAGATTTTATAAAATAATTCAGTAGATACAAACATGGATGTTCCCCACAGGGCTTTGATATTTTTCAGTCTTTCAAATGATCATCAAAGTGAGTCTAAAAATTATTTTAACACAGCAGCCCTGGCATAAACCAGAAAATTTCTGTTTCTCCCATATGGCAATTAAAACTTGTTTGGCCAACCAGCTGCAGATCACCCAAGCCTATCGGAGATTGATGGAGACATTCACAGAAAATACGGATTAAGCATGTTATTCTGAGAATTTAAGTGAAAATGCAGCAGAGGATTGGAAAAGGTGTCCTTATAAAATATTTGGGACCCATGAAATTATATGCTGAATATCAGAGAATTTTTCTGAATCAGAGCTTAAAATGTCTTTTTGAATCGTTTTATAATAACAATGAGAGTCTGTGCTGACATCTATAGTTAGATAATTGTTTTGAAGCCATAGTCTCACTTCTATAATTTTCTCATTGATAGTCTGCTTTTCAAGTTGAGGGAGGAGAAAAAAAAAATTAATGGATAATTTCTAAAACTATAACATATGACTATAAAAGTATTACTTATTATCTCATTTTCACTATATGCAATAATATTTTAATTCATTCTGTTCTAGTATTTTCAAATTACATCTTATAGATAATTCACAGCAGTACAATTTCATTTTAACATGTAAATTTCTTATGCTAAATGATAACACATAAACTTTTGAGCAACTTTCTGGTAGCTTTCTTGAGTGTTGATGCAGTGTTTGCATCTGGGATGCCTGAGACATGTTGTGTTTCTCCTTTGAAATAGTTTGTGAACCAAGTTCTGTCTGTGTGTGATCTGTAGGGCTGAAAAAGATTTTAGGACTTAGTTTCCATTTTGTTGTGCAGAAAGAGAGGGAAGGTGACAGTTTCATAGCCATTCCACCTGCATTTTGAAAGATTCATCAAATTATTCTGATATTTGTGCAATTTAGCCTTGTCCCTTTAACTCCTGTTCACTGACCTTGGTAATGAATACGTGAAAGAATTCAGAAACCATCCTCTAATATATGTATTGACATTGAAAATTTTAAGTTGGTGATGATTCCTGTGAATCCTATGGGAAGTTCCAATAAACACAAACAAAACTCAGAAGAAATGAACAAACCTTCCAAACCCAGATATTTAAAATGAAAGAGTTGTTCATATCTGAAAATACTCATAAAATGAAGAAAAGCTTTTACAATAGGGATGTACTTGTACAGAAGGGTACAACTCACAGGGTGCTTCTTTCAAATTAGCAGGACAGGGGAAGGAATGTGGTGCTCTGTTACATCCCATTGCCTGTCAGAAATCTTGAAGTCAAAAGGAAGAAAAATTGGAGGATTTAAGTACTAAAAGCATCATGTAGGGGAAGTATGAGGAAAAAGAAGGGTAATGCATTTTTAACCACTGTAATCTACAATAATAATTAAGAACATAAAATAATGTATATACTATGTGAAATTGAAGTAATTTTTTATCTGGACTATCACTATTATTTTCTGGTGTCAAAATAGAGCTTGGAAAATAAAAAACTAGTTAAACCTTAATAAGAAAACATATTTTCATAGTAAAATAATTTCCATGTGCAGCTTAGATGTAGAGGAAAGCATGTATTCTAGTACTGTCAGCATATTTGAAATAATTTGAGTAATCTTTCCTTAGGTATATTTTGTCAGAAAAATTTTTATTTGGTGTTCTGAAAACACCACTGATTACAAAATTCCCTGAAGAAGCTGAGCTGAAGTACAGCATAATGACTGGGAGCTTGTAGGCATTTCCAATAGTAACTTGAAAAGACTGTCAGTAAAGCCATGGAGGGTCAAGTTCCCAAGAAGTGAGAATAGTGATGAATGGAAATCACCTCTTCCAGGTAATATTCAGAGCTGGTATAAGAAACTTTCTAAATAGCAATTTTTAGTGCCTGTGACCTCCTCATCCTCCTGCTACCGAAGAGCTTTCAGTAGCCTTGGAATATGCTATAGGCACAGCAATTTTAATACTCTATATTTTAGCATACTTGCATATTTTAGCACTGTATTTTCATATAGAAGTGCTTCAATAAGAAGTAAATGTGATATTATGATAGATTATTACACTTTGCCATGACCTAAAATCTTCCATTTTCTGCTGGGCAAATAAAGCAAATTCTCCAACTTCCATTAGAACATGTGCATGAGTGCTGGCATATCTAATGTTTGACACATTTGTTATAAACAAAGTAGCAGATGTTACCTTACCCACGTATATTAGTTCATTAGAGAGCATATTTATTTCATTTTGATTTTTAATGTTAACTCTTTTGTGGATTTTTATTACTAGCAGAAAAGCCATCATGGCTTTAAAGTTAATGTTTTATGCTCCATGTTATTTTGCCTCAGAGATTTGGTTGTTTTATTGTTTTACATAAGACAGCAGATTTTGCTTTTTCCTTATCTCAGAGCAAAATAGTGTCCTTAAATGTAATCTCCTTTTTGACTTGGTTTTGCTTAAACATATGGTTATGAAATGTGTTTGTATGTTTCATATATATATTTATACAAGGCATGGAAATAGGAGGAAAAGAAAGTTTGGAACAGGAAGCTGGACTAGATCCTCTCAAGGTCCGAGCCTGAATTAGCCTGTGGTGTATGTGAGGTGGCTTACAAATCCTGGTGCCACAGGGAGACTGAGTTAATGAGTCACTTCTGCATCAAAGTTTGACTCAAGTCATCCATGAAATGGGTTCATGGGTCCTGGCCCGAAGGCACAGCTTTGATCCTGCAGCTCCTGTGCTGAGGTCTCATCCCTGAGCTTCTCTAAGCGGCTCCAGTCCCCCTGCCCCAGGGCAATGCCGCTCCCAGCGTGGGAGCTGCGCCCTCCCTTCGCCCGGAGCTGCTCTCTGACCCTGGGGCTGTTCTGGAGGGTTTCACCGCTACTGGGGTGCGTGTCAGGACACCTCACCCAAAGCTGTCTTACAGTTAGAACAATTACTCAAGTTTTGGGGTCACAAATTGTGGTTTCCACAGTCTCCTGGAAGAAGTTGCACCTAGGAAATTGCTGCTTAAATAATGTGGCTTGGAGAACAGTGAACGTTCAGTGATAAAAACTTCAATTCTAGTTGATGGGATCTAGTTATGACCTCTAAATTATGAGGTATCTGCTGTATTTCATCTTTGAAATCTCTTTGTGAATCATCCATGTAAACTGTTATTGCTAGAAAAATCTATTAGGAACAATGTAGTAAACAACAAAAAAAAAAACAAAACAAAAAAAAACCCAACAACCCAAAAGTTATTCCTTCAGTGGGTTAAAAAATAAGCCAAACACTGTATTTTTAGTTTGTACAGTAAAGCAGTCATTTTTTCTTCATAAAGTAAATAGTTATCCACACATAATGGCTTCTGCTTCCTGAGCATTGCAGGTGAATATGGTTTGGCTGCAGTGGTTGAAATCATAGCTTGTTTTCCACCTTCCTCCTGTGTGGCTGTGGGTTTGGTTTGTAAGCACATGTGCATTTCTGATGGGTTTGTATTTTCTGATGATTCCCAAAAGTGATTCTAAAACTGAGATTGTAGACAATGCTGTGAATATACCTGTCTATATGAGCAAGGTGATCTTTTAGCTAGAGTTAAATGGAGTTAACTAGATAATGATCAAAACCTGTTTGCTTTTCTCTGCAGCAAGAAAACCGACCTGACACACAGAAGGAATTTTATTGTACTGCAGAGAGTTCAATTACTGTGGGTATCACTTGAATACATGTCTGTGTTTAGTTAAAAATGAAATCTTGATTAAAAGCAATCAGCAGAGAAACAAAACTGAAGTAAGCAGGGAATTGCAAAGTCGAGAGAGCATGTAAATCTTCCCATAGTTCTTGCACCTGTAAATACACAAAATACAACTCTTGCAGCTCATGTAGACAGTGACTTCAGTGGCAGATTATCATTATATGTTGGGTACAACATAGAAATTCTGGGGCTAGAGCTTTGTGGAATGGCAAATAAAGTTACCATGGAAATGAGTTTATACATCAGTTTAAGACAAAAAGATTTCATTATTTTAGGACTGTAGCTGATGATTCTGCTCCGGGAGGTGCCCTTCTACCTCAGCATCAGGAACAGAAAAGCCTTTGGTATTTTTTATTCATTATTGATTGATTTGGACGGCTCTTAACCAAACTCTTCTATAACATGACAATATTTTATCATACTCTAAACTGAAATTGAAATTCAGCCAAAAAGTACTGCATGAAGAAACAGAGAAATGTCTGTACTTCTAACTTGAAACTGAAAACTGTTTTCTTTTATAGTTAGAGATGGAAATTCTCTGAGAGGCTTTGACTAAAATAGGTAATATAAAGCTGTGGTTTTAATCTGTAGCCAGGGAACTACAAAAACCATAATTTTCAATCTATTCAACAGAATTTGTAACAAAAAAATTTACTCCCTTTCATTCTTTTTGTAAAACACAGAATGAAAAACCACCTTCTGCATATCTGTGAATAATAAAGACATCTAACAAGTTTTAGAACCTATCAACAGTTCTTATATGATAACTCTTAACTGCTTATTACCAATCTTTTCCCAGGAACAGACTGTGTTTTTTTTCCTCACTTCCTAATTTTGAAAACAGGCCTACAATTTTACATACCATTTTGCACTAGAGTGTATAATTCATCCTATTAATGTTCTCTCTTCATTCTTTTAATTACAGTTTTAAATTTTTATCTATATTCTAATTTTCATGGAATTAGACATGCTAATCCATCCTTTAATAATATGTTTACATTTTACTTCTTTCAGGATGGGAGTAAATTTAGGTGCACTTTAATTTGTCTTTCAGTTCTGCATTTTCTGAAATCTGCATTGCAGATTGATATCTTTTTGAATATATGCATAGATATGTACCTATATAGATATGTATCATAACACACATACTGAGGATCAGTGAAACCTCAGCGTAGTTTTACAGCTCCTCAGGCATTATTTCTTTCAGAATTAATTATTGCTGCTGTCACTGCAGGGTAATAAAAAATACTAAATGGATGTCTTAAAAGCTATTGGTATTGTACCTACTCCTGGAAATACGAGAATGTATTCTCTTGCAGCAGGGAATTGAGTCTGGGATGGCTCCCTGTGCCAGTGCCACAGTTACCTGCCCAGTGCTTGCCCGTCCTGCAGGAATGTCTCTGGCCAGCTCCTGAGCTCTTTTTTCGTGTGCATTAATGCCCTGGGAGTGTTGCACCATGTTAACAAAGGGTGATGACTAATAGCTGCACCTAGACAAACCTTCTGTCTTCCAGCAGTCTGAACTCCCCCCAACATTAATCACTTTACTAGGAATTGTGGAGCCATTATTAAACACGTCCCTTAAAGAAACAGAACACAGGACCTGCTGTAGAGGGTCAGACCTGATGTTCGTGTGTCCCGTGGCCACAGCTGTCATCAAGAACAAGACATCTCTTGAGAGCCATTGGGTATTCCACTCTCAGGGTAATACTGCTTTCAGTCCTGAGAATGATTATTTTGTATCTGGAAGTGTCAGGGTTTGTATCCCTTTATTCTCTGCTTAGTTGGCATGTCTCGTTAGAAACACAGACCATATGTCAACTCCATGATTGTTTCAGTTAATGCTGGCTCCCAGGGGAGCTGTGCTGGTATGTTCTAGCTTTTTTTCATTGTTTGCTGCAGAATACCAATATGGAAATTTTAAAACCCAATCCAGCAAAATACTTAAGCAAACATCTTCTTTTCTATATATGTGCAGTCACTCTCATTTCAGCCATGTTGCTCATAGATATAATAACTTGCTGTACTGAAGCTAAAATGCTTTAAATCCCCTTTTGTGACAAGGCTGCTGTTCAGAATGCAGAGATGCTCTGAGCAAAGTAGCTGCAGCAGTTTCTGGCAGTGTGCCCCATCTCCTGTGCCATGGGTTAACGTGCCTGTGCCAGCGCTGACAGGGCAGGGCGTGTGTGCACATCTCGCCTCTCTCTGGTGACAGCTTGGCATCTCCTGTTAAGCTGTGCCTGTGAGCGACCTCTGTGGAAGGTCGAGGTTGACAGCTTGGGGCAGTAATGTCTTAGGCTGCAAAATTCCTCCAAGGATATGTCAGTACTTAGAGAATGAGCAGAGAAAGATATGACTGATCAAAGAGCTGCAGTCAGAGGACTGTTGTGTAAGGAAGGCCTATTCTTATTTTTCAGACCCTGCTTTTTGGCACCCAGCACAGCAAACAAGCATTTGCAGTTAGAATGTGCCTTCTTCCTTTTGCTTGAGCTCAAGGAACTGTATTCTGCTAAGTCTGGGCTCCAAGGATCTAGCCCAACAATGTCCTTGCCAGGACATCAGGTTGCTAGTTAGTATGACTAAAATGCGGGATTCAATTACTCTCTGAGAACTGGATTTTTTATTTTCCTTTTTAAGTTGCACTGGTGATCTGCAGTCCCACTTTTAATTTGGACCTCTGGTTCCTTATATTAATTTTCTAGATTTTGCATGCTTGTGCAGTGAGGAGCTTTTCCATGTTTTTCTTTATTTTGTTTGTAAAGAAAAAAATGGGGTAAGCATGGATAGAAGCCATCATTTACTTCCTCAAAGGAGCAGGCAGCAAGATAAATCTCCATGTTAAAGCATAAGATGTAGTATTGCAGGTTATGACAGATAATGAGTCATAAAATGCTGCAGGAGTTGAAGACTGCCCCTTTTCTTGAAGCCTCACTAATTGTACTGGATTAGACCCATGAGGATGAAGCAAACAGATTGCCTTCATGATGGACAGACTTCCTGTTGGACCCTGACACAAAGATCTGCTGAGCCACTGGTTTGGCAGAGTTCATTAATAAGGAGGTAAAATCTGAAGTATCTTCCAAAAAAATTAGTAAATCATAGAGAAATGCCACAACTGCTGGTTCATAGAATGGTCTAGGTAGGAAGGGAACTTAAAAATTATCTTGTTCCAAGCCCTTCCAACTTTTCCTTCTGACACCTTCCCCTGAGGGTGCACTGTCTGTGTCACACAGCCCTGGGGCTGATCCCTGAGAAATGCTGCCTGTCCCTACCCTGCACGTGGACAGTGAGCAGCTGCCCTCAACTCTGAGCGAGACTATCCAGCCACTTCCTTATCTGAGTGACCCCCCCCACCAAATCCATGTCTGTCCACTCCAGGGACAAAGCTGTCACTGGGGGACAGTGACAAATGCTTGGCACAAGTCCAGGTAGATGACATCAGGTGCTGTAACCACATTGTAGAAAACCGGAGCATATCCGTGAACTATCCCCATTTGTGTGGTAAGCACACAGGTGTGCTCTGTGTGTTTCCAACAGTTTTAGGAGTTGCGAGAGGCACAAGATTTTGATTTCAACATTATGGTCATACACACATCACCTCACACACGGTTGCACCTGCCTTCCTGCCAGAAGCATGCTTTGTTTTCCAGGGGGAGTGAGTAATATCTCAGGCTATCTCATTTTGCTTTTAAAATAATTACCTAAATCTAGTTTCCTGTTCCTTCCTTTTATTGTTCTATCTTTGATCGCATCTATATCTGGGGAAAAATGGAATAGGAAAGATAGGGATTTAATTAGTGATGATGGCCAGAGGGTATAACTGTCATCCACAGAATGAATGGCTGCTTCCCACTGGTAGCAGCAGAACTGGCAAAATAGCATCACACAATTTATCTACCTGTTGTTATTATTATTGCACTGGGAATTCCCATGTGTGTTGATCACGTACTTACTGGGTGATTGATTAGTCTGCTGCAGGAGTACTGAGCCTTTTCACAAATCTTTTCATTTTTTTCCTTTGCAGCCCTTCCATTTTGTCACATCTTGTTTCCTCTGACTAGGGCTCTGGAGAGATCTGTCCAAGCTTATGCAGATTAGTTATGCCACTAATGCACATGTCCTCTGTAAGTGATCTGTCCTTCCATTCTGACTAAACTGCCTCATTGTTTTCAGTGAACTTAAAAGGAGCCCTGCTGCTATTTTCTCTTCAGTAGGGATGTACCTTTCTAATTTCCTGTTAGAGAAGTTGTTTATTAAAAAATCTGTCTGTTCATTATTTGTGCTTATGAAGGTGGAGCACCTTCATATGCAGAACATAATTAGCACTTGGAATTGTTTTGATCTAGTTTTCTCTAGGTAAACTCTTCACTAATAGAAGGTTTCTACTGGTGAGAAAACTCTTTTAAGACTCCTGGAATCAAAGCCTAACTAAGTGAATGTCATTATTCAGCTAGGTTTTCAGTGCAGTGCAGATAATTTGAAATACCTTTCCAAACACCACTCTTTATGTAGATTCTGCTTGGGTTAATCTGGGGGGAAGGAAGTTATGAAGTGGAAAATATTTTATAAAGAAATAACTGTGCTGGTTCTGCACATATGACATTTAGTGAGGAAGGAACTTCTCCCTCAGTTTGAAGGCTTTAGAGAAAAGTGACACGCTGAAAGGAATCCTCTTTTCGCCACACATTAAGATAAGGAGAAGCAAATGGAAAATATCTGTAATTTAACAGCTGCAAACATCTTGGAAAATGTTCCTGGTGGAAATCTGTCATCTGTTTCTGGTATTTTGAAGTGGTTGCAGTAGCCACTCTGAGGCAGCTCTTTCCTTTGCTGCTCTGCCCATTACACCCTGTTCCAGCTCTTCAAAAGAAACAGGGAACAGGACCCCGTTCTCGATTATGGATCTGGACTGGCTTCATTTCACCAAGAATGCAGATTAGGATGTGGTCACCTCCTGACAACATCAGACACAATGTTTTGAAAACTGGCTGCATATTTTATCTATTACTGGTAATCAAACAAATATGATATAATGACCCTTTGAAAACCAGACTACATTTTCAGCTGCTGTGTTATAAATCTCAACTTCTTTAATGCTACATTTGTTTGGTGGATTTTAAATATTATTTCCACGGGTAAAACAAGTAGTTTCCACACAAAGTGCATAAATGTTATTTCTATGTGTATATCCATATATACACATTTATGTATTTATACACTTTGTGTACTCCTAAGACTTCAAATTTCTTTTTACTAAAATTTAATAAAATGTACAATTATCAAATTTCTTTTGAGTCTAGGCTATAATTCTCTCATTGTGTATTGCATCTTCCTCAAAGAGGAACAGGCATCTCTAGGGTTAAATGTGTACCTCTGCCAGTGGAATGTTCAAGCCCCTGAACTCGAAATTAAGAACAGCTCCACCTGATATGGTTTCAATAAACAATTTGCTGAATTGTCTCCCTTTTCCTTATAACACAGAATGTCTCCTGTAACATGCAAAATAGCAAATGCAATTGAAACAATAAAATTGTCTTTGAAAGAGAGTAAGAATTATAATCCTTAACTGATCCATTATCACTCTCCCCCTTCTGTTTAAGCTTCTTTGCTGCAATAATCAAATCTACAGTTAGTTACTGATAAACACAGTAATAATTCCATTATTTTCCTGCAGGCCTTAGAAGTACCTTTTCACCACGATAGACCTTGGCCAGTGATTGACAAGGGTTCTGATAGCTCGTTTCACAGCTTTTGTGCATCTCAAGGGTTGAATTGCTGGAGGCAAAAGCTATGCAGAGGGAAAATCAAGTCTTATCAGTGCTTCCCAAATTCTTGTTTAGGTTTTTCCTCTTGAGCTTCTGCCTGCCTTTACTGATTTAGTTAATGCCTCTCTGTCCCCAGGTTACATACCTGCTGACTTTAAATCTGTTGCCATTTATCCTTTATTAAAGCAACGTTCTATGCCTGATGATTTGGCTAACAGCTACAGAACTACTGCCAAGCTCCCATTCCCATCAGAGATCCTTGGAAACAAGGACATTCGATTTTTATTTTTAATGAAAAATGATAAAATTTATCTTAATGGTTTAAATATCCTGAAGCTCTTTAAAAGATGATTAACTTAAGATTGACTCGGATATTCTTATTTCTCCTTTCATTCATGTTAGTGTTGCTTTGCAAAAGAAGCTTTTCTAAAAGAACCACTTTACTCTGCTTGTAATGGTGAAGGTAAGGAAGGTATCCAGGGGAACTGGCAATACCTTTAGCCTTAAACTTGTTTGTCTTGCTCTGCATACCTTGCTTTGAAGCTGAAATTCACATTGGTTTTCAAATACTGTCCAGGGGCTGACCATCTGTTAGAGCAGAAGGGAACCTGCAGCAAAATGAAGAGGAAATCATTACCAACTCTGTGAGTCTCCTGACATTGGGGAAGATCCATTGTACAGCCTGATTTGTTGAAGTTTGTCTCCTTCTGTATTAAAAAAAAAAAAAAAGAAAAAAAAAAAAAAGAAAAAAAGTCTTTTAGCTATTATGATTATTTTAAAACCATGGTGTACAATATATTTCATTAGTGCCCGGTAGCTCAACAGATCATTGTCTATTTCCTCTACACAGTTGTCTGCTCTGCTTTGACTGCAATAGGGTTTTTAGTCTTTTTCAAGTCGTAGGTTAGATTTTCTAAGAGAAAAGGACCTCTGCATAATAGATTTAAAACTCTTGATGAGACTTGCTGCTCTTAATTAACTCTTTCTGAGGCTGTAGAAGCACCGTACGGGCCCTTAGATATCTTCAAGCCATGAGAGGAAAAGTGCTGGACTAGGATCCTACAGGAGTAGTTTAGGAGCCAGCATGTCCCTGTCTGTCTCCATTTCTCTATGGCTTTCTTCAGCAGTTCTCTACTAGTGTTTACTCCTCTTTCTGTAACCTGAAGCTTTAATTAAATTACCCTACAAAATCCACAAATTTTCATTTACTGACTGTTAAATGTTAGGATAACACATGAATAAATGTATGTAAAACTGAAGAACAGTTAATCTTGGGTTCACTGCTTCATTTTAGCCTGATCCAACTGATCTTTTAAAAATACTCAGAGGGCATCAAATGGAATTAGCAGGAGCTAGATGCAAAGGAGCTTGTTCTTCATACAATATAAAATGGTAGAGAATGTCTGTCTGAGGGTATTGAGGGTTCTAAAACTTTACATGTTTAAAAAGTGACTGGGAAATGCAATGAAGGAAAAATAATCCAGTGGGGATCTTTTAATAGGAAGATGCCATACCTGGCTCAGAAGAGCCTGAACTGTAAACTGCTGGAAGCTAGGGGAGTACAAGTTAATTTTACCTGTTCTGTTTCTGTTCTCAGGCTGGCTCCTACTTCTGAGATTTTTACCCATTATGACAGACAGGATTCAGGGTGATCCTGTACTATGCTTATTTTCCTATTTGAGTGCTTTTTGTCTTTGACCCTGGCTTTCTGTTGGACTGCTTCTGGATTATCTCCTTGGTTAAACATTTGCCATCTATAATGCTTTAATAGGTTTTACTCTGGATGCATTCATTCAAACGTTAGTACTCTAGATGGCACAGGTGTTTCTGATGAAATTTTTATGCCTGATTTGATTTAATCTTTTTAACAATGTTTGTCCAAGATTTAGCATTTGAGTGAATAAAATTAAAATTAACTTCAGCATTTGAAAACTAAGTTTGGGAATCCCATCTGCCATAAAATTTTTTTCAAGCACAGCAAATTTTGAAAGTATTGAAATGCCAAAATTATGACTCTGCTCCATAAGACTGGTGTCAATTCCTTTCTTTTCTTTTACTAATCTCAGATGTTTTTAAGCTCCAATTGTAGCTGTATTTATACTTTTGGAAGATGACATTATGCAACTAATCTGGTGTGATCAAAATAAGATAGAGAGTCTGAAATACACTGAATAATTCCTGCAAATATTGATATTAAAAGTTTTTGGCTTCCTTTTCCCCCACTATATTTGAGCATCTTGTGAAACAGGTTCTCAGAATCTTCTAAATAAGTATCTTTGTCATTGCAGAACGAGTTTTAAATAATAAAAAATGTCACCTCAGCTGACATCTAACAGTATGAAGTAGATTGCCATACAAATAAACAGGGAAACAACTACAGCTGGAGTTAAAAAATTGGCAAAACAAAATTTTAAGTTGAGCCCTTTGTGTGTCATACTGTAAATGAAAACTTAAAATTTTTGATTCTTCTGAAAAGTTTTCTTGTATTTCAGAAGAGTTGAAAGAAGGCTGGATGGGTATGAGCTGCTTTACTCTTTATGAAATGAGTACCCTGCTCAGGTACTAAGTGTGCCCGTGGAGACAGGTTCAGATATTAATATTGTTGTGTCAGGAGCTAGAGTTAATTGTACATTTATCAAGAAAAAACTATAGCCAAATGTTGCCTGGATATCAGAACATTCATGGGGAAATGCTGTTTAAGAATAATTGTTCAACTTAATTTTTTTTTTAAATTTCAGATTCATCAGTCTCAATTAAGCAGAGAAAGGAACAACTAATTTTATCATATGATAAATTTTCATTTTTAAATTTTGAAAATTAAAATACTTCTAAAAGTTTAAATGCCTAGATCAGAAATATTTCAAAATTATTTTAAAAGTTTTCCAACATATTGAATCATAAGTAATTATATTTCATAAGCAAATGTTAAGGTCTGCCTTTTCTTAAAATCTGGATTCTGCTCTTTGGTGGAGGTGGGAGAGTAGAGGGAAAACTGTGTCCAGCTCAGCTAATCTCTAGAAATGTGGCTGTGATGTGGACTGATAAGGTTGCCAATATATCCATCCACTGTTCTGGGCCTGCCACTGCAGATTCTGTTATAGTTTTCCAGGGATGGAGCAAAATCTTTCTGGCTCCTGCACCTTAGACTTAGCTGCTGTCTTTTGTTATTGACATTGTTCTAATGGTGTTGGAGGCAGACAGCCTGGATTAGCCCGGGAATCCAAACTCTGCCTGCTCCATACAGAGATGCCTGTTTGGAAGGAGACAGAGTCCTTTTGTGGTTTGTTTTTGTTGGTGGTGTTTACTCCACCTCTTCTGGGCTGCTCTGTTGTTTTTGTCACGTTGAGCCTCCCTTCCCCTGTGCACTGGATCTGGGGGCACAGGTTCCCCCTCACCCCAAGCTGCCTCAGGCCATGTTTCCTGTGTTCAGTTCTGTCCTGTTCCTGCCTGCCATGCCAGTGTGGTGGATCAGGTCCCAGTCTGAAGTGGGGCTGGAGTTCAAATACCTATTGGTATTTGGCATTTTCAGCAGCTGATATCTCACTGGGTTTAGGCCTGATCCTCTGGCTCTGGTTCTGGCACCAGGGAATTGCACATTGAATGTTGTTGCTCACTTGGGTTTGCTCCAAGTCACGGCAACACACTGACAATGGCAGATTAAATTGCCTTCTGTTCCTTGTTACAATTTTCAGTTAATAATCAACATGCTGAAGATGTGGCAGGCCTGGTTGATGCCTCTTAGCACTGGTGACCTCGGTATTAGATTTCCCTTGGCACAAAGGGATATGGATTTGTGAGAGTTCTGCAATCATTTATCGTCCTAAAAATCACCAGTTTTTCTGATACGGTTTGATGCAATTTCAAGCCTCTGTTTAAAAGAGGCTTAGGGTTCCACTGGCAATAAAGCTGGGTGTCAAGGCTGAGGCACGCTGGCAGAATGGAACTGGGAAACTCTTTCCTCCCTGCATTGTGCTCCACTCTGGCTACTGTTATAAATATGCTGGTTTAATAATCATTCGTATTCATACACACAATAAAAGGAAGTGCATCTGACTTCATCATTTTAATTTTAGGGTTTTTTGTTTCCAGCTTCAGATGCTTCCTTTATCTTCACTTAGTCTCTTCATTTATATTCAGAGAAACCTCATTCAAATCCAGCAAGCAATTACACTGTGGTGTAACCATGAATAATATTGCTGTTTACACACACTTAAGATCACCCATTCCTTGACAGGGAATGATATTATGTAGATTGATACTGCCTATTTTTTAAAAAATTCTGTCTGACTTGCTATCCATCTTTTTAGACATTTATGAAATATCTGTCTTCATTGCAACTTTCCATTAACTGGAGATCTTTTATCCACTCATGTATTCTGGCACTGCTTACAAAGCTGAAGGTGCATGCAAGGTGCACAAAGTCACTTACAGAAAACTGAAGTATGGAGAGAAAATCATGAAGAGCTCATCTATAGATAAAGCATGGAAGTGAAAACAGGTTTTTAAAGGCAACCTTTCCTCCTTTTAAAACATAGAACCAATACTGAAATCAAGAGGAATCTCATATCCAAAAGCTCACAAAATTCAGATGGCTCTAAGTCATTCTTAGGGGATTGTTAAAACAAGCTGTTTACCTTCATTATTAGTTACAGAGGAAAAGGAAACAATTTTTTTAATGACCTGAGTGAACATGATTTCGTGACTTTCAGTTGAGGGAGCTTCCTCCAGCAGTAGACTACAGGTTTTCTTTCAGTTCAGTAGCCAAAAAACGATTTTAGAAAGATCTCATGCTGAAATGAAACTCCCTTCCTTACATAATTTTTAGCAATAAGCCCTTTACTATGCAGCAGTTTAACAGAGAATGAAGAGAATAATTAATACTATAGTGACAATTTTCTCCATTAAATAAGTTTGCACTTCCAATCTGAAAATAAATTTGTTTAGATTGAATTGCTACTACCAAAATGAAAACTTCGTACAAATTGAAAATTATATAGAAACAGGAACAAAATGTTAACAAATTATGAAAATCTATTGAGATCTACTATGGGATCCCAAGTCACCTCAAGTTGCTCACGCCTTTCAGTTGCTTGCTGCCACTTGCTACCAGTGACTGTTTTGTTCCAAAAACTGGCATTAGCTATTGCTAGAGCTTGAAAAAAAGTTCTTCACTTTGCTCTCTGCTTTTTCAGTTAGAGACTTGCTTTCCCTTTTCTTGTTTGGTTAATTTTGTTTTGGGTTTTTTGTTGTTGTTTTGTTTTAGCTTTTCAGAATGTTTGAGGAGTGGCATTTTATTAAAAAAAAAAAAGGAAAATATTTTAAAAATATTTTATAATAAGTCTGCAACTGTCCTACAACTTGGTAACTTCATTTGCTTGGGAGATAGAGTGCATTGGAAAAGGGAAATGGCACATTAAAAATTAAGAACTTAATCTGCATGCTAGGATTTTCTACTATATGCTACTTTAGAATATAAATATATACATCTATGTGAATTTATGTAAATAATGAATAAAACTAAAACAACAGCAGATAGTATGTTGTTGTTAGTCTACTGAATAAAAGATTTTGGATAATTCATGTTTTTGTTTAGGTGAGAACTATTACTGCAAGAGAAGAAACTTGCTACAGAAGTCAATATTGGGCAGAGCAACTGGAGCAGAAAGAGCTCAGCAGGTTGTGGGGTTGGGCTGGGTAGTGCAGCAGGTTCAGGTGTTATCCTTTGGATTTAGATACCCCACGGAACTCGTGGGGATATTTGAGCCCAGAGCTCTGTGCCATAAGATGCTCAGAGCAAGCTCAGCTGCCAGCCCAGAGCCCCCCCAGGTGTCAGGGAGGTCAGGCATGGACAGAGCATCTCCAGTGCCCTGCTGGGCAGGGGCTGCCCTGGGCAGCTCAGGGAGGCAGTGCCTGGCAGGATTACATTTGGCCATAATGCTGCCTTCCTTGGAATTTAATCCCTCTGAAGGGATCCTGCTGCTACCTGTGCTGAAGTATTTGACTAGTTCCTTCTAGAATTTACAATGATTTTTATACTATTGATCCAATTTATACTTTTAGCAGTTTGTTTCTCTTCAAGATTCAAGTTTGTGTATACAAACTTTTCAAATTATGATTTTAAGCAATATTCAACAAATATCACCAATTTCCCTGTGAAGTAGCTGAATAATTGTTTTGCATTTACATTTATAAATACTAAATGACCTATTCCATAGTTTAATGAGATCAGCAAGCTATCTCTACATTGCAGACTGATTTGTAGGGGTGTTATTTATATATTTTATATATAATTTTATTCAACCAGGTCTAGAGTGTTTACAGAGTCGGGTTGTCTGTGGATGGTGATACTAGCACAAAATAAAATGATACGTGGCATTTTTTTGGCACTGTCTGTCAAGGGAGAGGGATCCTTGCCAGGAAAAGTGAAAATAAAAATCCTTTTTAATGTCCTTCTTTCAACATACCTCACATTTTACTAATAAAGACCATGATATGGGTTTACAAAATGGAAGACAATGATTCCTATACAAACAGAACTAGCAGGGCAAAACAGTAGCAAAGCAAGTATTGAGAACAGGTAGAAAATTAGTGGTCCAGACTTATCCAAAGTTCTATACTAGATAATTACTTTTTTTTAGATGCACGTTTGCAGTCACATCTATAGTTTCTGTTATTTAGGCCAAAGTGCTTTACATTCTAATGATAAAATACCTTGGAGGAAACAATTCAGCCTGAGTAGATAACATTAAAATAATCACTGTTTCTGCTACTTTGAGTTTCCTAGCATGGTCTTCATTTGCTAATGGTAAACTCACTGAGAAAAGAATTAACATCCTTGGGGTTTTTCCTGTTACAAATGTGAGATCCTTGCAATTAAATTTTTAAACAGTTTTTCTACTTGATCAATAAAAGTGTGTACAGCTTTGTAAGTGTGGCTTTGGGCTATGCTCTTTACATTCACATCTGTATTGTTGACATAAATTCAACTTGCATTTATTTTATAGTGCTTTTTCTCTTAAGTGTGTTAATACCAATAACCTGGATAGTTGAGTTTCCTGACAGGGGAGAGAAGAGTGTCACTGGCTTTTAGAAATGCCTCTGTGCAGCTGAGAGTCTGATATTGACAGCAGCCCACGGCTCCAAACCAGGTCAAAAAAGTGAATTCTTGCAGAATTAACCCCCAGGGGATTCCCCACAGAGCACATGGACAGCTGACAAATGCCATAGCAGGAGTTTTAAATATATTATTGACATGCACTCTTGTACCAGTGCTTACAGAGGTAATTTTAAAGAATTTATTCACATGCCTTATAATCTTGTTGTAGGAAAATAGAAAGACTTTTTCTTTCTGTCCTTTTTAGGGTGATGGCAACATTTCCTCAAGTACAGTTTAGAGTTGTTTTCAAGTTACACACACAGCAGTGCATAACATTTCCTGTTTTTTCCTTACACTTTTTCCTTATCCCTGTAATCTTTCTCAGAGGATTTTTGTAGATGAGTCCATCCTCTGTGCTGACTAAAAAATGTGTGATTATATTTTAAGTTATTCAGTTATGTTTAGAATCTATCTTTTGTTAGTGGGACTTGGGTTTGTGTAATTTCTGCATGCCAGAACTATAGATTTTAATGTTTTTGACATTGTTGCAGTCTGACTAATTTATTCTCAAATCCTCCTCTTTCCAAAATTTTCTTTTTTTTTTTTTTTTTCCCCCCTGGGAAAGCCCACTGATTTAACTAATGAATCCAGCACTGATTTCTGAACAGCTGCTAATAATAAGAAAATTGTCTTGATGGTTATTCTTGACTATGGAGAATGAGCATGCAAGCAAGTTGTTGGGGGTTTTTTGTTGGGTTTTTTTCCACTTTTCAGGATGTTTGGCTTGTTTGGAGAGCTCTCATGTCAAATCCCTTTTATCTGTAATTACAAAGCATTATGATTTCATCTTGGTGCCAAGGGACAGCAAATGCCTGAAGGGAATAGTGAAAGCCCATTTATTTATCTCAAGGCCAACTTCTGGTCATGGTGATATCATTGCCTAAATTCTCAGTGAATTTATCTGTTTGGAGCTTTAACCCTGTGTGTGCATCATAGAACTGCACACACAGTCCTATGAACTCTGCTGGGAGCAGCTGGGGATGTATTTCTTTCCTTACCTTTTCTTCATAAATAGTATGGGCTAGATTATTTGTCCCAGGAAACTGAGAGTCAGATGACAGGTTGTTTTATACAAATAACTGGTCTTTTCAACAGCACTAATTTCCTTTTTAACTGAACTGATAGCACAGAAAATTAACTATTTCATCCTGAATGAAAAGAAGGAAGGCCATTTCAGGCCAGGAAATGGAACCTGTGGTTTTTGGAAGCCCTGGCTTGCTTCTTGGAAGCCTGTCCTAGCTCCCTTTTCTATTCTTCTGCCCTTTCAAATGCTTTCATGGAATTCAGAGTCATGATTTATTCAGATTGTAGCTCTAAGCTGACTTGCAGAGGCAGGTTCTTTCCTTACCTCTGAGATCACGTCATCTGTGTGGGATGTTATATTGAAGATCAGGATTTTGACCTTTTAAAAACTGTGGCTGGCTGCCAGGGAAGGACATGCAATGAAAGAGCTACTGTTAAAGGTAAAAATGAAGTTGATATTGGTAATGTATAATAAGACAGTTGGAGTAGTTTGTGCTTCAGGATTTTTTGTTCCCAGACAGTCTGTAGCATGTCTGAATATATGTGCTTTTAGCTGCTGTGTAAATCTGTCTAGGCAACATTATGCACTGATTTGCAATTGCAGTGTAACAACACTGAATTTGGGGGAAACAGCAGATACCTTTATGCTTCTAATTACAGCTTTCATCTGCTGCTAACAGATAAAGGATGTGAGAAAAACTCGTTCCTAGGGAAAAAGACTTTCTGCCCCATCTTTGCTTTGGGCCTTGAAGAGAAAATAATAGGAGAGCTGTAGTGGCCATTGACTGGTCCATCTTTCTTCAAGAAGGTTCAAAAACAGCTAATCATTCTTGACAGAATCAGTTCAATGTTTCTTTAAAATCGTTTAGCAATGGAACTTCCACGGCCTCTGTATATAATGCATTTCATTGCTTGTCATTCCACACCATTCAAAAGGGTTTTCTTCTAATACTTGATTAAATTGTGCTACACCAACGAGAGGATTTTTCTGTCTCTAGTGGTATACATTATTTTCTTCTTTTCGGCAGCTTTTTGCATATATATAATAATGTCATCTAAAACATGATTTATTGTTGTTTTCTGACTATAATTTTTCTTCTTAAAAAAAAAAAATCCTCTGTGTTTTTTTAAATACCAAGGGATCAGTGTCAGCCTCAATGCTTATATATATCACTCCTTACCTGCACTGCCAGTGGTAAAAGTGGAGAAGCTGAAAACTCTCAGAATAACCCAGGCTGGAAGGGATCTTGAGTGGACATCTAGTCCAACCTTTAATGGGAAAGGGAGCCTAGATGATATGATCAGCACCCTGTTCATCAAGGTCTTGAAAATCCAGTGATGGGAACTCTGCCACATCCCTGGTAAGGTTGCTGTAGTGTTCTCACTGTAAAAAAAAAAAAAAAAAATTGTTTCTTTTAATGAGATGAAATCTCTCCCAATCAACTTGCACCCAGCTGCATCTTGTCTTCTCCATGTGGCTCCTTGTGAGAAGAGAGCATTCATCTCTTTTTAGTCACCCTTAAATGTACTGGAATAATATGATGAAGTTCTTCATGAGCCTTTCCTTCTCAGGGGAGGTTAGGATGAGACCTCTTTCCATATTCTAGACATGAATGGTTTTATCTTCTTTTCAGTGACTCGATTACAAAATATGTAACCTGTACATAATACTGCTCTTCAGTTATCTGTTCTGCAGCATAAACAACTGCAGTTTTTTCCATTGTTTTCCTCACAGTTTGTTTTGTCTACACCTTTGCTTATTCATACTGATTAAGTAATAACTGATCATAATAAGCTTACTGATTTTTTTCTTCCCTGGTACTTTCCAGCTGACCCTTGCATCTCTGGAATAATGATGGCCAGGCTTGGCACAATATTATAGCTGAGGATTTATTACATATGAGCAGAGTGGGAAGATTATGTGATTTTGCTATTTGACCTGTCTGCATTTCTTGACTCGTAGGCAGCTTTCACAGTGTTAGAGTTCCAAGCCATGTGTTTTGCAGTTCTGCTGTCTGAACTGTTATTCTGAAACTTGTTTGTCTATGCTCTCATTCCTACCCATCATGTAGAATTACGGTGTGTGTCTGTGATACAGTGCAATATCCTCACTGCTCCAGCCTGTTTAGTTCATGCCCTCATGCTATGTGGTGAACACTTTTTGATTCCTGTGCTGTTTTCCCTTTTTTTAAGCTGGCAGGAGTTACATATAAATTTAATACTTTTCCTCACTGGCTTAGACAATGAAACACAAATGTATTTTGATAGTCTAAAGCAAATTTTTAAAGAATGTTGCCTGAATCCTCTGTGTGGTTTATTAGAAGGTTACTAATCATTAAGTTCTTCCATTAGGGTCATATTTTACAGTAGGCTAATTTAACCCACACTTCCCTAATTTACTATGAGAATGACACAAGCCAGAATAAGAAATCTTGATAATGTGTATGATATCTACTGTTACTTGCCATCTTTTGGATTGGAGACCTTACCATTAGAAATGAGCCATCCACATTTAAGATGTCACTGGGTGAACTCAGGGCAGAAATCTGCACCTCTATCAGGATGCTCTGGAGAAATTTTCTCTGCTTACCAGCAAAACCCCAGAAGTGCCTTCCCTGCTAACATTCCCGTTAGTCTGAAGTTTTGGATGAGAGCCTTATGAAACAGCTTTCTGGCAATTCTCCTGTTGCTGAAAGAAGAAGACAAAAAGAGGTGAGAGCATAGAGTTCCTCTGTATTACAACTTCAAGCCTTACATACAGGGATATGCACAGAGGAGTTGGGATTCTGGGTGTATATGAGATAGTCTCCCAAGGGAAACAGGCTGCATGTCATGCAGCTTGAGAGATTGTACAGCTTGAAAATAGTAGAAAACATGATATGGAATCATATGCTAGGAGATAAGGTGCTTTTTATTTCCATCTGTGCTTCAGGGGTTGAATTGGCAGCAAATTCGAAAACCTTTACTAGGCAACAGAAAAGATCAAGAAATATAGTATATGCATAGCAAGGCTTTTGCCTGAACCAAGGGTATGTCCTAACTGGATAATAGAAGTAGGGGCTTAATGTAAAGCAGGAACTTGCCAGATGTCTTGGGTTTTGAGGGTTTTCTTAAGATTTCATGCTATGTCTGTTTTTCCAGAGTCTTTATGGACAGTAGTTTTTGACCTCTAGTTAAAATGCCTTTTTCCAAAAAAAGCCCCAACCACTATTATTTTTCTGGCATCTATTCTTGTGTAACATATGGATATGTCCCTCTGCGGAGGTTGTGTTGTCTGTCTCAGCTGCTATTCCACATTGATAAAAATACTGGTTCTCTTCCCACTTGTATATATTAACAGCTTGGGTGTAAGTGAACATATATGCCACAGGTTCTGGAGACTTATGATCTCCAAGGGAGAAAAAATACCTCTGTTTATTATGGTGTCTCTCATGTGTGCAGCTGACAAAGGGGAAATTAGCAGATGGTGTAAAACTTCTCAAGTTATTAGCGGCAGCACTATCAAGCCTATATGTTTTTCCTTACTGCAGCCAAGTCACTTCTGAAGTTTTGTAATCTTTCTCTTGATCTAGTGGGGTTTTTTTTTTTTGGGTTTTTTTTTTTTTTTTCCTAATCTGTTTTCCCCTCTACTTTGCTTGATGACAAGAATATGCCCATTCTGACATTAACAAACCCAAAATTTACCAGCCAAACAGAATCAACCAGCCAATTCCCAGAGGCAGTGCAGGGGAGAAAGGAAAAAACAGTACATCTTTATGAAGTAATGTCCTCTGGCTGCTTAACCATATCAATGCAAGTTTACTTCTGCTGGTGTTGGTAAGCTGCTCCCTGGGGAGTGTTCTATGATGCTGACAGTGTTAACAGGAGGAGTTGCACACTGGGATGTCTTTCTCATGTTTTCCCCTTTTTTTTTTTGCTTGTTCTTTCCTTGTGTGTGTGTATATATAATATATATGGGATGCAACACATATTTCTCCTGTTGTCAGATTAAACAATAGAAAGGAGTTTTAAAGGCTGTTAATTACTGTAATATTTTGCACAGAATAGCTATGCAGTTTTGTAGCTCTCTTTTTTTTCAGAAGGTTGACCCATCCTCAAAGGTCACAGTTGAAGTGTGAACAAAGATAATAGAACATACTGGAAATCATTATTAGAAAGTCAACTTTATCTTTCCCTGAAGTTGTTTAAATGCATTGGCTAAACTTCAACCTCTGTAGTATTCTTGTATGAGAAAGTATTATTACACAGTGGTGTGGCTGGAATATTATAGATATGGGGACTGGGATTTGAGCTAGTGAAACACTCAGTATTTTCTCTTTACTGAACTGTAGCATCTCCTCTCTTTTGTTTACTCACAGTCTATAAAGACACACAATCTCTTTTCAAAATATATGTGCATTGTCTTCCTATTTTGAAAGGAAACATGTTTAAAATGGGAAAATAGATTTTACAGTGTATGTAGGCTCTTTTAAAAAAGTAAATTTTTATATTACTCACCTGTCAACAAAGCGTAGCCTCAAAGAATAACTGAACAGTGCTCATCAGTAGATCTGGGGGTGATAGGGAAATTTCCTGCTAATTCTCCTCCAATACTGCTGTCTTTGGAGAATATTTCACCTAATAAAATTATCATTTAATAATAAAATACATTTTACACAGTGAAGTAACATCCTGTAGAATACCAGTATTTGTGATGCTCATTTTGTGTAGAAACATGAAAAGCATCTCAGTAGGTAAGCAGCTAAATATTAACTAAAAGTCAAAGAAGCTAAACAGTGTAATGTGTGAAGAAGCTAGGCAGAAATTTATAAGGGAATTGTATCTGGGACTCAAAATTCAATGTATTTTGCTGCTGTTTGTAGATTTATGCAGACTTCAGTATCCTAGTGGCTGGATTAGCTGTCTTTCACAAGGACTTTGAATGTGCACATTGAAGCCAAGCAACAGTCTGAGAGTGGAGTCTTCCCCACTCATTATGAGCTGTGTCAAAGCTACGAGACATCCAGGGAGATGGGATGAGATGCTGGCAGGATAACTGTGGTTTGCAACAAGCAATGCTGCAGCCATTATTTTGTTGAACTGCAGTCTCAGCTGTAACTCAGTCTAGAAGATCTGTGCAATCCTGTGGTGTATCTGCAGCACTTCCTTTTCTATACCATTTAGTTGATGTCAGCTTTAGAAAAATCACTTGTAGTGGAGTCTAAAAGTTCTGCATATCAAAGAGTGGATGTGTGTTGTCTGTGGTTTTGGTTTTCCATACACTGACAATCCTTCCACTAACTCAGCAGTGCAGGCTCGGGGCCTTTGCTGTCACAGTCGTGCTGTACAATTTTGTGCCGCTTGCTGTGTTCAACAGGGCACCTTTGTTATGAGCACTCTCAGCATTGTGCTTTTTAGATTCATCTTTTAGAACAGAAAAAAAAAAGACAACCACAAAAACAAACTCATAAATCACTGTTAATAAAAACCAGAACAGTTTGCTGTGCATAGGGAGACTTGTGCAGAGTCCTGTGCATCACAGCATACACATGCTGTCTCTGCCTTAATGAATCCTGTCAAGTTGCTCTCTATCATCCTTAGTATTATTCCCCAAGCAGTAATGGCAAAATACATTACAGCTCTAAAGGACACTTTTCAGCCCTAAACTTTAGGGGTCTTCTTTGGCATGTCACATTCTTTACTATTTAATTTTCGAAAGCAGTAAAGTAAATTAGGGATATAGACCCCATCTTCAAAACTGAAATAAGGCCTCTAAAATGTAGTGAGACAGTTAGGTGGATTTTCCAAATCAGTGTTACCTTTTGATGGCATTTCAAACACAAATTATTTAGGGAGTCAAGCTCCAATGCTCAAGTGATGTAAAATGTATCTGTGCATACAGGTGTTCACAAAATGGGGTTGTTCCCCAGGACTGCTACTTTGGCATGGAAGGTGAGAGCCCAGGTGAGGTGCTGTGTGTGAGGGGGTGCTCAGGAAGGCTGCAGGAGTTCCCTGGAGAGCATCAGTTGTGGAAATACCACACAGTTCTCCTGACCTCTTCACAGGGGTGGTGGAAAGTAACTGCCAACCTGCAAAGCCAGTACTGATGCCACAGTAGTCCAGTGATTCCTTTGTTTTTCAACTGCATGATTTTTTTACTCCTAGTGCATGAGGGAGTCAAAAGGCTGCATCTGTGCTCAGTAGCCAGTGCAGTCTCCTGCAGGATGTGTATGAAAAACTCCTGCTGAATTGTAACTCTGCCTGAAAAGAGGAAGAAAAGCAGTCATCCTTGAGCTCTCTTACCCCTGTAAGGAAAAAGCAAAGCCTAGCTTCTCTTCACCTGTGGCAGAGAAAAAAACCACAGAATTAATCATAGAAAAACCATAAAATGGTTTGGATTGGAAGGGACCTTAAGGATCATCTAGTTCCAACTCCCTATCCAAGTTTTTGCAATGTTTCTGTTGCTTAAAGAAATAAGAAGTAGCAGGTAAAGCACTTTTTCCTCTGGGGATCAATTACTTCCAGGAATATACTCATTGAAATTGGCCAAAGTCTCTCTAATAACAACTACTGTGATCAAAATGTCAGTGTAAGCCCAAATCCCAGAGGGTGATCTTGAGGCCAACAGCTGCATGCAGTAAAAATGAAGTGCTTCTGCTCAGGGAGAGTCAGTGGTTTCACTGGCACACCTACTGCTGGGGAGAACTTGGTTCCTTATCAAACAATGCCAATGACCACTGAAAGGCTTGTGATTATTACTGGCTTTCAGTTCTTGTTTGTAGCTCAACCTCAGATTAAACAACAGCAACACTACCTGATGTTCTCTCTTGCTTTGAAAACATCACTTTTGATAACATATTGTTCTCCCAGACTTATTAATTGTGAGGGATGCACACAAGGCTTGGTGTGCAGATTCAGAGCAACGATGCCTCTTACCATGTAAATGCAGGAAAAGTTGCCAAGTGAAGGCAGCGAGAGTTGACTTAAATAGACAAGATGCAACTGTGTGTAGCAGTGTATTACAGAATGCATAGGCAAAACCTGAATTCTAACTCTGAATTCTAGCTTTGCTAGTAAAAAATAAAACTTTTCATGGAATGATTGCTTGGAGATGAAAAATTAGCTTCAAGTTCCCTGCAGAGAAAGAGATGTACAGAGCCTCTTCATGCATCCCTGAAAGACCTGACTTAGTACAGCAGTGCTTCATGAACTTAGGTACAAATTGCATCTTATTCTTTTGTTATGTGAAATGGGAGCAGCAGTAACAGTTTGGGGTTCTGAACTTATCTTATCCTCAGGCTAGTTTGAATCCAAAACTTCCCCTTCCCTGAATGGGTCCCTTAGCCCTGAAGGTGAAAAATGAAATTTAAAGGAGAACACCTTGCTGTTGAACAACACCATTATCTTGTTAGGAGATTGGCTGTGGGATGAGAATGGCTTTTCAGGGAGCATGGCTGTTCAGGATTGTTTATTTGGCAGATTCTGACATAGGAAGAAATGCCCAGAACTGGGGTCAGGCTGTCACAAAGGGCTATTATTGGGGACAACTACATCTCTCATGCTTTGCTAATATGATAGGGCCTGCACAGCTGAACGAAGTGTGTCATACTCTTCATGGTGCATCTTCTGCAGGAATGTTTCCTTCATCCATAGTTGTATTTGTGCAACAGCTGCTTTTGTGCAGATGTGGGGTATAACCAGGACCCTAATTTGGTCCTGGCTTTCATTAGTGCACTTGGGTGGGGGAGGAAAGGCCTGGTTTCATGCTAATGTTACTGATTAAGTTGGCAGGTATGAGGACTCAATGAGGACTCACCTGGCTTGCAGGCTGAGCAAAATTTGAGTCTAGAAATGTCTAAAGTATGAAGCATGAATTCCAAGATTGTTTTTACAGACACTTTTCAAAATAGAGCTGTATGACTTTCCCACTGATAAAAATAACAATGTTCACTTTTTGCTAATGTGGTACTCATCCTATGATCACATTTTCAGCTGCAGATGATATATGAGATTATATAGTTTAATACAATAATATTGCCTGTCATAACTGTTTTTAGCAAAATAAAATTATCTATGCCAAATAGAAAGATGATATAATTACAGTGAAGACTATATTTATCACTGGAAGTCCTTCATGTATTCAAGTATAGAGACCAGGATTAAATAAAGTGCTCAGGATTGTGTGCAAAAGGGATTTGTAGACTAGAGTTATTTATTTAGTACCCAAAATTCAATAACCATTCTATAAGAACAGAGCAAAGCATGAATCTTTTCCCAGATCTATTAAAATCTAAAGTTGTGAGTCGTGGAGACACCTTGTAGTGTGAAATCTCATGAGACCTGATCCTCTATTTATATAAGCCATCACATCTTCAGTTTGTGTAAGCTAAGGCTCATGCTCTAAAGATTTAGTCATGAGAACATATGTTTCCAGGGTAAAGGGCTCTAAGCCTTTGGGTTTTTATACTCCTTAGTTCTGTACAGGGTCATCATCCTTTCTTGACAGTGCACTTTTCTGTTTGTAGTCAGTGCATCTGTGCTATGATCAATAAGCTTTATGGAAGAAATGCTGATGGGAGCCCAGTGCAGTTCTTGCTAGTGGTGTCAAAGGGGTCAGGCCATCATAAGAGAAAAAAAAAACATGTGGCAACACAAAAACATGTTCCAGTGGGAGATTTTTGGAGGTTTTCATGTACCTGACAGAACACAAGCTATACTGACACACTTGACTAGCAAAGCAGTTGGCCCTTTTGCCTTCTGTGATTCCAGTCAGGAATTTGCTACTGGAAACATGTGCATAGATGGGCTGGTGGTGGAGCTGTAACAGGAAGTTGTGTCTACTGCAGGTTAGGCTTGTGTTCCACTGGGCTCCCCAGAATTTTCCTGGTACTGACCGAACTCTGTATGTCTCTCCTAAGCCCTCTGGCAGAAAGGGGTTCTTTCTGTAGTTGTGCCTGAGGCAGGGAAATGCTCCTGTAACAGAAAATGGGGCTTTTATGAGCTATTTTCGGCCACCCGTAAAGGTTTATATTGAAAATTAGTTTTTTCTGCTGTATAAAAAGATTAACTCTGAATACTTTTGAATTGATGTTTTCCCTCTGATAATATGTCATGGCTTCCAAAGGCTCATAAACTGTCTAAAGAATTTGCACCAGGTCATGCAGTAAGTGGATTCTGAAGCTGGGTTTCCTGACTCCCTGTTTCTTCTTCTGAAATTTATTCATTATCATTTTAGCCAAGAAAGAAGCTACCCAAACCCTCTACCAAGGTTCTGTCAGCTCTATGAGCCATTAGCACTACTATGGACTGTAAGGACTTCCCTTTCCAGCAAACTTGGTACACAGGTCTTGTGTACAGGATCTTCTCTAATGAATATAGAAAATTTTTGAAGCAGTATACATCAGTGTTTCATTTGCTCTTGCTGGATAGCTGCAATCCTTGGATGTGTCTGAGGCTCATTGCAAAACTCCTGAGCATTCATGAGGATCAGCCTCTGCCCTTGGGCATGCTTATCTTTTTGTTGTTCCTCAAAACATTAATTACCTGATCAAGTGGCAGAAGGTGTGTGTGGTGCCTGGGGGCTTACAGAGCATATGAAGCTCTGCAAGGCTGGCAATCCCTCTGTAACTTGTGTTGTATTGCATGTAACAGGCAGTCATAAAATCACAGAATGGTTAGGCCTGGAAGGAGCCTCAAAATTCACCCAGCTTCTCTGCAATGCAGATAACATGCAGTTGATTTCCAAAGAACCCCTTGTTCTCACTGGCAGAGGGAAACAATCCTTTGTGCTGATATGAACCCCACTGGCTGCTCCAAAAGCTCACTTCAGAAATTGGCACAGTTATACAAGTTTAGGAATGAGCCAGCAAGTTGGATTCACTTAGAATCAGTTTTATTGCCAGGTAAGAAATTCATAGTAATATAGTGAATACATATGTTTACAAATAAACATTCTTAAAAAACAAACAAACATTTTATTGTAGGAAGTATTATTGGTATCATAAACTCTGTAGTTAACAAGTATTAACACGGGTTTACTTTACAGAACATACAGTTACTAAAATATTTCCACATAAAATATGCTCAAGTTACACGAAACCTGTGTGAATTAGAGTGCAGCTGTAATGTGTATCTAAAGCATATGGATTAACAGCAACATTCCATAAAGGGTCAAATTAAGTCAGCCAGTTGTGAAGGCAATAAAGATTAAGGGAATAAAAGTAAGATAGTGGAGAGTCTGGGTTGTGTGCAAAGTATTTGTCTTGTGGGCTTTGTCCACTTCTGATAGTCTTAAAACATATGATCAGAAAATTTAGCAGCACGCTTATGGAGAGATACCGATGCTCTCAGGATGCAAATCAATCTTGATATAGCTAAAAAAAAATGGTATCTCCATTTAGCTAGATTTCAAAATCTTAGCCCTTGCATCCTTGACTAAGCAGAAGCACTGACAGTCAGTTGAGTACAGTAAGAATGCCACTTGCAATTCTTCTTACAACGTAACAGTTCTCACTCCTCCCTGAATACTCTTCCAAAACTAATCTCCTGAAAAATTGACAGCTGGTGAGAATGCAACTGTAGTAGGACAGCTAGTTGGGATTTAGCCAAGTGACTTATGCTGGGGGAAGGGCAGGAATTTACTGAAAGACTGAATGCATTGCCTGCCACCTCATCCCAACTCTGTCTCTTTGTGGATGTGTCAAAGCATTTACAGGTCCAGGACTGTGAGTTTGTTACCAGTCCCCAGTTCAGGAGTGATTTTACTCACACAAACAAGGCATCCTGCTCATCAGAACCACAGTCAAGACCATGAGTCCAATTGTTTGTTTAGTTAAACCCCAGATCTCTGATGCTTGATGCTGGACCAGCCTCTTCCACCACACAGCCCACCAAGAGGGAATGCCACTAGAGAAAGCCAATATACCAGATAGAGAGACAATATACCAGATAACATTTACTTGAACTACAGAGAACTACCATGGCTAAAAGCAAATACAAAATGAGAGACTAGAGGGGAAAAGTTGAAACTGGGTAAATGAAGGGGCTAACTAAAATAGTCTTGACTGTGCAACCATTGCATGGAGATGTAGTCCAGTTTCCTTTTGGAACAAACAGAGGAGGCTGAGCAGGGCAGAACCCTTGTCATCCTTAGCAAAACATGAGGAACTAGCTTAAAGGAACAGAGGGGTCACTTTGAAGAACAAGACTGTCATTTGAACAATAGTAATACAGTAAAGGCACCACCCACGCTTAACTTCAGTCTGAAGCAGTTGAAGATAGGCAAAACATTTAGGTGAAGAAAAAATCCTGACAGTCTGCAAAGTGAGAATTGTTACCATCTGCCTGAAAACAGGAGGACTGAGAGGGAATATTCTGATGCCCTTTTCCCCCAGCAGCTTTCTGTGTCATATGAAGTCTCTCTTCTTATTTTGGAGATTCCCAAAAATTTCAACTCAAGCGAAGTAAACTGAAATGAATTCTTCTGCTGTTATCATCCTGCAGAATTCTCTACCAGCCAGAAAGGTCTCATATGCACTAAATCATAACAGTCTTCATAAATTCCATGTGAAAGTGTCTTTGCCCCTTATTGTATATATATTTTTTTGCGTTCTCTATAGGATGATGTGAAAGTACAATAATAGATGTTAGGGATCATACCAAGATGTTTGCTCTCGGTTTTTCACAGGTCTAGTGATTATTAATAAGTTTTATACAAAATTCCTCTCTGAAATAATATATTACAGTATATTGTTCTCTCTCTCTTCCTCTGTCTCAAGGCAGGAACATAGTGTATGTTTAAGCAGACATAAAGTTTCTCTAAATTGTGCTACTTCTCATCATGGATTTTAGTTTCAAGTAAAAAAATTTAGTCACAAGGGTTTGTGTTCCATTGTGAAATACAAATGGAGTTTATAATTCAACCTTCAGTGTGTATTGCTGAATGGTATTAACCCACTCTTCGGCCTACAGCTGGCTAGATACCAAGAGTGTCCAGGTGGAAGTTCCTTCCTTCCATTTCCTCTTTTTTTTTCTTTTTTTTCTTTTTTTTTTTTTTTTTTTTTTTTTTTTAATTTTTTGGGTTTTTTTTGTTTGTTTATTTTTCTTTGTTTGGGTTTTTTTTTTTTTTTTGCCTTTCAGTTGAGTGTTTGTGTTGTGAATAGATTTGCATGTGGGTTTTTTTTAAAGGATTTCATTAGAAAAGAAAAAAAATAGAGAAAGAAAACAAACTCAAACAGTTACTTCAGTCTTGCTGTTGGTTATGAAGTATGGCTGTGGGCCCAAGTAGTGCTGGCTCCGGGTGGTCAGCGGGTCACTTAGCGTCGGGTCTCCCATGCCGTGCTTGCCCTTGTTGGTGAACGCTTGCCGCCTCAGGGACGGGTCGTTGGGATCCCAGGTCTTGTAGTGGGAGTTGTAGCCCAGGGGGTGTGTGTGTATCTTGCCCATCCTGGATTTCCCGTTCTGCCTGGTGAGCCCGCTGTCGATGGTGTAGGCCCTCTCCTCGTCCAGGCGCACCGGGTGCAGGGGCAGGCTCCCCTTGGCAGCCAGCTCGGCCAGGTGGCGGCGCTTGGTGTAGAAGTCATCGTTGACTTTGTCAGCTATTGGGGTCAAAAGAGGCAGGGGACAAAAAGAATCAGTTGGACACAAGAAAAATGGTGAGCAGTTTATAATCAGTCGTACACAGTTCCATCTGCAGACCAGAACATTTACAGGTACATCAGTAAGAGAAATCCACACCACCTCCCAGCCCTTATTTTCGCTCTGGAGCACAGTTTTGGATGTTGTTGTGCCAGACTTTCATACATGCAGACAAAACCCTGTTGCCCTTGAAGAGGAGACTGTCCCTGCCCCAAATCACTCAGGTTGGGCTGACATTTACATCATGGGGAGAAGTCCTATGAATCTCATCACTGTTTATGTCACATAGCACAGGAAATTCGGGAAGTCTACAGAAGTGGACAGCTTTTCCTGGGAATACTGCGGCATCTTGGGCTGCATTGCAGTCTGAGAGCACATCCCTTTGAATGCAAAGTGACTTGTGGGTGTTTAACCCAGCCAGCTGTAAGGTCTGGTGGTGTGTGATGAGGTGGACCCGTTTTTGTTCAATAATACCTCAGAGCAATATTAAGAATGGGATCTGTTCTCCTAAATGGTTGGAAGTTCACTAATGCTTTATGGGGCTGAAAATACTTTGGGTTGTTGAGGACTGAGTATTTACCCTGTCATTTTACAGACCATGAAAATCCTAAATTGCAGGTTCTGACATAATTTTCTAGGGTCAGTGGCACTAATGAATATAGCAACAGCCCTGCCAATAAATACTGCATTGCAGTTCTCAAATCAGGATTTTGCCCTCTATGATTTCCTAGACAAGTGTCTTCCAGTGCATGCTCAAGTTTGTTGTTATTGCTGGCATATATTTGGCCTTGCTTGAAAGTATGAACCATGCTTAGGAAGCCAAAGGCATTCTGCAGCCATCTAGCAACTCATTTCAATTTTGAGACTGAGGTTTGAGGGAAGCTTAACTGAATTACATTTTTTAAGATCTTTCCTTTTATGTAAAGAGTGCTTATTTTCCCCCTTCAAAAATTTAGATGTTCATTTAAGATAGTGCCAGATACATAGATCAACCAGCACTGTGTTAATCAGCAGTGGTGTGCTTGGAATATATATTGTGTCAGCCTAGATTTGACTTCTGCTCTACCCTGGCTGGATCCATCCTTTTTCCTTGAAGCCATGCCATGTAAGGCTTCTCTGCAAAAGTCTGGTACATGTAGCTGTCTGTACAGCTCATCTCCTCTTGCCTTCATGATGTTTTTAATTCCCTGCACTGTTTTTTGTGTAGCTTCCCTGTTTTGCTCTCAGTATTCCTGGGAGGCTTTTGTTGCACTTTGAATTTTCTCCTTGTCTCTAGTTCTGAACTGGATCTTTATGCAAGACAGGGATATTCCCAGGAGTATCATATTAATCTTCAAGATCAGCTTCAGTTGTGCATCTTCCTTGTCCCAGACTCTCAACAGGGAGGAATATTACCAAAGGCAGTTGCTATTTATTATCTCATGACATTTTTTGTATAAATGACTGTGCAACTGGACTCTGCTCCTAAATCCTTAATTTTGTCATTAAAGAGGTGTTTCCTCTCCAATGGACTGAAATTGCTCCTTTCTATGCTGTCAGATTGGGCTTTGTGTGTTTTACCCAACTCCATCTGTTTCCTTTTTCAGTCATTGAGTGAATGTTTTTCTATAGCATACAGGTGTCTTCTGCTTGAAAGAAATCACAGAATGTAGATAATGGCCTGCTCTCATTTCAGCCCAAGGTGAAGCTGCTATTGTTGATAGACCTGTCATGTGTTACAAAGAGAGTCTGTAAAGTTCTGCTTTGCTTTTGGAGTGAGTTGTTTCATTTAGAGAGCTGTAATCTGAATAATCAAGGAGTTGTATCTATTTCTCCCTGAAAGATCTATTTCCAGTTCTACATGTGGCTTGTCCTTTTAATTTGTTAATATTCTCTGAATGTCACAGAACCATTATGAATAAAAATGGGGTGGAAATGCATTTGCATTAGTATTATCTCATTAATCTGTTATCAATAATTGAAAAAAATTATTGCAGAAAAGGCCCTGTGAATATTCACACGAGCCTTCATTTTTATAAATTTTTACATCAAAGGCACTGCAGGCCAGCTGTTTGGGGAGTGAGTTTCCATGTCGTATGACTTAGACCTTGGCTATTTATGAAAAGTCACACTAGCTTATATAACTTAAATTCACCACAGTTAATTATGTCCAGCTTTTAATAGAGATACATTTATATGCCTGTTTCACATTTAAGTTAGTTTAATTTGCATACAAAAATTAACATTTTAGCTAATCTAACATAAGACTAGAGTAAACGTGTAATTTTTTAGTTTTAATTTTATCTTAGTTAAGCTCAGCAATTTGCCTTCTGTAGCCAAGATCTTTAATCAGCTGCAAGGTAAATAATGACTTCTCTTTCTAGAAATAGCAGTGGTGATGCAGCTATGTAAATAATGACCAAGAATTGCAGATATTTTTATTGCCTTGCTTCTCCTGCCATTTTTCTCTTTGAGGCCACCACAAACTCAGGCTAGTTTCTAATTTTTTCTCACTCGCACCTTTTCCCACTACAATGATCCTGGGTCTCTGACTTTTATCAGACATTAGATATGCTACTCAGATCTCTAATCACACTGAGGATGATGTCCTAAAGAAGAGTAAATTGTATTTCTGTTGTATATAAAGAAGACCTTTACTGTTGAAACAGGGAGAAAGAAATCAGCCTCACAAGGACTCTGCCTTGGCATGCCTGAAGTTGGTTTTGCTCTTGTTTATGCCATGTTATAATGTCAGATTTTTAACTTTGTTTCTTATGGAAAACCACACAGAAAGTGAAACTATTAATTCTGTAAATTTGGTTCCATTAAAGTTGCTTTAACTAATATAGTCCATGGAACCTTTCTAGGGACTTCTCAACTGTTCTCTGGAAACTGGGCTTGAAGAGAACAAACCAGAACTGTAATTTCTCATCAGCAAAGTCAGGCAGAAAGCTGGCAAACAGCTGCCAAGTGGCTGATTTAGTGTTTTGTGTGGCAGTGGCAGGGTGGGAGAGCTGCTGTTTGTGTTTGTCCTGATCAAGTAACACTTTGCAGGCTTTGCCTGAGCCCTGCACTGAATATTTTAACCACCCTTAATCCTATTCTCTTTCTGCTTGCACCTGCAGGTGTGTACAGGTACCAAAAATGGATGTTGGCGGGGGGGAAGTGGGAGACACCCTTGTAGCAAATATGAGCAAAATCAGCAGTGATAAAACTGAATTATTCAGTCGTTCAAGTGGACTTTTGGCAATTCTCAGTGCTGTCCTTGTTCTTTCATGCAGCTTTTATAATAGCACTGGGCTGTGCCCTGTGTGAGCAGCCTGATGCTACTACAGTGTAGAAACAGGTTTTTTTTACTTTTCCTTTTCAAAGAAGAAAAGATTCAGAACAGTAATATTGAGCACAGTTTTGTAACAAATGTTTTACCAAGAGAAGTATATTAATAGTATCCTGAAGCCAATTACTTTAAAAATCAACTGTGAATCTGAGGGAGTTTGTTTTTCTTCTTAAAGTAGACCCTATAAATATTTTGGGGACTTTAAACATCCAAAGAGATATTTTGGAGTTAGTTAGATGATGGAGTTGTTAAATGACCTTAGGTACATGACTCAACTTCCCTCTGCCTCGGTTTCACCTGCTGTAAAATGAGCTGTTTGCACATTGGAGGAGGTACTTGTGTTAGGAAGTTGAATTGGTATTTGTAGAGTATTCTGAGATTTTGGATTAAAGGTGCTATAGTGCCTTTTGCATTGGCTTCTCTATTGTGATCAGAAAAAAATATGATTTAAAGATATCACTGTTGTGTTTGAAAAAGGAGTAAAGAAATACAATTGCAACACTGCCAAATAATAATAGAAGAGGGGCTTTAATTCCGAGTGTTATTGTGTTCCTTCTTCTTGGTAGCTAATTATAAAAATGTTCTCAGTTTCAATATTCCTGTAAGGCTTTTACTTCTTGAACGTACTGCACCCATAAATTTAATTACTGTTTTACTGTTTATCTGGAAAAAAAAAAGTTGAAATATGAATTTTTTTTCTAACCTTAAGTGTGAGCCTGGCATGATGTGGAAATTTCATATATTTTTTCATAATCCATAGTTGTGTAACAAAAGCATGGAAACCAGTGAGTCTCTTACCAAGTAAATACTGTGAATGAAAATGTGTTTTCTTGAATATCAGTGGCTGCCAGAGGGCCAGAATTTCTAAGTGAGATTATTTGAATAAGCTGTATTTGAGAGGTGACCATGAAGCTGTGTAATGTTCTGTTCCACAGTGTAAGTAGTCTTCAAGGTCACTGTGTAAGCACTTGTGGCACAGAGTCATGTAGCCATGCCTTTTCATTGTGAATGCTTTCTTTTTATCTTAAAATATTACAGAGGGTTTTAACTCTTTTTCTTACTGACAATGCTCTTATCTCTATGGGTCTATAACATGGCTCTGAATTCTCACACCACTTCTTACAGCTGTGGGAGAATGTAGAATCCTGAAAGACAATTCTGCCCTGCAGTTTTTGTGAAAGTAGGCACCTAGGAGTGAGAAGAAGTCTCTGAAGTGAGAGAAGAGAATCCACATAGGAGTGAGCCCCTATAAAAGCTCTAAAGACACTAAAAACACAAAGCAAAAACCCCAAATCAAAACTTCTGTGTGAGCTTACAGGCACAGTCAGAAGCTATAAAAATATGTAGGGACACTTTTTCTCACTAGATGTTTACAGAATTGTTTGTTATCTGAATGTATTTTAAGAACTACTTCGTGAAATGCAGAGCTTTATTCTAGCCAAAAAGACTGTATTTCAAATGAAGGAATAGAGATGCAGAAAACAAGCCAGAGGAAAGTGCTGAGGAGAGGATAGCAATGGAATTGCTACAGTGGCACACCAGATTAGAGCTGAAATGAAGTGAGTGCCTGTTTGTGGGGAGTTTCTCTGGGAGGCTGTCCCTGTGTAATATACAGCAGTTTGTAACAAGGCTCTGCTTCCACAGCCATGAGTTTGCTGAGATGATGGTGGAGTTACCTGAAGCTGTGGGAAACATATTTCTCTAAGTAATGGAAATGAAAACTCAAGGAAAGACAGAAGAGTAATGAATCCTGACTCAGAGACAACATGAGAATTGTGCTCAGGGAAATACAGGGCTGCTGCCTCTGGTGGTGCTGTTGATCCTTTCTGAATGTGTGATTGCTTATTCATTTACCTTTCCAAGCTAGCATCTAACACAATATGTTCACAGGCTTCTGGGACATAAACCAGCTCTGTGTGAGAGTTCTTGCAGGATTTCATCTGAAAATCAAAGAGGTATCATTTGTACACCAGCACAAGTTTACTCTTGGGTAAGGGGGAAAAGCTCAGAGGTTTTATTAGCTGGCCCTAGGTATGAATCGGATCCAATAAATTCACAGAAAAAGGTGTTTCATACAGTAAAACAAATAACTAATCATCTGTTTTGAATTAAGGGGCTCATGGACTATCTTGGACCATAGAAGAATTTGCTCTGCATCTTTTGAAGCTGGTTGGAAAACAGACTGCATGGGGAAGTTTCAGCTAGACAGGATTCAGTTGGTAGAATGGGGAAGGGGCAGGATGATGTGAGAGATCTGTCTGTGCCCAAGAGGAGGGAGTGTGGTTATTTCATGGCTGATCACGGTTCTCATCTCACAGGCACTGGGGCTGTTCTATAAAGCTGGGGCAATTTTAAACCATACTAAATTTCAAGAAAGAGCAAATGCCATTTAAAATAATTTTTGCAGTCCTCCTTGTCATTCTTGTATTGAGTTTTGAAAACTCAGAATTCAGCCTGTAGCCTGCATTGATTTCTATCCTGAAACCTGGTTTTCTTCTAATACCATTTTGCCTTTATTCAAGACATTTTGAAAATGAAGACTATTTTATATCTTTGCATTCTTTCCCATGGTTTTTATTTCCTAATAGTGACAGAAGTAAAGAAAAGCACATAATGCACAGAATCCCACATAAGTTTTGTAGAACCTACTTTTTGTGGCTGTTATTCCTCTCTTTTACCACTTCATCTATTTACTGATTTCTTAAAGTGATCTGGAGAGAGACCAAGCACGAAAAGACAAACCATATCAACCTTTTCTTCTCAGACATTGTTTGAAAAGAGCTTGTCCACCTCCAGACACAAGACTACATTTTGTTTTCCCAGTGAAATAAAATTATTTCAAGATATGAGACATGAAAAAAGATAAATATGAAGGCCCAAATAGTTCTTCTCTTATTTTGATTATTTTCATGACAGTTTATGAAAGGCTGAGCAGTTAGTTTTAAACAGGTTTTGAGACACATTAGGAATGGTTTAGGATAGGAATGTAGTTAGATTGGGTGAGTGAAGGCTCCAGTCTCAGCAATGCTCTTTAACCCCCACAGCAACGTCTGCTGCCTGGCTGGAAACACTGAGACAGATTTTGATGAACTCCTCAGGCATCAGACAGGATGTATGGTTCACCAGAAGCAGGGCTGCCACTCCCTGGAACACAAGAGTAACCACATGTCTGGGAGCAGAAGTGCCCCTCTTCTGACACAGTGCCAAAAAGCACAGTGTGGGAAATGCAGGCACAGAGCACATCCAGGCTCAGAGACAGAGATGGGTACAAGGTTTGACCTAAGGCCTTGGAGAAGGCTTGGAGAATTAAAGTGAAATAGACATAAAACAAGAATATAAATTTATCATTTAAGAAATGTGTTTTAAGCAATCAGAAATATGTATTATGTAAGCAAAGCAGTATGTTAAGTAAAATAGAAAAATATTTTAAAATTTAGCAATAGAACCTGTTGTAAAGTTAGTTAGAAGTTTAAGATGTATCAATGTGGGTTTGTGAAGTGTCTTGTGATTGGTTGAAAAATATTGTGGTAAAGCCATGGGAAGCAAAGCAATGAATGAGTGGTGAGAAAAGTCACTAGCAAACTTCACAGAAGTATTTGATTGGCTAAAAAACTAACTTAAGGCATTGTAACAGAGAATGAAGCAGCTTCTGATGTAATGATGCTGGAGCCAACACCTTTAATATCTCACCCTTCTGAGAGACTGATAATCATAAAGCAATAAACGATCTTTTACAATGTCTCTCAGTTGCCCCGTCTCTCATGATATCAATATCCCGATAGCACAGCACTGCAAAGTCTGGTTTTTCTTTCTCTTTTTCCAAATGTTTATTTATTGTGTGAGTTTAGGTAGGTTTCCCTTTGGACATGTAGAACAGATTTTCCAGCTGGGCTTTGTATGCTTGCCTGCATTGATTTACATAGTATTAAATTGCAATATTTATGATTCAATTTTGCAAAGAGCTGCAGTGATATTGTGATTTGGTTTTGATCAAAATACCCCAGACACACACACACACAGATTCTGCCTAACCTAGGGACCAGTGGTATGCAGATACTTGAATCTAACCAGTGTGATAAAAATAAGGCGTTTTCTGACTAACCAGAATATAGGCTGTGTTAACCCAAAAACAAATGGTAGCTGATTCCTGTTAAATTAACATTAGAATTGTAAATGTTTTTAAGAAACCTGAAATCTGTTGCATACAGATAGACAAAGCTCACACTGCTTGGTTGTATCATCAAGTGATTTAACATTTTAAATTCAAGCACCAACATGCTAAACTGCTGGTTAAGTACTGTACAATGAATGATAAATTTTAGAAGGAAGTAAGAGCACAAATTCTATTCTTGATCCAAGGGATGAGATTTGAGAGAAGTCTAAGAGAATTGTGTATTAAAATCTCTGACTTTTCTTTGAAAATGCAACCAGTGGCTGAACTGCAACTATAAATCTGTTTTTTCATTATTTTTTCCTAAACGGCTCTAAGCTTGTGGCTTTCATGGCATCTACAATGGCAAATAAATATGAAAACTTCTACTGTGAAATATTTATTTCATTTTATCTCATTTAAGCATATTTATCCATTTTTTTACTGGAAACCTTATATATGGTATGAAAACTTGTCTTTTGAAATAGAAACTACCTAAGGAGTCATGCTGTCATGCTTAACTTCTGAATAAAGCATGACTGCAGCATAAACTGATTTAGGAAAGGAGGGTTTGGCTTGCTTTCTAAAAATGCTGTCCAAAGCCAAAGAGGTTACACTTAGGAGATTTGCTTAAAAGGCTTCTTCCACTTCTTCCTCCAGTAATCTTGCTTGCTTTTTCACTGGGTGGTTTTTAATGCTTCTCAAGATAAATCTGATTGTGACAGCAGTTTTGCAATGCTTCCATACATCAACAATAATATGAAATTGTTTGTAACCATTTTGGCTGGTGAGGACCTTCTGTCTGTTGAAGGGCAGAGCCTCCCCAGGATTGCAGGGGTTGCTCTGTGTGTTTTTGCAGGAGCAGGGTGCAGTGAGCAGCCAGGGCTGCCCTGGCTGCTGCAGAACAGAGTGCACCCTGCTCTGCAGGGGGTTTAGCATCTCAAAAAACCTGTTTGGCCTTCCTTCAGGTGTCAATTTACCTTATCTAACATTGACTGAAAAAGCTCTGCTGTTCCTGACCACATTTATTTGTAATAACTGTTCTTAGCATGAACATAATTGAATTTTCTTTTCACACATCGCTGTTGGCATTTTTTCGTATGCTCAATTTTGTTTTCAATTTTAATACTTTTGATTGATATTTTTGTTCCTTTTAGTGTACTGCTGGTTATAACTCTCACACATATGTCTGAATCAGCTACAGATGAGCTGCAAATACCAGATGTGATGGCATAGAGAACCCAATTCAGAGGCTGAACATATAATTAAGATGTGGTTTTAGTGCTGAAATAAACTTGCATTTTATGCCTTTCAACTGCTATCATACTAGATTTACACTATTATTTCTCAACATGAGAAAGGCCTACAGACTTTTTGAATTGCACTGGTTAAACTAAAAAAAAAGGTCCCAGTGATGTAATAGCTGTTTTTTTGCCTAAATTATTTTCATTTGATCTGGTTTTTAACTGCTTTAATTTGAAAGGATTTTTAGTAATTTTAGTAGTTTTGGATTAAAATTGATTTCTTTTCCAAGATAGTTCTGGCATGAGTTGTTTCTATTAGAAAGCTATCTTTTTCTACTCTTTTCTCAGGAGGAAGAAAAAAAAAAAGGAAGAATGAAGTAATTTCATAGCTATACTTATACATATTGAGTTCTGGATTTTTCTTCTCCTTTTCTTCTTTTCCTGTCTCCCTCCCTTTTAGACTCTATGGCATTTGTATCACTAAACTCGTGAGCATGATTGCCAGAGGTTTCCAAAGCAGAGGTGTGTCAAACTGAAAGGAATTTGTGTTCCCTGGCAATTCCCAAATTGCCCTGTCAGAAGGAAATGAGTTTCCTTAGGTTTTCCTGCAGCTTGGGACAAGTGCAAGGCAGAGCAGAAGTGGAGCCTGCTCTGAGCAGAGCATCAGTGACTGACAGCCAGCCCAGGAGGAATTGGGCACGCAGCTCCTGCCATGAATAGTTCATAGTGACACACCAGACTGCAGCCACCGAGGAGTGCACAGCTCCTCTCTCCCTTCTCCCCAGGAATTGCAATCATACCAATTGCTGGGGAAAATGAGCAGCAGCAGTGCTGAGCTGCAGCGCTCCCTCCTCCCCTGTGGCAGAGCCCTGGCTGCTCTCCACAGCAGCACCTTCCATAGCCTAGAAAATTTTTCAAACCTTCCCACTACAAAAACTGCCTGTTGTACTTCAGATTTTCCTTAGAATGGAACCAAATTATATCTTTGTGGTGACTTTCTTTTTTTTTCTTTTTTTTTTTTTTTAATGCTGTAGTATTGTATCTGCCACTATCAGATTTTTTTTTCAGCTTCTCTTTTCCCCTTATCTTCTTCAAATAAGCTGTTAGGGAAGGGCTTTTGGAGAAATTAACTGTGCATTGCACATCATGCTACTCCCTCCATGCCTCAAGCCCTTTGTTATTATAGTATGAATATGTAGGAATAAGGTAATTATCTCTGTGACTTTTATCTGTGCAATTTCTTAAAAACACATTCACTCTCTTTAGAGCCCCCTGTGCAGAACCAAAATAGCAGACAGATAATAACTGCTATTTATATGATATTTTTAATAAGGGATTCATTCCTATCAGTTGTCTTACTGTGTTTGTGTTCATGGGTAATCCTGAAGAACATTGCAGTCTGCTTTTGACATACATCCATGTACAAAGCCGAAAAGTCACAGAACATGATATCACATGTTGAACACAGATATGAAACTCTTCCTGCAAAATTACTGCCATGCATTACTTACAAAGATAATAGTCCAGAGGGGAAAATGGATGGAGTATTTTAAGAGCAAGCATTGCAATGTGTAGGCTCCATGGTGGGAACTGTTAAAAGCCACACTTCAGATTAAATCTACATTTGAGTTGGGATCCCACTGTGTTGCTATTTATCTGCAAGTATTCAGAGTTATTTTCATATCTTTAGGATCAATCTCTGCGCTTAAATAATTGATAAATAAGTTGCATTGTGGAATGAAAAGTATATTTACATTGCAAAATAAAGCAGTTACAGAGAGGGATGTTTAGGAAGGGCTGCAAGTGAAAATGCTCAGCATTGTTAGGCTTTGTCATCGCGTGAGCTGGGCCTTGTTTTTATTGGCTTGCTTTTATTGCCTGAGCATAAAGATCCACTCATGTCTTCACATCACTTAATGTGTAAAAAATTCTCATGCATAATTCATCAGCATTTCATAGAAATAGGTTGGAATAACCCATGCTTGATTTAGATTTACTTGTTTTCTTCCTGGGGCCACCACTGATCTCAATGGATGGAAATAAACCTGGTTACCATAAGCTTGTTTCCTCTGAAGGCTCTGTCTTCAAGACCAAGGGACAAGCAAAAGAGAGCAAAGCCCCCATACCCTAGCAGTCAGCTGGGTTTCTGGTACTCTTTATTTTAGATCTCTCCATTATGTCTCATAAAAATGCGAAAATAACTTGTTTGTTTCATTCTGATTCATTATCACATAATAAGGATTCAATCAATTCATTTCCAGAGAACCTACCAATTTTCAGTGAAAGGGTGTGAGTTCTCTGTGGTGCCTAACTAATGGAATGTGGAGTGGTGCTCGTAAGTTGAACTTCTATGAATGATACAGTTTTCACTATTTTAACGTGATGATAAAAAGAGAGGCTGTTTCTCTGTGGTAGAGAGCATAGGTGTAAAGAATTGTCAATGTCAAGAACAAGAATTAGGATGCATAGATATAAATTTTTTCTTTTGCCATGAAAAATAAATTAAGATTTAATAAATTCTTATGAATATTCTTTAGCCATTACAAAACCAGGGAGTGGACCAAGTTCAGAAAAACCAAATTCACTAAGTGTGAGTCCAGCCCACAGAACTAAAAGTTTAAAGTTTAAACCTGAAGTAAATACACCTCAAGGTCAGGTTTCCTTTATTTCCCAGTGTGTTGCTAAAGTCTAAGAAATGAGCCAACATAGATGGCAGTGTTTAAGAAAATCCTGTTTTGGTGCTAAAACTGTTTCTTGTAAAAGGACTATTTGATGTTTCCTTCCACCTGCTATGATGTCACTGCTGCCAAGACCAACATATTCCCAAAGCTCACAAATCCATCTGTTTGCTAAGGAATAGAATGGACAGTGGCTGCTTGGAAGTCTGATTGCTTAGAGCACAATTCCCCATCCTCAGAAAGAATATCCTCCTGTGGATTTTGTACAGTAAAATATTTTTAAAAAGCAAAAAAGAATTTCAGTAAAGGAGATGATTTAGCTCAAGATACTGAGGCTCTGCACAAACACCATATTTATAATCAAAATATGTGTATTTCACTGGAAGAAGAAATGAGTGTTCTGGATGATGAAACAGGAAAATATTTTGATCAAGACTCTCCAAGCATTTTATATTTACCTATGACTGTGGGTATCAGAAGCCAACTGGGTAAATAACAGAGAAAATAATTAAAATATTTAGTGGAAGCAAGAAAAGGTCTTATAATTTCATCTGCATGCACTGGGCAGTCTCTGGAATTTGCTGGGTCTCATCAGAAGATGTGAGTGGAACAAGTGATGCTCCACTTCCTCTGGCTGGGGAATGGGAAGGCTGAGGGAGAGTGCTGGCAGGGGGTTGGTAAAGCAAGGCTTGCTCCTGAGTGCTGCTCAGCTTTTCTCTTGTGCCTGAACTAGAAGCGAGGATGAAAATCTGAAAGACTTCCCTAACAAATGAACACTCACAAGCTTCAAATTCTTCAATCACACTGGGCTGAGTAAATGATAATAATAAAAAGATACCTAGCTTTTATGTCACATTTCCTTGAGCCAGATCTGTAGTTCCAGTGTTGAGTTGGGCAGATAGCCTAGACCAGCCTTATTTATGATACAGCACATGCCTCTGGATATATGAAATCATCTGAGTCACACTCAGGATATTACAAGTGATGCTTTAATCTGTGCTTCCCTATCAGTTTTTCGAGATGTTAAATCCAGTGAGATACTCCTATGTCCCAGATTTCTTTTGATCCATCTTTGTGTAACTGCTTATGGAAGTGGTAACTGAAAATTGCTTTTGTCTTTGAAAAGAAAGCACAATTCTTTTTTAAGCCTTCCAAAGAAACGTGAATATTTACAACTCAGTGTAACGGTGTGGTTGGTATAGGAAAGTAAATTAATATAAATATATTGTGTCCAATAAAGTTCTAGTTCTACTTTTTCTAAAAGTGGACTGTATCAACACTTTGAATGCATGGGCAGGCATGTTGTGTGTTTCCATTTTTCCAATTACAGTGTTTCTTTCCAGGCCAGAGCACAATGAACAACAGAGAATGGTGCAGAGTCTCAAGGTGAGAGACAGATCTTGTACTGGCACAAAGTTGAAGTCATTTCTATGGAAATTGAAGGTCTGAAACTCGGGAGAAAGCAGTAACAAATTTCCCATCAGACAAGAGGACAGTTCAAAGATAACAGCCCAGAGCTGACCTTAGGGTGATTTTCCCTTTGGATCCCTCTCCCTGTGCAGAGGACACAGCAGCAGGTCAGTTTGCTCATATGCTTCACCTTTCTGGGGGAGTTGTTGCCTGGTGCCTTGGCACACTTGTGGCTGCACTACTTTCTGCAGGGGCCTAACCAGGAGATATTTATTCTGTGAGTGTCATATTTACAGGATCTCACAAGCAGAGCTGGATCGCTGTCGAACGTTTCCCCTGGGATCAAAGAACTGTGCAGCTTCAAGAACTGCTGGGAGCTGTAGACTCAGAGATGTGATGGTGGGTCTGCTGCCAATTATATCCTCCTAGCTTCCCTGTATCAAATCAATTAGATCTGATTTAATCCCACAGGAGACTAACAACCCCCAGCGTCAGGGAAGGCTTTCTGGGTCTTTGTTTCAGGAAGGAATTCTGTCCTATTTTTGTTTCTTTTTTCTTGACAATGTCCAGTCAGTTCCTCAAATGTTTGTCTGTCTGAGTGAGAAGGGAAGAAGAAAATGTATGAAAGAAATAGAAAATCATGTTTAACTATAGAAATATTTGCATTCTCAGTTTTTACTTGCATGTCTGTGTACCTCTCCAGCAGCTGAATGATCATTTTCCCAGTCCCCTGAGGGAAGTTGGATTTGGAGTATTTTTTCATTCCTGCAAGAAGGTCTAAAGATATTTAGAGACTTTGCTCTCCCTGAAACTCAGGAAAGAAAATTAACTGTTACTGAGCCAGGCTTGCAGCACACTGTGACTAGATAAATAGCTAATAACTCAGAATAATGAGGCCAGTTTGAGCTCTTGGAAACTCTTTCAAGAGTTGTTTCAAGCAACAGGATGGACTACAACTCTTACAGCTTAGCAGAGTGTAATTTGAGGTTGGATTGTTCATGCTTTCCAAATGAATGTCCAAATGATGTGCATAAAAATTTGTGATGAGCTACCTTTGCATATCCTGGGACTTGAATTTCATAAAGGTGTTCAGCTACAAGATCTCCATCCACTTGTAGCTTTGGGCATGTCAGTATTGCTTAAGTGAGCAATAACCATTTAAGCATGGAGTAAAAACATGGTTGATGAACTGGAAATAAGAATAATTTATGCAGAAAAAGCTCTTTCTGCACTTTTCACATAAATAATCAAATACTTTAAAATCACTGAAGGAAACCAGGATCATGTAGTCTCAGGTGATAAAAAAATTGGAATTTCTAAACACTGGATGTTTATTGGGACAGGACATTCAATGGCCATTTCTGCTGGGACTGGCCTTGGAGCTCGAGTCTTTTCCCTCAGACAGTCTCTCACATTCTGAGGTGGGAAAAAATTTAGCACTGTTGAAAAGAGATTCTGTGGCTTGGAAATGGAAAAAAATAATGGATGAACAGAGTGTACCTAACATAAGTCAGATCAGTCAGCCAGGTAGGCTAGAGATGCTAGGAGGTAAACATCTATTTGTTCAGGAAACGTGTGCACTCTATCTCATTTCCAAGTGGTCCTCTGCCTTCTGCTGATTATTCCCTGGTGGTGTGTGTGCCAAAGTAGAAGGAGAGTAAAATTCTAGTGCTGTGAGGAAAACAGTAAGCACATCTCAACTCTGGAGTACATTGCTGTACTCCAGGCACTCGTCTAAGAATATAAAATAAAATGTTCTGGAGGCTGCAACAAATATAGGAATTCCTAACAAGAAATGAGGAAAACATCCTCTTCCATTGATTGTAAAAGGGTTTAGTTGTGCACTTTGAGCTTCTTCAAGCAAAAATATTTAGTTTTTTAAATAAAATACATCCACAGCAGCCTTTTCAACTCTCTTCTCCCCTGTGGTGCTGAATCAGACACTGCAGTGCCCACATTGCACTGCACACATGCATGAACAGTCCAGCGTCCAACCACACTCTGCTAAGCTCTGTCACTTGGAGTATGAGGTGTAGCTTTAAAGTTGCTTCCTGGGGATCAGGTTGCTCTCACTACCAAGCTTTGGGTCATTCTTACTCAGTAGCACAAAGCAAATTAATAGCAAGGGCACTGTTGTCTCTTGTTTTCACAAGTGCTTGAATCTTTACTGAAGTTAATGGAGAACCTGAACGTGATCAAAAGAGAGATTAATGTGACTCACTACTTTTCCATAAACTGAATTTTCACAGCAGACAGCCACTGAGGAATGAGTAGCTCACTTCTAAAATTAGCCAATTTTTTTAGGACATCTGTAGTTCAGAAGAAAGCAGCTGTGTAGAAATTAATTTTATAGTGCCTCTGGTAAAGGTTCATTTTTTCAGTTATCCAAACTTCTTACCACTTATGGCCATGTTTTGATGAGGGATATAAATGTACTCTAGTTACAGTTGCTACGAAACATTAGAAATGCTTCTTCCTCCTATCCCTTATTAAATAAAAGGGTTAAGCACAGTGGACTACATCCAAACAATGGGACCATGCAGAGTAAGGGTTTAAATGAATAGGGTTTGCCTCAAATGCACAGAAAAACACAGAACACATCCCTTGTTAAGTTTCTCTTGTGGCAAATGAATTCACCCCCAAGCCACTATCAATGAATGCAAAAGAGAATGGACTACACACACTTGTTAACCTGCTGAGGGGATCCATAAATAGAAGTCTGAATGTTGGCAGGCAAAAAATGCCTTTGCCCTGTGACATGAGGTCAGGGTGAACTCAGTCTGTGTCTGGTTGTTCAAAGGATGTTGTCAAGTTAAATTTGTATTGGTGGGCTTGATGTTGGCCAGCTCCTCTTTCCTGCCAGAGCTCTCCAAAAACCAACATGAACCCTGCAGTCTGGAGAGCTGGATGTCAGTGTGGGTGTCAGTGTGGTCACAGACCTGGGTCTGGCTGGCATCATGGAAAAACCTCTGTGTGACCTTGGGATGTACTCAGGAGGTACTCTTGGGAAGAATCAGGGCCTTGTGAGTCTGAAAATGGTTGAAAACTCAGGGTATTTAGTTTTCCTTCCATAACTCCAGACAGAAGGTGTGAACCTGTAAGTTTCAAAACCTCTCTTGTTTTCTGCTGAGAAGTTTGGATCACAATGCAGCACTTTTGTACTTGTGAAAATTCACCTGCATCTAAAATTTGGCTAATGTGGTCTGGGACTAGTAGATTTGTGAGGGCAAAAAAGAGAGAAGGGATAGGAAGAAGAGGAGGAAAGCATGGGAAGATGGTGCAATCCCTCTGAAAGATAATGTCCCTGAAAGTTATGTTTAATTTAGTTTAAGATTATGAGAGGCCTTATACAACTTCTGGAGCTGAAGTGCACAATCTTTCAAGGTTGATTTAACGGTATGGTTATAATCTAGCTGCTTTAAAAACTTGTACTCAGACACACAAGAAATATCTAAGTTCTAATTTCATAATTTTTTGAAAGGTACATTCAGTGTCTCTTGGGCAGATGAGAGAAGTTTCTTGGAGTGTTTCATCCTTCATTTTGTTATGCTTAAATACCTTTCAGCTCTGATGACTGGCTTGACCTAAATTGACATCTGAAAAAGAAGCTCAATATCAGTGCATAAATCTGTGATAATCACTACATCATTACACAGTAGCACCTTTTGAAGAAGGAATTTTGAAGCTGCTTGGTATTCAAAACCCAGCAGAAAGCTATTAACCCTTGTTTTTATAAACAGATTATAAATGCCACTTGTAAGATACAAAACCAACCAGCTAAAGTAAAAACTTGAGACATACATTTTGTTAGAGTTTTGGTATCCTGAAGTGCAGATAAAGGAATGTCCATTTGTGATGAAAAATTTTTTCTGGGATAGTGAATACTTGATTCTCAAGTCAGAAAGCTCTGAGATGTTCTGCTCTTTTTCTAGATATGTATCCCAGGAAATAGGGAGAGTGGTGTTACTCTGAATTTATGGGGAAATGATATTAACATCCATTTGTGAAAGCTAAGGAAGGGTTAGTGGGAAAAGACCCCCCTGTTCTTAATGTATTATTGGCTAGAAGGGGCTTTCTGTCATCACAGGGTGTGCAGCAGGTATTTACAGCCCCTGAAAGCTATTATAAGCTTAGACATTCAATATGAAAATTATTTTGAATTTTTTACTCACTATTGTCCTTTTCCTTCCCCACAACTGTTTCTTTGAGGATGTTCTTTCATTTACTTGAAATAATATTAATCAGGCACAGAAACAAGCCACCACTGGGATCTTTATTAGGAGTTTTATCATGCACTAATTGTTTGAAATCACAAGATCTCAGAACATTCTTCCAGTGACCTACTAATGTACATCTTGCAGGAAATGTGAAAACTCTTACTTCAGAACTGTGTGACTGCCTTCTCTTTTTGGAACTATTTAGCAGGTGTCTAAATCATAAGCTGATGTTTTTCTCTCTCATTTGTGTAGAAAGCTGTAGGAAATACACATCACAATGCATATGTAGGCATATTCTAGGATATCTCAGGTTGGAAGGGACCCACAGGGACCGTCAAGTCCAGCTCCCTGCTCCTCGCAGGTTTGGGGCATAAAGAACTGGGGCTGAATCCTGTGTGTACAACACAGCAGATGAAACCTGCTGAAAAATGTCTTGCAGGAGCATGGGGTGGTTTTGTGTGCATGTATGAGCTCACATCATATCATCACCAGTTCTTGCATGTAGTTTCCTTATCCCTTAATTGCAGTCCTTATCTTAATTTTTGTTGCATTTCCGACTAACATGATATTCCATGTTAAATTCTACCACGGGATATTCAATATGAAGTACTGTCATGAAATAGTCCAGATGAGCAAGACCTTGTTTTCAACTTTGAGGCAGAATGTCAGCTGCCAGCAGCAAGTGCAGCGTGCTGAGCTAAGGGAGAAGTCGTGCGTCGCGTCGCTCACTTACCGACTGCCTTTAGAGACGCGTACTTGTTCAGCTCTTTGCCTGGGGGCTGCTGCTCGTATGGGTTTGTGATCTGTCCCAGGCTGGGATATGAATGTTGATGTGCCATCTGAGGAAGGAGGGGAGATGTTGGCATGACATTATTCATCTGTGGTGGATCTGTATCAAAGAAAATCGACAAGCGTTAAGTAAAAAGTAAATTAGTCTTAAGGTTTTTTTGTTGTTACTGAGGAAAGATTAGACAGACTATGCCCTGAGATTTAATGTAACAAAACAGTGTTTATTACAAAGTGGGAGTTTGAATACAGGAGACCTGTACTTTGAACAGTTAATGATATGATTAAAAGCTGACAAGTAATTATGGCAAAGACAATAATTTTTGTATAAAAAGATCTTTGAACTAAAAAATAGGTTTTCAAAACAATTGAACACCGACAATACTGAATTTGGTGCAGCATTAAGATACAAAGCAAACATAGACTTTGTTCCAAGTTAGACTGAATACAGGGCAGTAGAGTTCTCTGCAGTAAAAGAGCCAGACTCATTTAAATTGGCTCAGGCTGCTGCACATTCACAGTTACACTGCTTTTAAAACCAGGAGCAGCTTCATTATTTGCACAGCATTATGCTGTGTTCCATAGACAAGCATCACAGTGTAAAATGTGGTATTTTGCCTCATGACTATCATTAGGTGTTTTTTTCAAAGCACACACTTCATCCTTATGTTTTCTCCTCTCCCCTGACGCTGGGTATTGTAATATCATACCAAGATCATGTTTTCTGTAGCAGACATACATAAAAGCAGGAACTAATCACTGCTTATGTACTGCTTTATACCACCACTCACCCTATATGCCTTCTGAAATTGATTTGTTCCTTTATAGTAGAGAATACAGCCTGTATACTTTTCTTTCTAATATAAAATTTATTAGTTGTTTCTAGAGTTCAATTCCAGCCTCTGAAACATTTGATCATAATTGTATGCTGCACTTAGTTTGCAAACCTAAATTTCAACGGATTTCAACATGGTCAGGGTATCTTTTTTGCTGAGTCTTTCTCTGGGCTATGTATTTTGAGATATTTGGAGCTGATTGGCAATTATAGAACCTTCTCATGGCTTCTGCAATCACAGACAAGCATATTTTTCTCCTGCAATGAGACCACGGTGCTGTCTCAGTGACAATACAGTAACTCCCACAGCATCAAGCACAGTGTAGAGACCATGTAGACAGAAAGCTGGTCAGTTATGGGAAAGGCAGTTTATTGTGATGGATGGATTGGACCATCCTCCAAGTGCCCACAGGATCTGGCATGAGCCAAATATCCCTGCAGTTTGCCAGGATTTTAAGGGAATTGAGCCACCTGGCTTTCCACAGCTCATTAATAAGCAGGAGCTCTGAAGTCAGTTAACAGATTTACTGCTGGGAGAGAAAAGAAACCAAAGGTGGCTTTTAACTTCTCCCCATCTTTGGTGCCTGGTGCAGCCTCTGCTCTTCTCACTGGGGCTGCCCCTGCCCATGCAGAGCTCTGTCCATCCCATATACCTGTGCCTAAGTTGGGACAGGACCCTGAGGTAACGGGAGAAAAATGTAACCAGTGCTATCATCTAATAAAAGGATAAGTCTTCTTGCTGTTACTGCTTCTTAATAAAAAAGAACTGAAAATGAGAAACTTTTCTGTTTTAGAATTCCCAAAAACTATTGGAACACCTTTTGAATTTTTTCTTTGATAGTTTACCTTGAAAGGATAAGTTGGTTAAGTCAGCAATTTCACAGAAACCATTGTTATTTTAAGGAATGGTTATAATGTAGTAAGTAAAAATTCTCAGTATGTTTCTGTTCAGTTCTAGTACTGGCATGTCTGAGGCAACTGAGTGACTCTTAAAGCAGGAGTTTCTGCAATCCTATACAATTCCCATTCCACCTCTAAAGTACAGCTGAGGAAAGCCTCTTAATAGAATGCTTTGAACCAATGAACAGCTGACCACTCTTTCCAAACCATCCATACCTTCCAAATATCTCTCTTCTGTGGCTGCCTCTGTGAGTGCACTTAGAGCAGGAAAACCAGCACAGCTGTATTTCAGTAAAGGGCAGCACTGAAGGTACCAGCATGGGTGGGACCTTCACTGTACAGAAAGTGTCTACCTTTCAACCCTACACTCATTAATTTTTCTTCTGAGTAGAGCTAAATCAGTACTTGGGTGCTACTATTAGGAAGTTCCATTGTGGCAATAAACAATGTAAATAAGGTATAGCTAACTGGAACTGGTTTCTGTATGTTTCTTACTTAGAAGTATCAGTTTTATTCAGTCATCTCTCTAAATACAGTGGAGAAAGTTACCCCAGGAATGAAATGGGGAAGATGAATGAGATGAACTTGGGCTTTGTCTGGTGTTTAGTGACAGACTCTGTTGCTTCTCGGTTGCTGGGTTACTGATGGTGCTGGGGTTTGCTCCTCTCAGTGTTTATAAAGATGTAAAGAATTATGTTTTCAATTTCTTGATCTTCTTTGACTTCTCTCCTGTCTTGTTAAAAGCCCAGAACTCTTCTAAATTATGAATTTCAAGCGAATCAAAGACAGTCATTCTTACACTGCCATACTAACAAACACAGTGCCCCTCACTCACTGCCAGATGCTGGCACTCAGTCATCACATAGAAGACACAGCTCAAATTTCTCATTCAGTAGGTCATTTGCACAAAGTGTATTAAGCAAAAGGCCACCTCTGGCAAAGTGCATTAAGCCACATTGAAGTATGATTCCTATTCATAAAGAGGCTCCCATTGGAATGAACTCCTAGGGCCTATAAGAGAAATCTCAGCTTGATATACACATCTGTCTAAACCCAAATTGAACTAAATTTTAGTCTGTCTGGCCACTGTTGGTGAATGTTGCACATGTTCACAAGCTCACTAAAGTGTGTGATCTGATTCCTTACCTTTGGTTTTCTAGAAATAAGTGAGCAAACAGGACACTTGTTTCATTTTCTCCCCATATAGTTAACATGGCGGTGTGGGTAAGTAAATTCATTTGGGGGCAGCTACATTAACTGAAGCAGATGTGGTGCAAAGTAAATCCTGTAGCAGTGTGGGCAATGGGCAGTGTCAGTCCAAGCACTGCAGGAGCCCAGTAATTCATAACTAAAAAAGGGTTTGGCCTGTCATCACACTTAACACTCCTTCAGTCTCAGCAATACTGAATAGGGATTCTCCCAGGAAATTGCAGACATTTGTCTACAACTACTTCACAAGATGTTCATGTGAAATCTGAGATTTTTAAATTTTTTTCCCTGAAGTTGGAAAAACAGTGTTACATTTCAGGGATGAAATAATAATTTGAATCCTTCAAAATATTTTGTGATACAAAGGATTGGTTTCAACTGGAAGAAATTTTAACCAGAAAAATTCCTACAAGCTTTACCAGTGACCCCTTATACCAAGTGAAGTCCTTTATACTTACAAACCTAGTATTCTGTGATTGGTGTTTGCAAATAGCTGCTTCATTGAGTGGGGACACCAAAAGCTGTGGCTGTGCTCATGGTTTATTTCTGGCAATGTGACACTGGTATTGTCCACCCCAGTATTCCATACTACCAGCTGCACTGTGCCCCTGCCAAGTTATGTATTTATTTTTAAAAAGCAGAGAGTATGAACATCACAAAGTCTCAAAAAACTGTTTGAGCCACAGCTTCTAGCATGAATAATTAGACCTGATTAGCAATGGTGACATTGTAAAAAACCTGCAATATTCCCAACCTATCTTATTTTCTGCTGAAGCGAGGAAATGCAATGCCAGCCTGCTCTCTAACCTTCCGAGACTTTGAGGGGTTATTGTGGATGAAGTGTTTGTGGTTTGCTCTCTGTCTTCCTGCTACCAGGACAAAAGGAAGAGTTTGAAATATGCTGGAGCTCACCACACACAAGCTAGATGTCTGATGGGCAGAAAATGAGACAGAAAGAAAAGGAAAAATGAAAAAGTTCTCTTTATGCTGGAATGTTTTTGATTGTAATTCCCTTAAGGGCTCTAGGTATAGAAAAGCTGCTGGGAGATGTGGAAAAGAAAATAACTGGAAGGAAGCTGCGCCAAAACAGTGGTCACCAACAGTGAGCCTTTGGAAATGTCAGAGGCATTGGCTTCTGGTCACATTCCCAGTAGTTGACAAATATTGATCACTACCTTATCTCTTTGCTACCTTGACCTATATCTCAGCAATTGAAGTTACTACAATTAACTGTTTACTGCATTTTTCAAGTGAAAGTGCTTTTTGGCACCCCTCTCTAATTGTGAATTTTGGAGTTAGTTTAGTGTGAATCATGTGGCAATAGTGTTATTGGTCACTGTAATTATTCTGCACTCTGTCCAACTAAGATGGTGTTATATCTCATGTATGCACTTCATTCAGGAACCAAGCAATGGGCATGTCAGCAACTATTAAATACAAATAAGAATTCACTGTAAAACCAATCATAGTCCCAGGTACAAACAGGGTAAGACAAGGCAAAAGCCTCAAAGCTGAATGGTTTGATTTCTGCATTTTCTATAGCATGCATTGTGTGTTCACCTAGTTTGATTAATCTTGACAAGAAGCTGCCAGACCTATGGGAAACTCAGGGTTAGAGGAAGGGCTGTGAGGAGGCTGCAGCAATAATAAGCTTGTTCACTGCTTCAGAGCCAAGAGCCTGCCATGGGCATCCCTTGAGCTCAGCCACTTCCCTCCTCCTTTTCAGCAAGGGGAGAGTGAAACCTGCTCTGCAGAGTGGCCTGGGTATTCATTCCTTTCTGTACAATGAAGTCAATGATTCAGTGCTTGGGGACAGGGAAAATGAACAAACTCCATAGGCACAGAATGGAATCTATTAGGAAATGAGTGGTTACAGGCATCAGGAAAAGCACAAATGAGAAAGGCAATGCAGTAACAGAACAGGAGAGGGTGGGGGGAGGCCAGAAAAGCAGAATGAGATTTTGCCGTAAAAGCCACCTGCAGCCACACATACAAAAGAAATGAGAACAAGACAGACAAAAGAAGTCTGGGACGTCAAAGGTGAAAAAAGAGAAAATTCAGAGCAAAATATAATAATAGCTGAGCATTTTCAGATACTCAGGAGAAAAAGATGCTCTGAACTAACTAAAATTGAAAATAACAGCTATGAAAACAGGAGGGAGCTGGATGATTAAAGAATATCAGTATAAAATTGCTCCCCCTCCCATCCATAACTACACTGACACAAGAAGCATATTTGCCTTTTTGTTCTTGAATGTAATATACTGAATTATAAGACCAGCTCATCCAACATTGAAAATCCATACTTGTGTTCCTACAAGCTTCACCAAGAGAATGCAGGTGCTGTTTCTGAAAAATCCCACATATGATTTCAACTAGGATTTCAACAACTTGACTATGGCTGTAAAGTAATTCCTTTCAGATTCATCCTGGATGCTAAGACTTGTCCATTTAGGACTCACTGTTGGAGTGACACTCCTACTTTTGCCCTATGTATTTTCTCTTTCCTTTCTGTAGTTTATCCCACTGCAATTGAACTGACCCTCCCAGAGGCTTTGTGTTTGTGCATTTTTTTACACCTTTATAACTTTAGTATTTTGTGTCTTTGTAGGTATTGCAATACCATTGTCCTTATTTACATTCTTTACCCCTTCCTTCAGATTTGCATTAAATGCTGTATTTTAAAGGATATTCTTATTCACGCCCAGCCCATACAAGGGATTGTTCTGCAGAAGGTGATGCATCAAAACCAGAGTGCCATGCCCATGAGACAGTGCCCTGTTTATGCACTTACAGACACTCCTGACGTGTGTGGTCCCTGCAGCTGAACAGCCACTCTCTGCCCACACCGAATGTGTGACAGGAGGCTGCAGGAGCCTGTGCTGATATGCAAAACAGTCTCTGAGAGGTGTGTGCTTATCCCTTACTCTAGGGATTATTCCCAGAAACAGCAAAACAAATTAAAAATTTATGAACTTGAACCCTTTTGTTTGTATTTGCTGTTACAAATATCCCTTATTCTCCACACAGTTGAAAAACGGTATTTCAGCTCTTAACAAATTAATGGCATTCTGCTGCAACATTTTCCACAGTGTAGTACAAGTCCTAAACTGAAAAGTATTCCTCTCATCCAATCTTAATTTCTCTGCCTTGCAATTTAAGTGATTTTGTATTTTTGCAAGAACAGATTCTTGCAATCCAACTTCTTTATCATTCATTATTTTAAATGCTTTTTTACCACTTTTCAAATATTTGTCTCTTCCCTGAAATAATAATTTCACTACTTTCAATCTTTCCAATCTTTGATCATTGCTGCTGCCTTTTCTCAGGCCTTGCAATGCAACTTCTTGTGGCCTTGCAATGCAACTTCTGGGATGAGGTTGTACCCTCAGTAACCCACACAGCTGTGTTGTTCTGTATGTAATGCTGTTGTCAGTCATCCCTATATATCTTAGTCCCTTAAGATGTGCAGACTTACCACTGATGCTTTATATTTTATATTCACCTCCTGCACACTTAACCTCTTGCTGTGCTGTCTCCCATGGTAAAGGTTGTGTGATCCTTCACACGCAGATAACCTGTGCTTCCTGCCCCATGCAGGAGATGCAGGAACAGCTCCAGTTCCACTGTCAGGGTGGCTGCACTGAACTCCCTCTGGCCTCGTGGTGCTGGGGCTGTGCTGGCAGCACAGAGCTGTGTAGTGACAATGCTGCTGTTGCTCAAACAATGCCCTATGTCTGTTTCTAACTGTCAAAATTACCAAGTTTCCTCCCAGTGCTGTGGAATTTCTGCCAGATGAAGGCAATGCTGTCTACACACACTCAAAACCAGATGACCTCTTCATTCGGACTATTTTTATCTGAAGTGAAGATGAGAACGCCACTAATTTTACAATACAAATCCTCCACCCCCCACCTTTTTCATTTGCTATCTACATCCTTCAGGCACTACCTATGTGAAAGTCAGAGACTTTATTTCTTTTAATAATGATATCAGTGGTGGGTGAATGGGTGGTAGTGGAGTCGAAGCATAAAAGAAGGAAAATCAATAGCAGTGTGGCCAAAGAGGTGTGAGGCTCCACTGCTGTCTGTGTCCAGCCAAGGTTCCTTTTTCTTGCTAAATGTGCTTCTATCACTTTATGATTAAATCTATGGGAATTATACATATATATGAATCTTATGCCTGGGAGCTCTTCTGAACTCTTTGTGACAAGTTGCAAATGGGGAAAGAGACAACTGCATCTTTGTATATCAGTTAAAAACAAGACCTGTAGACAGAAGCTTCCCACTGTCTTCTAGATGAAGTCTGCGATGCTGTGGGGTGCTGAATTCTCTGTGGTCACAGGCATTTAGGAAATGGGGCCTTCATCATGTTTCAGGTTTGGATTCCTTGTTTCTGGCTCGGCTCCAAGAGTGTAGGAGCAGAGTTCTGTGAAATCAGTTGGCTGTTTTACTGCCATCCGAGGAGGGTGGGAGTGGAATATCACTGGCCTTGTGACTAAACTGGCTGGAAGCCTCTCTCTTCTGCTTTTCATTTCCCCTGGGCTCCGTGCTGTGCCATTCACATCCTTGTAATATTTTCTGGGCTCTTGCTTTGCAAAAGAGCTGCAGTCTGAGGTTGGTTTTCCATATAGACTTTTATTATGTGGCACGGGATCTCCTTTTATGAAGGTTATTTTTATGTCCTCTGGAGGTTTGCTTTTCCATCATAATTACTCACAGCCTGACAGAATTATAATCCTCTGATAGGATTTGTGACATTGTAATCTTCTCTACAGCTACCCATTGTGGCTTCACAAACAGAGGATTATAACCTCTAAGGAGGCAATAAGCAGATGAACTCTGGAGATACCAGGACCCTGCTTTTATATCAATTTCCAGTGCTTGAGTTGTGGGAGGGCAGGGCACAGGCAGTGCTGTGTTCTCACTCCTGCCCACATTTCTGGTTTTCTTCATCTTCTTTTGCCTCACGTAGCAGAGTTGAGAAATTAATTAAACCCACCAGTTATACACACTTTGAGTGCTGCAAATAACCTTAGCTACGCAAATTAAGAAAAGATAAATTCAGCAAATTTGACTTACACAACAGAATTTCTTTTCCCAGAAGGTGGAAGTTGTTTTACAAATCAAACACTCCTGTAAATTTCCCCAGAAGTAAAGACACTGCTAAGATGTACTAGCCAGCTCAGATTTGTTGTTTTGACACTTTGTCTTTCAATGAACTTACTTTCTTTGTGGCAATTAGTATACTTTGACACAATGGGAATGTGCCTGTCATTATAATGTTATTCTAAATATTTGTATGCCTTGTTTATTGTTTTAACTGTAATGGTTTGAATACATAAAAAATTTCCTTGCTTCAGGCATCCTGCTAATTTGTCTATTACCTATACATATACCATGTAGTAACAATTTAGAAGGAAAAGACCAGACAGTATAAAATTATAGAAGCCAACTTCATGCCTTTGTTATTTACTGATTTTTCTAAGCAGTAAGTTAGCAATCCATTGCCTGTAGTTTTTGGGTAACAAATTCCCTGCAGGAGTCTCACACCATTCAAAGGTAAAAGCAATTAGTAAAATTTAAGAAAGATGTAAAATAGGGAGGAAGTTGCTCACTGTTGTTTCCATTCAGCCAACAAAAGTGGAGGAAAATTTCTCTAGTGAATCATATGAAGTTAATGTGAGGCTTAAGAAATATTTTGCTTCAATATTTATCTCCTGAAGCACATCCCAGTGGTGTCTTCTGTCCTGACATACCTGGCCCAGCAATGGAGATGAGTGTGCTTTTTACTTTCTGGCATAATCTAATTTATTCTTTCAGAGTCTCTCTAAAGAGGAAATTCTGTCAGGACTACAGTGAAGCTATAACATCCATGTATGGATCTCTCCTTTCCCAACCCACATGTGCAGTCTTGTTAATGTCAGGTTGTTAGTTTGTAGTAAGCAACCAAAAGCTCATAGAAAAAAAGACAGAAAGTCAGGGAAGAATTAGAGATCTGTTTTCAGATAAATAGTCATAATTTGTTATCTTTTAAAACCGCAGAGAACAAAATTTATTGCTTATGAAGTAGGTTGCATGTTCTCCTGTTGCACAGACTCACAGGAAATACAAATGACTAGATTTTCAAAGGATGATGACTATTCCTTGTGCTGCAGCATTTTATGTATTTTGAAGTCTCGGCATCACAGAATATGTTTTAATTCTTGTCACATAGAATGATTAGAGGTTTCAGAAATCCAGCCTTTCTGAACACATCTTTCTTGAGGTTTGGCATTTCATGTCTTCTCATATGTCTCCTATCTTGCAGGATGTCTACTTAATTATGTCCCCTAATATGCAGTTTCTTCCCTGGCATCAGCAGAGGTTTGTTGATCCATTTTTTGCCTTCAATCCCCTAAAGCCCAGAAATCCTTTTATGTCAGACTGCTCTTCACAATGATTATTTTTAAACACACTTAATAGGAACACACCCTGTTTTTTACCACATGCTTCAGCTTTTTACAATCTTTTGAATTCCAATTCTGTCCTTCAAAATCTTTGAAACACCTTCCAGCTTGATGCTGTTCACGAATTTAATATGTACACTGCCCCATTGTCCTCCTCATTACTGAAAATATTGGAGGCAGAATAAATCACTACAGAACTCCTTTCACATTCTCCCATTAAAAATAGGAATCATTTGGGATTATTCTCTGGAAGCAGTTTTCAGACAATTTTGCACCAACCTTTTGGAAACAGCTTCTGAAAGCCTATTAAAAATCAGGATTTTTTTATATGTACAGAATTACCCCATCCAAAGGGCCTGTTACATTGACATGAAGGGGAATTGCTCAGGTTAAGCTCCATTTATTCCTGAGAAATCTGCATTAGTGTTTATTCATGACCACATCCATTTCCATTCCTGTCTCCCTTCCTTTCCCTTGTCCCTTAATTAATGAATTAAATGAATACTAAATTATTTTGTGTTCTTTTCTAAGGCTTGACAGCACACCTTGTTTTTGAGTGTTTTACAGAATTTCATCCATTGGGTAAATTCTCAAAGATAATGATACATGGTGGGCCCAAATCCTTTTTCCCAGTGTGCAGATGAATCCTTCTGGGCCATCAAACAGAAATAGGATATAATTTGTATTTGTATTAAATTGTCTTCCAAAAGGGCCAATTTAAATCTCTGAATCTTTAGATGTTAACTTATAACTAAAAATAAATAAAAATTTTAAAAATAGTATTTTGGAGGCCTATGTATGGTTGTATTTTAATCAACACCAAACCCTATCTAAGCAGGTATTTATATGAGCCACAGTAATTTGGATTGGCCCTTTATGTAGAATAATATCCTAACATTTAGCTGCTTAGTTATGATGTGTTCCACATTGTTATTGCAATAATTTCTAGAGTTGAATTACTTTCTATTTACATAATGTTGTTTTATTCAAATATATGCACAAGAGTTTCAGGGGAAAATAATTAGGCAAGACAGCATCAGACAAATAAAATAACTCCTTTTGAGAAAGAAAATGAAGTCTTTGCTGGGGGAATGGTGTATTCCTGACGTCTCTCTGAGGCTTAGCCCATCTCATTTGCTTTTGGCCGCTGGGGTGAATCTTCAAATCTCATACTGCAAGCAAAGCAGGGTGGGTATGTCCTGTGTGAGTAAATACAGAGCTGAGCAGTGTCCAGCTCCTGTTTGTAAAAGTAAATCCTGCTCCCTCCAGCCCAGCTGGTGCTGGGGGTGCCAGTGCTTAGCCCAGAGCTCCTGCTGGGAACTCAGCACACAGCAGCTCTCTGCTCTGTCACTCATTTATTCTCAAAAGTTTCCTGGTGAAGCAACTGATGACATTTCAGCAAGAGGTAAAATAACTCTGTTTCATGCTTAGGCGCTTGAGACAAGAAGTTCTAGAAAATGAAGAAACTGATTGTAAGATACGCTTTTCTTTTTCACCTAAAATTGTGGATTTCACAACCTGTCCTCAGGAACAGGGGACAAATACTTGAAATTACCACCCAGAAATTAACTAGGAGAGGGGACTTACTTAATTTTTTATTTGAGTTTATATTGCAATTTTTAAAGGAAATAATATAATAGTTCAAGCTACCATTTAATTTTAATATTACAAATAATCTTAAGGATCATTCAAAAGTGTAAGTGACTTCAGCCCTCATATTGTTTGATTTTTCTCTACTGATAATGTACATATCCTTTTGAAGGAAGTGCCAAGTAGATAGGAGACTGGAAGAAAAGGAGGACAGAAAATCTTTCCATAATTAGGACACAGGCAATCCTGTATCAACAGGAACTTTATATTCCTATTTAACATTTCAATAATGATCCCATTTTATTTTGAACCTCCAGACTTAAAAGACAACCGTAAGACCTGCTGCCTCTCCCCTCATGTTATTTTAGGAACCTCTTATGTGTAATTTCTGTGATCAATAACATCCCTGCACATACCCTGACGTGCAGCATAAAGATGGCCTAGTTCTATTTCTGCATTTTAATGGCCTTTTGCACAGTGACACCTCTACTCTTAAAGAACAATGGTGAATATATGTCTCAATAAATGACACAACCTTACTGCTTTGGAGAAGCAAATTTCAGAGATTTTTAAAAGACTTCCCTCATCTGAACGCACATTGAAACTGTCCACCCAATTGCAATCTTTTTCCCAAAATGCAAATATTTTCTTCTAAGCAGTCTTTACTGAAAACAGTTATCAAAAAAACTGCAGTAGGCCAAGCACTGGCCCCTGTTCCTGTGGGAATGAGGTTTAATGGACTACATGGTCATGGGCACGTTGCACAGGCAAGAACAGGATGGAGCTGACAGGAGGCTGGAAAAGCCTTCCCTGTGCAGAATGAGGATGGATTAGCCCTGTTAGGCTGTGAGCTGTGGGGTGCCACAGGTGTCCTTTGGGGGTGTGCAGAGCACTGCAGGGCTGCACAGACTGCAGCCAGCACAGCTCTGCTGGGTCACTGTCCCAGGGTGTCCCTGCCTTGGGCTCCCCTCTCTGTCATCCTGCCATGCCAGAGGAGCCCTGACACACACAGCTCCTCCTGCCAGGGAACTGTGCTGCTGTCAGGTTTCTCTCAGAGCCTTTTCTTTATGCTTTATTTCTGTTCTACACTGGTCTAAGTTAGACCTTTTCCTGTGTCTTCCTCTTCCCCAAGATGTGTGCTGGGAATGGCTGTGGCTGTGGGGCATCTTCAGCCCTGTCTTCTCTGGAGTTGGTGGCTGGCTGTGCTCCACTGCCCTCAGACACATCTGCATTCAGGTGTCTGTGCTGTCTCAGGGAGGCAGAAGCAGGATACACATCTCTAGGAAAGTAACTCCAGCCTAACATTTTGTCTTCCACTTTGGTGTGTGCCTACAGCAAAGAAAGTTGCTTTCATAAACTCCTTGTTGGATAGTTTCTTCTCTTTTTTTTCTGGAATCAAAAGTACTCATTCCTGAAGTCTCTCTGCTAGTAGGTTATTCCTTTTATGGCCTTTATTTTCTTAGTATTATCTTTATTCTTTTCTCTACTTCTTTACAAACTTGAGTATTGAATAATTGGTAAGATGAGGCAAAAGTATAAAACTGTTGATCTGATATTTTGAAAACTATATTATTTAGAGTCAAGTTTTGATCAGTTCTCAAGCTTTACTTTGCTCTTGGTGGAACTGACACATTTTGAGGATGGCAGAATTAGAGAAATGTAGAACATTTCTGAAGCTCTTGTCTGAAAGTGTTTTATGAACACCTACTTTAATGGAGTTAGGCCAATATTTATAAACTGAATTTCAGTAGTTCAGCACATCTTCAGCAGTGGTACCTCAGCGCTGCTCAATTAACAAATGTGCTGCTACCGAATTAAATTCACAGAACCTTTTCCCTCTTCAGCACAGTGCACTGCCTGTGTTTACTTGCATTTTTCATGACCAGTGTGCCCCACTTCACACAGAAACCCAGTACCCCAGTGAGCACATCTCATCCCATCCACCTCCTTGACCTTCCTGACAAGACCAACTTATCTGTTTCGCTTTCAGAACTGAGTTTTAAAACATCACTGAGATCAACAACCCTTTTCACAAAAGCCACTGAATAAAGATGAGTTGTTAAATTAACTCTTAGTCCCTTGCAAATGAACATGGGTTGCTTTTGCCCTGAAACCTTGAAGGTGGGGTGGTTGTTATCCTATGACATTTCCCTCAGCTGTCTTTTATTAAGCCACAGGAACTTATTTCCAGTCTGGAATAGACACTCTCACTGGTGTCTGTATTAATGCAGTATTATTGTTCCTAAATGAGACAATGTACTAAGGACTGACTTCACTGTCTTGGGGTTTTTTTTCTTTTATTTAGTTACAATCCAAATTGGAAGCTGATGTCTTACAGTCCTTTACCTCTCAGCAGGGTAAGCTGGATGGATTTACAGAATGTGAGGAACCTTTCAAAATTGCACCTTTTCCCTCCTGATGAATTGATACTCAAACAGAAATACTGGGTGTTGATTGTCAATAATTTGTTACAGTGCCATTACATCAAATTTAAGTTCCTCTAAGAACCATGATTAGCTGATAGAAAATGATGAATGGGGACTGCTAATGATGCTAATTAACAGTGCTTTTGAACCCAAGTGCTTCTTGGCAGGAGAACAACACCCAGGACAGATTTTGAGTGTCTGCCCAACAGTACCTGCCTGAAGTAAAATGTGTCTGAAGTCAGGCTGAATAGGGGACAGTTCATAGCCTTTTATAACACAATCTCTTCTGTCATGTCTGTCTCCTTATTAGCTGGACTGTTGTCACTCACTGGTCTTTCACAGTGCAGTTCTTCATCTCAAAAACTTAGTACAGGCCCAAAGGAAAAGTAAAATTGATGCTTCTATTCTCAGGCATTTCTAGTTATAACCCATTACTTTGCATACATTATTTTTCATGGATTGCAGAATGCCTCTTTAGCTTTCTCAGAATGTCTTCCAAGAACAAGGCTTTGTGGACTCCTGCCAGGCACACACACATATGATTTGTATGCTGTCCTTTTCTTTTATTGTTGGGAGCAAAACTGTCTTGGCAGCAGCTTTGCTACTCTTGTCTTGCTCTAGAACTCATAGAAGCCAAAGTCTCAACCTTCTCTGCCTTAGTGTCAAATCCAGGCAGGTGCTCAGGGCCCTGTTTTCTGGGAACTTGCACTTATGACAGATTAAATTATGAGTCCCTGAAAACTGAAATTTGGGGCACAACCTTATCAACAGGGGCTTAGCATGGGGTCAGGTTTTCATCCCTGCCTGAAGGGCTTTTGCTTCTGGGGAAGAACCTTCCTGCTCAGCTGACTGAAGCAATGAACTCTTTCAATGTTACAGAGATTATTAGGAATGCTTTTCCATGCAGTCTTCTTTTTATTTATTTATTCCTGATGTGCTAAGAATTTGCCAGGCAGAAAAAGGCACAGTCCTTGCCCTAAGGGAAGCCTGCTGGAAGTTCTAATATTTGCATGCCTGTGAACTTCCTCTGTGACCAAAGGCAATGTCCTTGTATTAATGTATTAATTCTGTCAGAACTATTGCTTCTCACAGCATGGTACTGTAAATAATTTCTGTTTACAATAATGGATCATTACTCAAACTTCCCACAGAAATTCAATATGCTGTAAGTGGCTTTCCCTTTGTATTTATTATGATTTACCTCCAATGTTAATCAATGCTACCTCAGAAAAATTCTCTTTGCATTATATATTTACAGCCAGAAATACTGTGGTTAATAGTTCATTTCCAGTATAATAAAAGATACATCATATAGCAATCATTTAGTTTTCTCTTCTGTATCTATGGATTTTTAGACCATGTTTTAATCTTTTACATGGAATGTCTATGCCCTATTAAACAAAAGCCGTGTTTCACTCAGGGTGGTTCTTGTGATGTGATCCCTTTGCTTGACTGGGAGAGTAACCTGCCTGTCTTTCTCCATCTTTCCTAGGAGGAAACAAGTAGATGTTTATTTAAACAGTAGTAGTGAACTCAGAGTCCATTCCCTCAGTTCCCAACTCCACCACAGTGACTTTGTGTGCTCATGGTGAAGTTACCAAAAGACTTGCAGTGTTAACAGTATACCAAGATTATCACATACTTCACCTACTTCTGCCAGCAGGGATTTTTTTGTAGTTTTGATTTGATTTTGTATTTTTGTTAGAGAATTGTTATAACAGAAAAAAAGAGGTTTTTTTCATTTAAACTGGTCTGTACAGACTTTCTGGGAGTTTTTGTTTGCTCATTGCACTGGCCTGGCAGAAAAGTTTCCTCTATGGCTGGAAAACTAAGTATAAGTATGAGGCAGCTAAGTAGGAATGGTTTTGTTTTCAACAGGAAAAAAAACTTTGAAATATGTATGGTGATATCCTACAGCCTTGTTTTACCAAATAGTTGGAAATAAAAATGAAGTTAGACAAAACATAATAATCAAGGCAATAGCAATAATGTCTCCAAGAGAGATGGATCTGCCATTCTATGCCAGCACATCCAGTGTGGGGTCTTGCCACATCCAGTACAATCCACACAAAATGTAATATGGGAGCCAGAAACTCAGATGCCTGTATTAGAACTTGTGATATTAATGCACAGAAAGCACATGGACACATAGACAAGATCTTTTTGATTAAATTCTGTATCTGGCAGAATCACTTATATCCACAAAGAACCACTAATGTTTTGTTATTTCCTCTAGTGCTTACAAGAATTCACATCAAAAAGCCCCAAATAAATGGAAAAAAAATTTGAAACAGAATTTGTCTTTAGTTAAACACCAGTTGTCCTTACAGTTCAGAGTGAGTAACTGAGTATAAAAGGTAGAGAGCATTACATACACAGACACAGGATCAGGAGTCAGAACAGCTTCTCTTCTGATCCCTCTTCTGACTTACGTTTGGGTTAACAAATGCTCAGCTGTCCTAATTTCTTTCAGAAAATTATAGGAGAAAAAGGATTTACTAATATGCTGTACATATTTCACTGTTTGCTCTGAGTATTAATGATGAAATATTTTCACATTCTATGCAGAACATGGAAATTGGAAGTGTCCAGCTTCACCCCATGTTTTTATTAGGTTTTGTTTACATGTTTGCAACTCAGGTGTGTTTCCAAGCCGTAGCAAAATTCTGTGGTTTGCCTGCTCTCACCATAAGCTAGAGAAAGCTGTACCACTCTGAGACTTGTCCCACAGATGAATACTGCCAGAATTCCTCCTTGTGTGTCAACAGCTGTTGCATTGATTGAAATAGATTGTCAGATCTTTCTCTCTTCAGATTGGAGACAGACCCAGAAGGCAGATAAATATGTGCTTAACTGCCAATTATGAATCTGTTTGGCCTTGGAAGGACTAAAAAATGTAATATGACTTTTCTGTCTCTCTGAAATCCAGTAAGAAAAGAAGAAAGATTTTTCTATTATGTTTTCTTTTTTTTTTTCCTTATGAGTGGATGAGCACCCTTTGCTTAGCTATTTCTTTTCACAAAATAATAGAGGCTCAAAGGGCATTTCTGTAATTTATTATACATGCATCAGTCCACTTGACTAGAGATTGGTGAAAGAACCTGACCTTTATCATGATAAAGGGAATATAAGTGAGGAACAATTTTGATGTCGTATGCAGTCTGTCTTGTAGGTGTACATAAGCATGTATTTGTTTTAGAATGATAACTATTGTCACTTCCTGGCAAGGTTTCCATATAGAATAATCCTTGCTCACACTTGATACTTGGACTTCCTACTGTGCATTTAAAACAAAGGCTTGAGAGATTTGCTTAGCTAAAGACAGTTCTGCTTAAACCTGCCCAGGGGAGAGCAACAAAGCTGCCAAAGGGCTGGGGAGAGCCCTGTGACAAGCAGATAAGGACTCGGAGCGGGTGTGCTTTGGAGGAGAGAGGAATGAGGGAGGGTCCCGAGGAGGAGACATGGAGAGAGATGCTGATCCCTTCTCCCTGGTATCCAGTGACAGGATGAGTGGGAATGATTCAGCGCTGCACCAGGGGAGGTTTAGGCAGGTCATTAGGAAGTATTTCTTTACCAACAGGGTGGTTGGACACTGGAACAAGCTCCTTAGGGGGGCAGGCAATGCCCCAGGGCTGTAACTCTTTGAGGGCATGTGGACATGCCTTTAACCTGCTTTAACTTGGTCAGGCAGTGCAGTGAGCACTGCACCTATAACTGGAACAGCCTATATTCTGTTCTATTATTTTGTGCCAAAAGTTGAGAAAGAGACAATGAATTAAACAGTTAAATTCTGTTTTTTCAGAAGTATTTTTCTTCTGTAAGTAAACCACGTGCTGTATGCTTCAGGGTATTAAAATAAGAGGCTTTTCTGGGGAGCAAAGATGCAAACAGGTGCTGTGGTTTGGAATGAGTGAGCTATTCTGCCAGCAGCAGGTTGCTGACTTTTGTTTCATTTTATACCAGTTTGCTTGGGGAGCCACATTGCTCAGCCTCTGATGTCATATTGTGTGTGAAACAATAACACAAACAGTGTAAAGGAGGGAGAAGAGCACTGCTTTGCATTTTAAATCTGAACCTGTAAAATCCCAGCTCAGCAGGAGCACATTTGAGTGAGAAGCATCTCTGCACTCAGGTATCTCAGCAGGACAGCTGTGTCTGGGGCAGCCCAGCTCTGGTGCTTCCAAAGCCAAACCAGCCTGTTCCCAGCTGGACCAGGTACTACACATAATCACCTGTGCCTTTAGACACATCACTCATGAGGACTCTTAGACCAGCTGAGGGCAAGAAGGCACAAGAGTAGGCTTTAACCTGTATTATTTTATTTTCCATATGGGACCCATCTGATAAAAGTGCTTGAGCACAACCTATTAAATATCTAAAGCCATCCCACACTACTCTGCAGGTACCTTAGTCTTTTTCTGGCTAAGGACCACATATCCTCAGTGTAGTCCCTGATGGTGGATCATTTTCATTGTGTGGGGGGTTTGGAGAAAACCCCAGGTTCCAGCAATATGGTTCACAGGAACTGCTGTTTTCAAGATTCAGCCCTTTGCAGTTCAACCTTCAACCACGCAAGCTGATTATGCAGGGAAATAGCCAAGATTTGCATGAGGCACTGGAAAACATGTTATAAAATTTTAATATATCCTCCTCCAAATAGCTTTCGTTCATACCTATTTTTAGGGAGAATTCAACTAAGCATTATCAGAGCCAATATGAGCAGCACAGAATGATATAGCTGCATGCAGCCATAAGAAACAGTACCTGTTAATAACCTAAATAATTCTATCACTCTTGTGATTGTTTCCAAGAACAGAATGGAGAGAGATGTGCTAAAGCTTGAAAGTTTGGGCAATTATTAAATGTCAGCAGCAGTTCCATGTGAGCCAGGACATCCTAACACTTGGAGCTGTGTAAGGCATAAGTGTGTTATACTGCAGCCAGTGATTGCATTGAGGCGTACATTTTTTGTTTTTTGAAAGCACCAAGGCTAGAATAAAATTTAAAATGTAAAATAGAATGTGTTAATAAAATGTAATAATTCAGAGAAAATATAAAGAACTATAATCTATGTTTTGTTAAATTATGAATTCACTTTCATTCCCCAAAACACTTGAAGTTAAAGGAGTCTGTGCAGAGACCTGAAGCCCTGTGGTAAAAGTTAAGGCCCATGCCTTAACTCTAATGAGTCTTGAATGAATAGTTCTGATTTCAAAACAAAGTACAACTAGAACAGCCTTTTGAAATAGTCGAATAACTACAAGTATCATAATCCTCATATAAGAAAAATTATTGAGTCTTAATTCTAGCTATGTAAAATTATATAAAATTCAGTTGTGAGTTCATGTTTTCCTGTGGTGGTATCAGTAAAAGGAAAAATAAGCAGAAATAAATAAATGTGGGCAATTAAATTATAATTGCTGCTGGCATTAATGACATTTATTATTCATGTGTTTTTTCCACACTTCTAAATAGCATAGAACTATGAGTATTTTTTTGTTCTTTAGGAAGAGTAAAATGAGGTCTACAAATTTAAATATTGTAAATTTGTGTAAATATAATGTTTTTCTCCTGTCCCAAGTCTTCAGAAACAGACTACTTCACAAGTCTCACAGAATGTTGTTTATCTCTTGGTTGTTCTTAGTGTGAAATCCCTTGGGCTCTGATCCCAAACACATGACAGCCTGTGGCATCAGGCCTGCATCCCAACAATGGGCTGCTCTCAGAAGAGTGGATTTGCAGAGGAGCTTGATGGAGACAGGTATCCAGCTTTCGTGGAATCTGTGATTTGGAGCCTCAGCTAAAGCTGGTCAGAGCTTTGGAGGGAGAGTGCTGATTTGCACAGATCAAAGCGTGGTTTTAACCAAAGGCTAATGAAGAATGGCCATGGCTGGGAGGCTCTGTCTGGCTCTGCTCCCTGCCCAGCGCTCAGAGCTGCTTTCAGCTCCCTCAGCCTCTGCCACTCATCTGAGGAGCTGCTGGGGAGACTGTAACTAGTAACTGCTCCAGCTCCTGGCTGCGGGCAGGGCACCCATGTGGCACTGGCATTTTGGCTTTCCAGTCTGCAGCTCCTCAGGACTTGGCTGTGCAGCTGCACAGCTGTGTCCATGAGATACAGGACAGCCAGTGCTGGACTGGCCTTTTGCAGGGACCGCTAAAACACTTCATTTTCATTCAGACCAAAAACAAACCAAATTCTGAAATTTCAAAACCCTTTAAAGCACAAAGCACAATCTGCTCCCCTTACTTCATTGCTCTAGGTTGTACCAATAATAGTGTTTTCCTGTGGTAGTTAACAAAAAAATAAAAGAAAGCATATTTGGTTGTTAATGAGCAATAATACATATCTGGGATTTCTCTGTCCTGAAACTACTGTCTCCAAAACAAATCAAAGTGCAGAACATATTCTGGAAAATGCATAAGCAGAAAAAAAAAATCCTATCAGCAAAGTTGCAAAATCTCTTGAAAATCTAGTTACACTAGAAAAGCATCCTTCAGCAACCGACGTTTTAATAGGAAATAAGTCAGTATTCTGCTGACCTTTACAAGTTTAGCCTTTATATAGGAATGAACTGTTTGAAAAATGTCTCTAATTCAGTTGTCACAAGCAGGCACTAGAATGTGCTTGATCTGTTTCATGAGCCGAGGCTTCATTTTGATTTTTCACAAGCACCAAGTTTGGTCTTATGCTGTCTCCCATAGTTCTCAGCTGCCTGATCCCATCTATCTATTTCCTCACAAACAAAAGGCTGCTTGAAAAAACTATGTATTGTGACTGAGATAATGAAGATGATAATGAAAAGTAATCTTAGCAATTCTTGTGCTTACACACCAAAAAGCAGACCCTGTCTCTTTTCCAGGAATCCCACAGTGCCAAGCTGGTGGGTGAAGGAGAAGGATCCAGAATGTTGCTCACATGCATATTCCATAGATCCAGGAGGGAGAGGGATGCCTTTGATCCATGTGCTAATAGGGAGCAGCAGAGCAGAGTGCTGCTGCACAGCCATGGTATGAGACATAGTGAGCAAACATTTATGACCCAGAGAGCTCAGTAGCAACAGCAACCCAGACTCCAACTGTAGCTGGTCATTATGTAATGCCACTTGCTCACCCATTTGGACTCCTTTCGAATCAAATTGAGCTCCTGCTTCATAACATCTAGCAGGACAAAATACATTAAGTTGTGACAGAGAAAGGAAACATGAGGAGTGACAGACTGTCTGATACCATAAGCCCTCAGACCAGCCAGGCCTCCTCCAAGCAGAGAATGACAAAGATAAATATGAAAGAAAGTAAATATTTCAAATCAAATTTTACTGAAAACGTGTGAAAGGGCATGTAAGGACCCTGTTGTTATTATAAACGAATAATGACAATAATCAGCAGAAAAAGTGTCATGGAGAGTATTCTAAACTAGTAACTGCCTTTCTGAACAGAACTGAATTTCTAGAACTAATTTTCTAGTTCTATTTATTACCAGTTCTTTTCTAAAGAATGTTTATATAGGTGAGAAAGTATAAAACCCCTGTTTCTATATTTCCTTAAAGGTAAAGGCATAATTGGACCATTAAACTTCATTACTTTTCTGGAGCTAATGTAGAGCTCTTCTTGTGGTGCCACCCTGCAGTGGTTGTTTACAGCTGGACTTACACATCCTGCAGGCAGCTGCTCTGAAATGCGCTGTTCTTAAGCCTGCTCCTCTGAAACCTGCTATTCTGAAATGTGCTGTTCCACTCAGAGGTGGGGCAAGCTGAGGCACAGGAGTGGTACTGACTCCCAAATGCTGCAATGTAGGCAGATCAGTAAAAGCTCCTCTCTCTCCTCATGCACCAAAGGCTGTGCACCAGGGGTGAGATTCTCTCTTCTGAATGGAGCAAACAGGTAGCATCTATGGCAATGGGCTTTATGTATACATTGTTTAAAAGTTCTCAGTATATTTTGCCTGGCATGCCCTAAACCAGAGCAGCTTTTCCTGCCAGGCTCCCAGGAACCTTGTTGAGACACGGGCTCACATGCACTTTGCAGTGTGGCTGTTTGGATGGACGGCTGCATGTGAGCTCAGTCCTCACGCCCAGGGCAGCCCGTGGGGTTTGTATTGTGTTTTGGCAGAACTCTGCACCCCAGAGCTCAGGGAGCAGAGGAGGGGATTCCAGGTTCCCCGAGCCCTGGGCTGCATGGCTCCAGAGCCACCTGGTCCCGTGTGCAGCCCTAGACCAGCAGTGGCAGCAGCCCCGTCCGGGCTGGGGAGCATTGAAGGGTGACTCATTCCTGGGGAAAGCGTTCCCTGCTGCAGAGGCTGGGTGGGAAGGGAGCCAGCTGGGCTCTTTCTTCAACTGGCATGCACCAGAACATGAGTGTGAGTGATTTCCATGAGGTCACAGGCACAGGAACAAGTATTCTGCCTGTTGCAGAGAGATGGAGCTACGTTCTGCCCAATTTCCTCCCTCCAGTTCTCTCTGGAAGGAATAATAGGAGTTGAAGGACAAAAAGCCCTGAAGCACCATGGCCACACTTGGCACTGGTGTGGAGGGACCCCAGCAGGGCTTCTGCATGCAGCAGAGGTGCCCAGCCCTCTGGGGCTGCTGGCCCCTTCTCCTGCCCCTTCTCCTGCCCCTTCTCCTGCCCCTTCTCCTGCCCATTCTCCTGCCCATTCTCCTGCCCCTTCTCCTGCCCATTCTCCTGCCCATTCTCCTGGCCCCTTCTCCTGTCCATTCTCCTGCCCATTCTCCTGCCCCTTCTCCTGCCCCTTCTCCTGCCCCTTCTCCTGTCCATTCTCCTGCCCATTCTCCTGCCCATTCTCCTGGCCCCTTCTCCTGCCCCTTCTCCTGTCCATTCTCCTGCCCCTTCTCCTGCCCCTTCTCCTGCCCATTCTCCTGGCCCCTTCTCCTGCCCCTTCTCCTGCCCATTCTCCTGCCCGTGGCCCTGCCTGCCTGCCCAGCTCCAGTGGCTGCTGCAGTGAGGAGGCAAATGCAGATTTTCCAGGCCTGCTGGGGCACTGGAATGCCTGTAACGAACAAAAGGCTCCTGAGTTTGTCAGAGATCATATTTTTTGCCCTTACAAATAGCTGATAGGAGGCAGGGAAGAATAGTATATATTTGTCCCAGGTGCTGTATATTTAAAGAAGCATTGTATAAAGGTTGCTGGAAAATACCTTTTTATTTTTTTATTTTTTAAAAATTTAGTTTCTTTCTCCACTTAGCTGCAGGTTTTTATACCCAGAATTGAAAATATTCAGTTCTTAACAAATGACCTTTATAAAAAACTATAAAAGGGTCTAGGAGAATAAATCAAAGCCTCTCTAATTAATACCTCAGAGATGTGTTTTTATTTAATGTTTTCTTAATGCTAGAGTACTAATATTATAGTGAAATATATTAAGTTCCCTGCAATTTTGACTTGATTGATGTCAAAAAAGAAACATATTCTGTCACCTACAGTAATCATCCCACCTAAAATGTAATTATTTTTCCGTATCTACATAATGTGCAGGTAGACTACATGCTCCCTAATTATACTGATGTTTATAACCAGTTGTTTAACAAGTTTATCATAACCAAGCTTTCATCCCAGGGATTCATCTTTCTGCCCAGGCCCTCCAAAAATGTAGTGGTAAATTTAGGTATTACTACACGAAAGAAATGGTGGTATTTTTATTAAGTATGTGTCAGATTTCCAGGAAGTTGTAGACTTTCATAAATAGCTCTTTCCTTTCAAACAAAATGAGACAGCAGTTCTGTCTCTTTTTTGCATGTCCCTTTTTGATACTAGTTGAAATAGTGTCCCAGGCCTCTCTTCAGTTCAGAGGCAGGAGTTTGATTGATTTGTTAGTAACTGTGCATAGAAAGCAAGGAGATGAATTACCCTTGGAAAAACAACTCAAGCTGCCAGCTCCAAGCTGTAGAGGAGTCGCCAGAGCAGAAGAGAATAGTCTTCCAAATGTTTTAGTAAAGGGAGCAGGAGAAAAAGATCAGTAGCTGATTAATCATGTTGCTGGTGTTTTCAGGGACATAGGCTAATAGAAAACCAAATGTTAGGAAAATATGTTTCAAGGAAGGCCAACAAAAAAATGAGAGGAATGTACCCACTGACAATGTTGTGTACAGACTGAGAAGGGTGTAGGAAGGAAAGAAAAGCAAATGAGAGGACACCTCATAAGGAGCAAATGAAAACCACACAAATAGTATTTTTTAAAGGTCATAACAACAAAAGAAGAATAAAATTAACAAGAAAACTTAAAAATTACCTCCCTGAAATTGTGTTTTCTTGTGAACAGCTATGGTAGGTGTTGGGAGCAGCTTGTAAATGACAAAATGGCAAAGTCATCGGTGTCCTCAAATCATGATGTGTAAATTGAATCAATACTGAAAATCTGCTCTGAAAATGGACTTTGGACATAAGGTTCTATCTTTGACATGGAATTTCCTAAGCCCTTATTTGTCAGCTAACTTCTAGGGGCATTTTCTTCAAACTGGCCCTTCCTGTTGCAGAAATATGAACTTTTGAAGGCAGCAAAATATCACCAAATGAAGGCAGAAGTGACAGCCAGAGAGAGGGAAGAGACCTTTCCACACACTGTATAGGAAAAACTTCCCCACTGCCACTGTCCAGCATCCATTTGCAATTGAGACCCTTCTGTGCCAAGGCAACAGCTGAAAAACACTATTGCTGTCTCTGCCAGAACAGTCCCAATCTTCTTGGGAAGATTTAATGAACTTCATGATCTTAATGAAGAACAGAAGGGATTTCTTTGTTGTCAGGATCATTTATTAATAATCGTAACTGCTCCATTTTTTTAAATGTTCAGTAATTTCTGCAATACACCTTGTAAATTAACCTTAATAAATATGTGGTAGGAATCATCTTACCCTAGTAATTGGTATTTAATAGCATACAATAGCTATAATTTACAAAGCTAACTTCTCAGCATAATTTAACTCTTAATTAGCCCTTGGGAAGGACTAACCCTCCAACAGTTCCTTGTTTTTAAAAAGTGTGCTGTGAGACAACACATCTGACTTTGGTTTTGCAGATTTCCATCAGGGTAAGTTATGTGTATAACAGTCAGCAAATAGAAGGTGATAAACATATTTTCACTTCAATCTGCTGCATTTATCATTTCCAAATTCACACATATAACTTTGATTTTTTTATCTTTTATGCAATTTAAAAACATATCATTACTTAATTTTACTGTGTGGGCAGACTTGGACTAATGTGAATTAGAGGAGAAAACTGTCTCAGCAATTCTGTTTCTCTAAAATTGTTACAATGCTCAAGACTAATTCTGTAAGGGGAACTCAAGTAAGACTGACATGATGATGATGATGATGATGATGATGATGATGATGATGATGATGATACCAGAGTCTGAAAGGAAGCTGTGATTTCAGAGACAGATTCCTTCAGGTGTCTTGGTCTCATCCCCAAAATAGCTTCAAATCTGCTGATACTTGATCTCCAGTTCCCAAAATCTCTCTTGATTGTTCTGGAATCTCTCTGGATGGTTTTCCAGGGCAACCTCCAAAGCCAGCTGGAGGTCTCCAGGAGAAGTCATGCTCAGAGGGTTGAATCGTTGGGGTGATGCAGGAACTGAAGAAGTCGCTCAAGCCACATATAATTACCCATAATACTCATACTCAGAAGTTTCTTTCTAGGCATTCTTAATTCAACTTATTTAACTCGTTTAAACAGCTCTTGTAAAGCCTTTGTTCCTCCTGACATTTTAGTTCTTACTAAAGAAACAGACATCATGTAATTACATCAGTGCTATTAATTATTATCACTTCTCCTGTGACTGCTGCCATTTTTGGGCAAGCTGTTTTAGCAACAGTGGCACATCAGGAGAGAAGACACTTTGAATGAAGTGTATAGTGCACATGTCAAATTCAGCTTTCAGGTGTTACTGTCTTTTTCTTGTACTACCAAGCCAAATGTTTCAATTTGTTTGTGTTTTATAATTATTAAATTATATTTACTATGCAAATCCACTTAACCAATAAGCAAAGTAATAACTACTGTCAGATTATTAATAATATTACTTTATTTTTGTTTGCTTCTATTTCCAGCTCCTTTAGTTACCTTTTATGAGGTCATGCATCTTCCGGATTAGTTCCCCTGTATTTCCATTATGGTGATTTTACTTGTAATCTTCCTCTCTTTCTCTGTCCCTCACTTTCCCTCCCTTTCCTCTTCTCTTTGATTATTTTTCTGCACACACTTTGCCAGCTGTGCACAACCATTCAATCTCTGAACTGTCTGTTCCATTTAAAAATATATAAATGGCAGCCTATCCACTTTTGCCTTTTCTCAGCCTCATGTCAGGGAGACTTTTTTTTTTTTTTGCAATTACTCAGGAGTCTGAAATAAAGTTCTCAGCCTCACACTATTATAATCATTCCCTGCCTACACTAGTTGTTACTTTGATACAGTTCTGTGTGATTTAGGTTTTCCCAGAAAGCATGAAGTCCTGATTTCTTCTACCAGCTCATTTCAAGGTTCAGGGGAACTGCCTTATCCTTACAGAACACAGATACTTTTAAACATGAGATACATTTGCAAAATGGTACTTAGGAATTACACATCTCATTAGCAAATAAATGAGATTCATCAGCACAACTCGCTTGCGCCTTGGAAAACATTCCCCCATAACACCTATAATTTGCTAAAGTTAAAAGAGGGCAAACAATGATAGCGAGCATATGGATGTGCCTGGAAGTTTTAACTGGCTTTAATCCTTTGATAAATGGTCTGACTGCCCCACCATTGCCGCCACTGGACATGGAGTTGGAATGGATTCCTTGTCTTAGAGCAGAAAGTCATTTTGGGGAAAAACGTAATCTTCTGCCCTATACATACCTGTACCTAAAGCAACACAAAAAGCTTTGCCCTTTTTATTTTTGCATTGCCTGGCCCACAGCAGATTATGAAAAGTTTGGGTCTCAAAGGAAATAGGAAGCTTGCTACTGCATAAACTGAAAAACAAAACCATTAATGAGAAATTATTCCAGGAAAGAAATGTTTTTCAGTATTAAAAAGGCTCTCTGAATAGTGCTCCCTCACAAAGGATCCAGAGTGCAAGGTTTGGTTTGCTGCATTTGTGCTGGGTCAATGGTGTGCAATTTCCCTTTTCCACCCGAGCCTGCAGCCAGGGCTCTCCTGACACAGCCTGCCCGCTGCTCACACGCAGTGGGCTCAGCACACGGGCAGAGGCCCTGGGGATTTCACATTCTGTTCCCACATTCATTCTGGACCATGCTGCTCTTCTTTTGGCACAGCTAGGTACCAATTCCTCAGTAACAGCTTGAACAGGTTCTTTGTCACTGCTGGGATCTGCTGTGTCACCCGAGAGGAGTCGCTTATGCACATTGCCGCGAGTGTTAACTTGAGCACAGGAGTTTCTGAGCTGGTGGCGTCGTAAAGGAAAAAATAGCAACTTTGAGTCTTGATACTATGTACAGAAATATTGCAGAATGACGAAAAGGATGTGCTCAATCAGGAGGAGTGGGTACGTGGGGGAGGTGTTCCATGACTTTTTCCATTGGGAAAGGCTCTTAGGCTCACATCATTATACTTGTATGCATCTCATGGTCTTAGCCAAACTGAAAAGATATATTCTCTGGAGTTCTGTGAGTGTGTTCTAGCACAGCATCCCTTCAGATCAGTGGTTACAAAACTTGGCATGTCAATGTGAGACCAGCCTTTCCCATCCCAATTAATACATGTTGTGTAAAACCCACATTTCATCTAAAATTTGAATTTATTGATAATTATTCTAATGACAGCAGAATATAATCTCTGAGTAGTCCATCTAAGGAGAAGTTTCACGTAGAATACTAAATCCTTGTAACTGGAAACATAAGAGAGTTCTGCATCTATGTGCAGGACCATAACCTGATTAAAAAATGGAGTTCTTGATAAGATAACCCTGTTTTCTACTGTTGTTTGCAGCTTTGAAATGCTGCAAAAAGAATAACATTTTGTTAAAGGTGGTTAATACCTATAAATGTATATATATATATATATAAAATCCTTTATCTGTATTCTCTGTTATTTCTGTATACCCTTTCCTCAGTGGTACATGCAGCCCTTACACTTCTTTGATAGGAGTTGATAGGTATAGGTATAGGTATATGTGATGTAGCAAGCCAAGAAAAATATCCAAAAGGGGAATTACAGCATCTATAAAGGGGCACAGTGAACTGAGGTTAACTTCACATCTTTGTATGAATTGACACACAGCAGAAGAGCATTACATGGGGCTTGGCATGTCTCTAAGAGAGTGGGACAGCTGTCTCAGAGGATAAATAAATACCAAACAATTGCATGTGAAAGACACAGTCCAGAAACACTGAAACTTGCCCTATAACTGCTCTTTTATATCAACACTTGACATTTTTTTGCCACAGTAAATATTGAAATTTATGTAATATCCTTATTAGAGATTCCTTAGAATTTCTTGAAGTTAACACCTTTACAGAGACAGGCAGCTACACTGTCTGGATAACTGTCTCTCTCCCTTGGAATAACTCCCTCTCTTTTGCTTATCCTACTATCTGATTCATTATCTTTTAGGCATAGGATGGACTATGAGGGGACAGAGCATTTTTAAAATTCTTTTTTCTTCTATTGATTTTTCTTAAATTTGTTCTTTGTAATCTATTTACCTAATTTCCCTTTACTATATGTCAAAAGGGAGATTCTGTGTCAGAAGTATCTGGATTGTGACCATTCTCCTTTGTGTGACAGTCTGTGGGCATTGTCCTAAGGCAGGTCCACATGAGCTCCTTCAGAAAAGCTCTTTCCTTCTGAACCACATAACTACTTCTGAAATGAAGCTTAATTGCTTAAGTCTGGCTGCTGTTTTATGTACTCAGATGGAAAGATGTGAAAACACTTGCTGCTTAAAAGCAAGAAATGGCCCCACGACTGACCTTTGCTCCTGGTGAATCTTTTCTGTTCCTACCAGGAGAGGAGAAAAGTGTGTTAGTTTTGCAAACTTCCCAGCCATTACTGCTGATCTCTAGAGAGGGTGAGGGAAGCTGTGAAGATGAAAGCACAGGGGACACAAAGTGCTGCAGTCACCAGTGGGTTGTGCTCAGGTCCTCCCAGCTGGTGCCGTTCTCCCACTTGGCAGCCGCTGTGAAAGTTGTGATCTCCTCCAGCAGTGCAGCCACTTCAGCTCTGCTCCAATTCCTGCTTATAAGTGGCACACTACACTCAGGTATCTGCTATTCTAAAAAAGTAAAGATGTTTTAATTTTTAAACCACTGCTAAATAATTCCTAAGTACTTAGAAAGTACTTGACCAGACCAGGAAATGGTGAGCCATCCCCACCTAATTCTGCAGCTGACTAGAAATTACCATAGTGGTACAGGTTGAGAGGAAAACTCTTGCTATTCTTGCATAATCTGTTCTTGAGAAACATATTTTATATTGGAGAGGTGTATCTTAGTATCAAAGCAGCCACAGGTGGGCATTGAGGATTAGTTCCCTGAGTTAGGGAAAGGATTTTTGTGGAGTTTGCATTATTTTTAGAAGAATTACCTTGTGTCACATGTGGGGAGATATGTTATCAGTTTCCCTAAGCTGAATAGAAAAAGGAGCTAGGAACACTCAAGAAATGGTGTGCCAGTGTTCAGATGCTGGTTTCCAGTTTTGATAAGGCAGTGATTCTGTGGCAGAGGAATTTTTCTGCAGTGTGTTTGCCCTCCTGAGCTCTCCTTCAACTCCAGCATGGCTCTGTCACCTTTCCCTCTGAATGTCCTGGAATCAATCCCTCAGGTTCTGAGCTCCTATGAGTAAAGATCCCGCTCTGAACCACACAGTGATGTTTTGGTAGCTAAGTAAATATTGGCACTTGCAATTCCTAGCAGAACTTATATTGTGAGTTATGTTCACGTTATCCTTTGGTGTATAAATTAACTCTACAAGTGCCCTCAAGTACCTGGACTTTAACAAAGAAATGATGATTAATGTAACAGCCTACAATATGGTAGTTGTTTCTCAAATTATAAAGCACTTTCCCTTCTTTACTGGACAAATGGATGGACAGGAGGGACAGTATTGTAAGAGCTAAAGCTTTTTTCTCAGAATTTTTAAGTGTAAGTGCTTGCAGAGTTTTATGCTCATGTGCTTGAATTAATGGCTTAATGGTATTTTATGACTGCCTCTCATTTTATCAGTTGAGTTAGGAAAACCACAAAAACATCACATATAGGACTTTATGGGTGTCTCTTGTATGTTGCTGTAATTTTTGCCATATATCTGTAGACAGATGTAGTCTTTTTCTAGCTAAAAGAATCAACACTCTTCTACAGAGCCTGAGCGTGAAAAGTCTCTACCTTGTTAAGCATGTGCCCTCCCTAAGGGTGTGTTAAGCTTTGCAATTGTGCTAATGTTAATGTATAGTACATACTTCAGATAAGACATTAATATTTTCTTTTTTTATTTCATTTTAAAGAAAAGTAAAGAACAGCAAGGTATTGCGACTTGTTAAAGATACCTCAATTTTTTAGAAACTACCACAGATGAATAGTAAAAAAATGCCTTTTCCATTCTAAGTTCCCTAGTAAAAAAAAAAAGGAAAAGAAAACCTGAATTTATAATCAAGGGAATACTGTGACAGGTCTTAAGTGCTTTTAACAATTATTTTTTCTTTTTTGAAAGACAAAATTTATTTCAAGGAAGAATTGCATTTAATTCTCACAGTTCTAGAGGAATTTTACTGGCTGCATACGTCCAAAGACATGAAGCAGGCCAGAGTTCAAGTGCCTGATTTTGAAAGCAAATTTGTAATCCAAATTCTTGTTGCTTAGGATACTTCCTATGCATATCACTTTACCACAATTAGGGCTTCTTCTAGGAAATCTATATCAAAGAGAATAATTGCAGTGCTACTCCTTCCTGTGCTACTCCAACCCAAGCAAGGCAAAGGAACAAACTCTCTTCAATATTACCAAGGAGCAGAAATTGCCTTCTTGGCCAAATCTGTTTTGCTCCATCCCAAAACGGGTGTGTAAAGAGCAGCTGGCCTGGTGTTCCATCCTAAAAGAACAAATATCTACTAGAGATCTCTAGGAGTTGGAAGTAGGGAGGCAGAACCCTCAGCTCTGCAAGGAAGGAAGGAAAAAACAACTGCTTCAGTAAACCTGTATTTACTATAGTGAGAAATATTAAACAGAATTAAATAAATACACCAAAAGCTACCATCCAATTAAAAATAACCCTCCCCTGTCACCAGTCTAGTGGATAATTATACAGTAAGAAATGTTGGAAATGTCACTACCAGAATTAAATTAGGGAAATTTCACTTAATAGAATAAGAGTGTCCCTGGTGATGGGAGGCTGGGAGTGTCTGGATGGGCAGGGAAATGCCTTGTCCATGCTTCTGTGTCCCTTAAAACTTGCTGGGAGAACCACAAGGGCATTCCCAGGGTTACATCCCCAGACACTTTGCATGGCTTTACTCCAGGGCATAAATTGTATTTGCTAGCACGGATGTCTTGTGAGAAGTAGTGCACTGGCAGTCTACTAATCTGAGTCAAGCATTCTCTATATTTAGTAGGATAAATATAGCAATAAAGTCAACCAGGAAATCTTAAGCCCTGCTGTGGAGGGCAGAGCCATTAAAAAGCAACAGAGCTGTGCATATTGCCATATAAAATATTGCCATATATTGCCATATAAGATGGCAATACCCTTACCTATAGGACCTTCATCTCATTTGCTCAGCTACCCAAATTTACAGTAGAGCCACAGTGTTTCTTCTCTTTGTTCATATTATCTTGTTACTGAAAATGTTCCTTGACAAATCTGTTGAGCAGATTTGTTCATCCATAGGATGCTGGAGCACCTGGCCTGTGTTCCTGTAAGCATCTCCTGCTCATGTGCCTCCATCACAGAAATGAGACTGAGGAGGGCTCTGGCTGAGCACTCAGGATATTATTGATTTCCTTGATGGCAGAGGCAATCAAAATATTTGTGCAATGTATGTCTTTGACAAATAAGGGCCACAGGGGTGTTGAAGCTGCAGCAGCAGAGAGAGTCCATCTGCTTTACAAATTTCATAACATTGCTACAGAATGTGCACAGACTGCTCCCCAAATGCTGTTAGTTTCCAAGCACAGCAATCGTAAGTGGTGGTAGAAAACTTATAATCAACATAAATTACCAAGGCCATGTATTTGTTCAGCAAAAGAAATAAATGGTACATCTTCTCAGATTTGTTTTTGATGCCCATTTGAGAAAGACATTTACCTACTGGGCTATAACCTCTTCAGTCTGAAACTTCTTCACTGGAGGAACTGTATATTAATTTCCAAAGAGCTGTGGTTTTCTGGAAGATACATCAGATAATCAATGTGCTCACTGAGAGGTCAGTGCATCTCAGCAAACAGAAACTTCAGCATGTGTAACAATTCTAGTAGTGGTCCTCATTATCAGTCAGAGAAGTTTGTTTAGCTTTCACAGAACTTATGAAACAAACTGTTCCAGTTTCTCAATACCTTCTGAGAAAGCAAGTTTTCTCCTATATCTGTTCTGAGCAAATAATGAACTGATACATTTTCAGTTTCTTAAGGATTTCTTCATATAGCAATGTTTATATCTGGGTTCTCTGTACTTGTTTATTCCCCCTGAGCTGTGTGTTAGGATTTACCATGCTGTCACAGCCCATACACAAGGACTGTAATTACCTGTTTTCCGTGGTTCAGATTTCAAATACTTGCACTTTGGCATAGTTGGAAGTTCTCATCTATTCATCTTTTCACTTCTATTATAATTAATTTCAGTAGAAAGGAAAAAAAAGTAAAATTCTGTAGTATTTACTATGTTTTCTTGCAACTCTTATTGCCACCAAAGCCTATTTCAAATTCTTCTACTCTTTGCCAGTCCCTTATTTGTCCTGGTATGGTGCAGCTCATCAGCCACTCAAAGCATCAGCAAAGATGCAACTGTTTATGGGTGCACTCAGTAAAATGAGTCAAGACATTCTAGGTTTGTTTGGATTTTTTTGGGTTTGATTTTGTTTTGCTTTGCTTTGTTTTTTAAAGAGTAATAGCAGAAAGAGGAGAAAGTGATGAGGGCAGGTTGTCTGTGCTTCTGAGGGCAAAATTATTTATGAAGTTCCATTCTTATCAGTTATAACCCTCCTCTTGTGCTCCACAGTACAGACAGTGCCATAAAGGCTGATACAGTGTCATACAATAATGGCACAACAAAATCCTGTGTATTGATGGTAGAGTCACTCCTTCCTGAGAGCTCCCAACTAAGCACTTGCTATTTGGTGCATATTTGAACTCCAAAGATCCAGCGCTTAGGGGAGCATCAGCTCTCTGTTAGGTTTCATCCCTGTGCTAAGCAGGTACCTTTTAGTGGCAGAAACTGAACCCCCACTTTATCAGGGAAGAGCCCCTGCAGTTGTACAGCCCAGGGGAAAACGAGACTGGGGATGACAGACTAACTTTGGGCCTGGCATTGGCCTCATGGGGAGCTCCAACCACAAGGTGACCACAAGAACTGCCCCTTCCAGCTCTGCTTCCTGTCTTTCATTCCTGTTATTTTATTTTCTTTCTCACTTTCCAGTATATGTAAATACTGCATGTTCCCAGGGGTGCTTTATGTACTGCATACCATCACAAGTTCTCACAAAATACCTGCAGGACAGAGTCTATCATGCTGTGTGTCATTGATTCATTCAGCTTTGAGTCATTTCCCTTTTTAAAAATAGAATATTGCTTTAATTTTTTTTCTTTCACAGAGTGCTTTCTAATGAGGTTATTTTTTGTGGTGAGAATCCTCCTATAAAGAAGACAGCAGCAAATTCAGCCCAACCCCAGTGAGTTCTGTTCATCCTTGGAATTGTGAACTTCTGATTTTCTTTAGCTTCTCTACTTTGCAGTGCTCTCTCTGGCAATCCCATCAAGCTTTGATTTAACTGCCAATGATTTTTTATTTGTTTCCTGGAAGAGTTTTGGGAGCTCTGGGTGCAGGTTATTGAGGACACTGAGCTTTATTGCTCAGAAAATACTGACACTTTCCTTTGAATAACTTTCTTTTGTCTTCTGTCTAGTGAATCATATGATGCAAGCGCTCTTGGCAGACAAAATGCTGTCACAGGTGGACTTGCTCTTAAATGCTGATAAAATGTCTTGGTTAGTGACTACATCAGCTTTTAAGCTGTTACACCCAAAAACGGGGGGTTCTAAAAGGGGACTCATCAGTACCCCCTATTGCATCCAGACTTTTAACAACAGTGCCAAATTTACTGCTATGCATTTACTGTTCCATTCCTCAGTCAGCAAGAATGGAGAATCTGTCCCTTCCATTAGGCAGTCAAATGAAATGGCTGCATGGAAGGGATATTTATATTTCCTTGTGTTTTGTGCATCTAGAGTGCATTGCATCAAAGTGAATAAGGAGTGTGAGTAGAATGGTGTTAGGGAGATAATGAAGAGTCTTTAAGTCACTAAATGTGTTGGATTCATGACACCAACAAAAAGAAATGTTCCTATCTAACCTTATTGTTTTTATCTTTCTCTTTAGATCAATAAACTCACTCTAGTTGCTTCAGTCTGCTTTGGACTGTACAATTGAATTATGTCCTGTGCTTCCCTCTGTCTCCCAATGCATAATGCAGAAGACTCTCTGGGCTGTTACAGGAAATCCAACTTCATTTAATTCACAGGTGATTTGCATTGCCAGCACCCAGTCTCAGTGCCTTGCAACTCCATTCTTTTTATTCCTCTTTTTCAGAAGGCAGGGGGCTCATTTTCTACCTGAGTTGTGTGTAGTGACCTACATCTTCCTTTGCTCAGAGAAGAGATTGCAGCTCTCTACTATTTAGTCTTCATCCTGCTTTGATTTTTTACTTTCTCTTGATCCTTTTTCGGGCCCTGTAAGTTTTTTAAGGTGACAACAGCAATAGCACTCTGACATACAGATTTGCTGTGAATGTCTATGTCTGTTGTTCTGAATTCTTTACTGAATTACTAAAGGTACTTCATAGCTGGTTGTATTTGGAAAGGCGATGCTATAACATCCAATATTTTTGCCTCAGTTTTTCTATCAAATATGTGGTATCCAACTTGCAGTATGAATCAGAAGTTGTTGGGGTTTTTTATCCACTAGACCTCTACAAACTGTAAACAAGCTAGTTTTATCTGCCTCAATGGTTGCAGTAGTTTGTTGTGGCAGACTGGAGTCCACGTCACTGTAACTCCTGCAGTGCTAACTCCTGCAGGCAGGTTTGGGGGCTTATTGCACTCAAACAGGCATCTGAAGCCTACTTATTCTGTTAGAAGGAATTTAGTTTCATGTTCACTGACAATTGCATTGGGCTTCAGTCTAAGGTCCAATTTAAGTTGAACGGCTTCACCCTCACCCCATGTCACAAACTGGAGAATGAGGGATGCAAGGAAAGCAAAAAAGGAGAGGTTTCCTTCTGTTTCCTCCATCTTTAGAAGGAAAGGTAGGCAGTCCCCAGCTATTGTTTCACCTCTCATTAGGAAAAGCAGCCAAAAGGATCAGCTCACACAGCTCTAACTCTGGACACCACACCGTTCCAGCACGGGGCAGGCGCAGCCATGGCCAGGACTGCGCAGCAGTGCAGGAGCTTCCCTGCAGTGAGCCAGGGGGGTTCCCTGCACTGGGGAGGCCTTTCCCCTGCCCTGGCCTGTCCCAGCACTGCCTCTTCCAGAGCAGGGCTGCTGCCCTGAGCCCAGGCTCTCCCTGGCCGAGGCAGCCGTGGCAGGGCTGTGCTGGCCCGTGGCTGTGGGGTGTTCTGACTGCCAGCAGAACAGTCAGCCCAGGCTGAGCCATCCCAGCGCTGAGTGTGCTGCCTGCTGTGGGGTGTCCTGATGACCAGGGGCTGCTGGGGCACTTCTTTTGTCCTTGCCCTAAGTCCTGTGAAGTCTGCCAGGACAGAACATACCTCACATACTGATGTGGCAGTGTTTTGCACCCAGGGCTTGTTGTTTTATTGCGTGGTGGGACAATTTATCAGCTTATGTCTAAAGTACCTTCTTCCCTGGAGACAGATGTTTTAATTCAACTGCTGAGAACATTAACTTCTTTCACTAATACAAATGACCAAAACGTGTAACTGCTTGAGATATTTTATTTTGAGAAATGGTTAATGTGTGCATAATGTTACTAATTACCTTTGAAATTTCAGATGCGTGTTTAATGGTCACAAAGAGGTTTGTTTACCTTAGTATAATTTAGATTCTGCACTAAAATACTGTGTTTCCACTCTGTTTAGTTCTTTCAGTACGGCACTAAGATTCCTATTTCCCACTTGCAGCCAGTCAGATTCTGGCCCACAGAATAACATAAATGCTGATGATATGATTATCATCCCACGAGAAATGAAACTTCTATGTAACTTATTGGAAATTAGTAGTTGAGAAAAAAAATAATTTTATTTCCATTGGTTTTACTTGATGCTTATGAAGCATTTTCTTGGCTCATTCTATAGTGGCCTCAGGAAAACTGTCTATGTAGAAATTATAATAAAAATATCAAAGCTGCTAGTACAATATAAAATTGTTAAGTGAAAATGTTAAAATGTCCCAAATAAAAAATTTGGAGCACATCAGCTTTGTGTTCCTACACCTGTTTTTCTACACCAGGAGAGTTTCATGTGCTTGGCCAGAAAACAGTGCCATGCATTTCTATTTATATTTTTCTGTCTCCTTTCTTTTGTCCTAAGTAATATATTCCATACAAGATGAATTGAGCAACATACTCCTCAACGCTGAAATTTTTCTTCTTATGGTTAAAAAATAAGTATAGACTGGTATTCCACAAAAGTACACACTGAATCATTCTCATTAATTAAGGATTGCTTTTACATCCACTTCAAATTACTTTAATAATAGTCTTGAGATTATCTGTTTTGTTAAGCTGAAATATATGAGCAGCTGTGTTACTCCTACAGCTTTTGGCAAGTTGCAGGAACGCAGCACCTATGTGCAGCATCAGGGTCCTGTGAGAGCAGACTCAGTTGCTCTTCCATGCAGTTCTTTCGCCTGCCTGGGGCCTGACTGCACAATTAATATTCACATTAGTATTTTTTTTTTATTGTTCCACTGTTATATTGCTAGCAAATGCTTTGTAAAGGTTGTAGGACTAGCAGAGCTGGGTCCTTTGGGGCATTTTTGTCATTGAAGAGCCTGAAGTTGGTGGTATTAATCACCTGCTTAGTCAAGCATGTTGCTAAACTGAAGCTGTGGCATGGATACCACCGTAAAATCCTCCTGGCTACAGATAAGAGTCTGAATACCAGCACAGCCTGCCTGACCTTTGGACAGCTTCTGTATTAGCAACAACGAGGGGCTGATAACTGAGACAGGATCTGAGTCAATTGAATACAGCACTTTTTCACACTGAGAGCCATGGGGACACCAGTAACAGCAGAAATGCTGCTTGGGTGGCTGCTTTCCCCCATGTCCACAAAGAAAACACCTTTTTTTAGGATTGTCAACATGCTGATGACAGTCACAGCACTACTCACTTCAACAAAGCCCTTTGTGCTGATGCTACAGTGTTTTCAAGAGCTGGTAGGGGCCTGATCTCTCTTAAGATATTTTCCACATGCATCCCACTTTGAGTTCTGATCCAGCTCCTGGCTCCCAGCCACTTCTCCTGTCTGATATTCATCTTGTCAGTGACCAGCAGGTTAAGCAGCAGATCTCACTTTACCACCTCAGCCAGGCCTGAGCCAGCCCCTGCGGCTGCCAAGCCAGAGGTGGCAGGACACAGACAGTTGGGCTCACTGGGGACTTTCACATGCTGGTTGCCTTTGAGGCCCACTTACAACCCTTTCAAAAAGCTCTCTTTCTATATCTGAAGTTTATATAACACTCCCAACATAATTACTGAAACGTGCTCAGTTTCTATGGTGACGGGTGCTGGTGGAGAACTCTGAGGAAGATGAATTGAAGAACAAAAAGGCACAGGAAGCCGAGAGCCCCAAGTTCACTGTGCAGAGCTAATTTGTCTCTGCAATGTTTAAATAATAGGATGAGAAACCTACAGGAAAAAGTAAAACAGATGTAACTAACAACAGGTCTCTTCTGGGACTAGCAAACTTAACCACTGTTCCTCCCATGTTCTTCTATTTCTTGAATGTTAAAAATAGTTGCAAGGCTTAAGGAGGCAACAGAAAAGTTGGCAGCGGAACTGGAACTAACTGTCACTGAAAAGTGGTCTGAGTTTGAGATCAGGATTGACAAGTGGGAATATCTGTGGGATCACTGGAAATACTGGGAAGACGCAAAGTGATCCAAGAGAGGTGTGGGGTGGCATTAAGCAAAATGACATAGCCATAAGGCAGGAGAGATCAAGCACCCCTGTACCAAGTCTGTTTAACACTTAGCCTTCTGCTTTTCTCTTACTCTTCTTTTGGCCAGTATTTAACTGAATGAGCATCAAAGACGTAAAAAAAGCTGCTCAAGTAGCAGTGAAGTCCAAACCATTCTGTGTTTGCTATGAAAACTGAAGGTTTTTTAAGCAGGTAAAAAAATTTCTGTGCACATTTTTCATGCCTTTGCAGTTGGTGCCAGCAGTCATTCCAACTTGCTGTGGTTTGAGCAAACTTCCACTTTCCTTGCCTGGAATCGCTTTGTGTTTCCTTAGCACTACTGCTGTGATAGTCACTGCACTGTTTGGGAGGCATTATGTGCTTGAATAACCTCCCACTATTTAGGTTCAACAACATGCATTTCCTCAAGCTCCATACAGCAAGTTTCACAGCTCCTGTAACAAAGCAAGGGGAGGATGGGCTCGAGTTCATTGACCACAGCCCTGCAGCTACAATTTCTGCAACAGCTCCTGACAGAACTCTAGGAGGCAAATTGCAGCTTCACTGTGTCACTGAGCACAAGCAGTGCAGCAAACTGGTGGCTTAGCAAAATCCATTTCCCTGTCAAAGGTCAGCAGAGTTTCAAAGTGCATGTGTTTAGAGAATAGCAGCCTGATCGGCCTGTTCACTATTTATAACCCATTCACAGCTAAAAGTTGATTATGTCCATCTTATGTGGGGAAAAGAGAAGAAAAATGTTAGGATTTGGAATAAGACATGGGGCTAGGAAAAGAAAAGCTCATGCATTTTGCTTTGTGTTGTGAGCTTTCACACAGTATTTGAAAACACAAGGCTGCATATTATCTGAACCTCAGATATGGATTAGAAGAAAAGGAAAAAAGAAAAAGCATTCTTGCCCAGTAGTTCAAGAGACATATAAGCAGACAAAGATTTGCTGGATTTATTGCTGATATTAGTTCTCCAGTGACAGACAGGAAGAGGGAGAAAGGAGTCTTTGCACTTTTTGTGTCCATGTGCTTCTCTATATGCACCACTTGAATATGTTAGAGGCATTTTGTTGATGAAGGGAACAAACGGTTGAGACATGAAGAAGCAAAGCCAGGAGAAATGCCTCCTATTATTTTTCACTGCTGTGATAGCAGCTTGGTCCCAGACCCAAGTCTGAGCTTAAGAACTCCTTTTTCTCTTTGGCTGGTATTCATGTGTCCTGGAAAGCAGCTCTACCAGTGCATCCCACTGAATTTCCTGAAGGGTTGAAGTGGATGGGATGGTCATTAGGTTAAATGTAATTTCTCTAACAGCTTTTTCACTATTGTGTTCCAGCATGTTACAAAATGTGCAGGACAAGATTTAGCAACTGCACCTTGTTTCAGAGTTCCTTATTTTATAGGAGGCTGCCAGCCCTTAAACATCTGTTATATGGCAGAGATGGGACCAGGAGATTAATAAAGTTTTAAAATCCCTTCCTAAGAATTTTGTAAACTCTAATATGAAGTGACTCAGTAATTACTAAAAACCTCAGAGAGACAAATGTTCAGATGGGAGAGTTTTTAATAAACTTATTCACTTTGTAAGTGAAGTGGAGTGAGCAAAACTCTCAGGAGTTTCATTGATCCTTGTCTTTTTTAAATGGTGTCATAGCCTTCATGTTTGGTTCATTTAATGTTTTGTTTTAAAAATATGATGACTGTAAGTATGATCCTGACAGGGAAACCAAAGTGTTTGAAGATATACCTAAAGAGAGTTACACTTAGCAAGTGTTCCTAGTTAAGGGAAAAATCACTATTTCTAACTAATCCCTTCTGGAGAGAGTCATTGACTAGTGAAAGATTTTCACTGCAGGAATGCTGGAGTAAGAAGAAAACATCAGGCCTACCAGAATTCCAATATTTGTATAGAACCATCTAGAATTCACTGCCTTTAGAATTCAACCAGTGTGTCCCTCCAGGAGGGACAGGGCACTGGAGTCATTCAATGCCCTCTATAGGCTGCCTGGTTGATTCTGGAAATTGCTTATGATCACATTTCTGTCTTCTGCTCTGTCACACACCTTTCTGCTCATTTTTACTCTCCTCAAAACATATTCTGGACGTGACTTACACTGATTAAAAATCTTTTTCAAAGGGACTAAAACTCTGAAATTAAAATGCTTATAAATAATTGCTTTTTTTGTGTAATTGAAAACACAACAAGATTGGTGTAGGTTTTGTACACTTTTAAAATGAATTAAGACTTTAAAAGTGCAAATGCTTTCCTTGAGATGCACTCATGAAAATGTTATTCATGTGGCAATCAGATAAGTCTGTGAAATACTGTTTGTTTTCTCAGCTTGTGACTTCTGTATTCCATTCCCCAGTTGCAGAGCAGTTTCTCAGGTATAACCACCTGGTTGGAGATAGAAGAAAAGAGGTGGGCTTTTATTTTTTTGTCTCTGAGTTTATACTCATTGCTTACCTTTTCAATTGGTGGGACTTTACTCAGGAGTGTGTAGACTGAGACATCATATTGTCTGAACTACTTAGTATGAGTCACCATTTCTAAACTGTTTCTTGAACTCAGCATAAACAATAAGTTACACAGAATAAATAATATTTTTAGACTGCTGTAAGCCCTTTGAAAGTCCTCATTCTACTGAGGTAACATTCTCTTGTAAATGGATATATTCAGAGCACAGTTCTGATACTACTGTCATTTAAAGCAGCATAAAAAGCAGCAACTCAAACAGTCAGAGTACTCACATTGCTGTGAAAAGCAAATGTCAAAGGTGCTTATGAGCTGCTGTCTTCAGGATGTGATTCTGGAGCAGTGGCTGAACGTGCAGGACACAGAGGTTTGGCTTGGTGTGTAAAGGCAGCTCAGATAAGTGAATTCCCAAGCTGACAGTATCCCTATTACACCAGCCCCTCCAAGGCAACAGGAAAGAAGCCAAACAGGTATCTTAGGACTGAGCCATTCCCCTCCTTTTTCCCTCTTCTGTTGAGTAGCTGTGATATTTATTGTGACCAGGGTATTTTGGGGTTGTGCATCTGATGTTGTTTATTCAGCTGTGGTGTTTCTCACATATCAGAACCTGGGGTTACTGCCTGCCATGTGCTGCTGTTCCCCACCAGCTCCAAGACTGTGGCTGTGCCAAAGGCAGCCGTGCCTGGGAGCAGCTGTGCAGCTGGTACAAGCAGAGGTCCTCACTGAGGGCTGTGTGGCCACTGCCTCCACAGCTGCTAACTGCAGGCACCATCTCTGATGTTATGGTTTCCTGCCTTGCCTCCAGCTCCCTCCTTAAAAACATCAAGGTCTTTGTAAGCCTTTGTCTCCCTGCCAGGCTCATAAAGGTGTGGCAGCCACACAGCTGGGGAGTAGTTGTAGCTCCGACCTACCAGTTTTCCTGTAAAGGAATCCATTTCAGAAGTCACACCTTGAGCCTTTTTACTCTTATTGCAGAGTTTTATCCTTCTGTTGCTCTCTGACAAAATGCAAAATCTGCTGCACCCACTCTGCTGTTCAGGATGCACCACAGGCCAGGCTTAAAAATCTGCGAATTCCTGCAAATCTGTGACAGGTGACTGTGACTTAAATGGGTTTTAAAAGCAGTTATTTCTCCTCTTTTTCACACTTTGTAAAGCATAGCTGGACTACCATGTAGAATTTGTGGTTCCCCAGTACACAAGAGATGCCAGTGGATGCAGTGGGGGCCAGCAGGCTGAGCAGAGCACAGGGCTCTGAGGAGACCCTGCGGGCATGCACAGGATTGTTCAGATTGAGGAGTCCAAGAGGAGGCGTTCAGCTCCCTGACGGGGAGAGAAGGTGAAGACTCTTCAATGGAGAAACAGAGCAGGAGGTAATGAGCACAATTGGCAACATGAGATATTCTGGTTATGAAAAAAAAAATCACTGTGAGTGATGTAGTGTAGGAGGATTTCCAGAGAAACTATGGAATCTCTGTCATTGGAGGTAGCTCAGAATTTGACTGGACAAGGTCTTGAGCAATGGGATTCAAGTTCACCCTGTTTTGAGCACAGGATTTGAGCTCTCAAGGTCATTCTAACCTGAATTCTAATCACTGACCTGAATAAGAATAGGCCTGTGAGCACACTTCCTTTTTTTTTATCAAATCTAAGCCCCCAAACACAATTCAATACACCTTCAGGATCTATCAGAACTGGTGCAGGACTGTTTTGCCTATAAATTGCAATCATTCTTTGACTGAATTTCCCAGGTAAACCACTGAGAACTCGAGCTTTTAGAGCTCCAAGTTATCTGTGTGTTCAAATAAGAAGCCTCTGCTCAAGCTCACTTGGGAAATTAAGTAACTGTGACATGTGTATTGGTCCAATAAATCTATTGTGATTCTTTCAGAGACTCTCAGAGGGGCATTATGTCATGTAGTCCCTTCATGTGTGATCTTTGGACTCAAAATTTTGGGGTGAATCAGTAATACAAACATCAGGACTTGCATTTAGTGGACTTCACAGTTTTAGTGCAGCTGCTGTCTTTCCATGGGTGTGTGCTATGCTTTTTGCAATGTTTCCATGAAGTTTTAATGAATATTTGTGTTTAATGCAGTTTAGTCCTGTCTTGTTCACGATGCAGTTCAACAAAAACACTTCTGTTTCAGTTAAAATCCTAAAGAACTAAGAGCAAAAATGCTTTGTGTAATTGTTGAAGTTCAGCATTTCCCCATTACAGTGATCTTGCACTGTTCCTATCCCAAGTGTTATAAACTGCAGTTTCAAATCAAACTCAATTCAAATTTTATAAGGGTGGGATGTTTTTGCTCATTTCCTTGGTGGATGTTGTCAAGAAACACTCCTACTTGTTTTCTTATACCATTGCTTTAACCCTATCTAGGCAAAATCTTAATTTTCCCTCATTGTTCTTATTCAGAAATATTTTTAACAAGTACCTTTGATAGTATTTAATTTTAAGGAAAATTTACACAACCTCTTAAAAGCTCTAATCTTGAATTCACAATTGTGAGGGTAATTTTTCAAGTCACATAAATAGTATGAGGCCATAATTCCACAGTGCATGGGATGAGTTGGCTACATTATTTATATGAAATAATGTCCAGTCAGTGGTTTTCTCCACTGTACCAAATTTGACATAAACCCAGAAAATCTGATCATTTTTCTATAATATTAGATTTAAAAATAAAACACCACTTGAGAAATGCAAAAGGAAATCTATACAAATACCACTATTATTCAAATATATGAGTCCTGACAACACCTCTCTTTTTTCTTCAAAAGAAACAGCAGTAAGTAACTGAGATCTGTCAAATGCTTTTGCATGGTTCATTAGCTAGATTGCCTCCACATTTTTACATTTTTAAAACATTTTAAGTGTAGTCACTCAGTTTTTGAAAAACAGAGCTTTGCTTCTCATTTTAAAATGTGTCATTCACAAAGGAAAAATTGAATCCTAAGATTTCTGATCAGACTGAGTTTTTCACAGAGATTTGGAAATAATTTATTTGTCCTTTGCTTGGACAAATCCATGAATAATCACTCTCTGGGAAAAATGCCATCATTTCAACCGTTCATCATTTCATGGCAACATTTTGATCTGGTCCCAGAAAAAGCTTCTTTTTTTGAGTAGAAGACATTCAAGACAGCAATACCAGCTAGTCTTCAAAGGACATAAATATCCATGTGTTGTGATGGCCAGCTTAATTTCAAAGTCCCCAGGACCAGCTCAGACAGTTCTGGTTTAACTTCAGCTGTCATCACACCACATAAAACAAACTGCTGATACTTTTCCGTTATGAGTTTCACTGGCATGGCCAACTCAGCTCATGTTGCAGAAATTATTGAGGCACTTTAAGTGGTACAAGTGTATTTTGAAATAAATCTTGTGCCACCACTTACTGTAGCTGAACAAGCAATAATATTAAGTCCTGTAGATGTCCTATAGGATAAATACAGTAAATGATGAAAATAAAATCTTATAATGCAACAGAAATCGATCACACCACTAACTTTCCAGAGCAGATTGTGCCCACATTGGTATTTCAAGCATCTTCCTTTTAAAATTAACTGGTAATTTCAACTCACACTTTATGTACCTTTTTTTGTGCCCCATTTGAGCAGGAAGTGGGACCAGATGACCCACTGTGGTCCCTTCCATTCTGTGATTCTGGGAATTTGGGGTATGGGTTTCAAGTTTTGGCTGAACCAGTCTTGGAGTTATGTGCAGCTCATCAGCTCAGAGGCACTTCTGTCCAAGCTTTATGGAGGAAGAAGTTGTTTATTTGAATGGGAGGCAGAGGATAAAGAAGGAGTTTTGATTACATGTTGGTCATTAAGCTCAAGAAGGTGATATGGTCACTGAACTGACAGACACTGAACTTCTCCAAAGTATTTTTCTCCTATGCCAATTTCCAGAATAAATCCACTCCTCTTTCCCACTCTCTGAATCTCAAATAGGATGCTCCAGTGTAGAATATGGAAGTAATATACTTGCTCTTTCTTGGATCCCTTCCAGCTCTAAGGAAAGAAAAGGAGCTGATCAGCTCCTCTGGCTTGGGAAATGCTGGCTTCAATATTTTAATTATTTATTCTCACACAGGAATCACTGTGCTACAGTTATTGTAATGTTTTGATTTCTTGCTTCTAAACTCCTTCAGTACATCAGCATCTTCTCAAAGCTCTGCTTTATCCTGGAGAGTCTCTGACACAGAGCAGTGCAGAGTCTTTGAGAAGTCTTCTGGAAAACAAAGCTGAAATCTTGATGAATTCTGAATTGGCAGGAACTGACAATTCCCAGCTGCTTTCCTCTTATTACCAATGCACTCTTACAGAACAGCAGAATATATTATTAAAGGTAAAGGCTTCATCTGTTTAGTTTATGTGATGGTTTGATAGGTGATCCAGAGATGTCCTATAGAAGTAAAAAAATGATGGGGAAGAATGTTTTGCAATGTGCAGTTGTGGGTCATGGTTATTTTCTGTAGCTGTGAGTTTAGGAATGAGATTACATCTACTGTGTGCACCTGAGCTAAACCTCCTCATGCTCAGTGTAATGTTCAGTTAGAAAATAAATTGGCATAATTGGAATATTACCCTACTTTTCCAAACATGGGTGGGCTTGCTGTTCTTGGCAGAACTGCTGCCTCTTTCAACTCTTGCCTCTCCTTTCATCTCTCATGCTGTTCCATAATCAGGGCTCACAAAATTAAGAAATTATGGAAAAATTTCATTCATGACACATGATAAGTTTTTGCTGACCTTTACTACTTTCCTTTTTTTTTTTTTTTCCTTTGGCTGTTGGAAAAAAAGAAATCAGGGCCTAGTTTTCATCCCAGAGTCTTTAGCAGCTGCACAGTGCAGCTCATCTGCAATACCAAAATGTGTTTTTGAATCCAACCTGAATCCAATAAACAATATGAGTTGAAAAAAACCAATAGTAGGAAAGTTTTCAATGTCATTATAAACGTTTTTTTCACAAAGATCTGATCCTCTTCTATTCTTGATTCCTAAGTTTTCCTAATGCAGACTAAAGGGTCTTTTGAGGGGAAGGACCTTGTCTTGTTTTGCAACCTGCCTACTTTCTCCTCAATGAGTTCTTGTTATCTGGTTAGTTTATTTGAAAGTCTAGATAAAAGCTGAGCTGTCTGGAAAGCCTGGATCCTGATTTGAAGAAAAGCATCTCAAGAGATTTTGGTTTTTCCAGCCAGAGGAAGTTAATGTCAAGCTTTATCCAGATAAACAATCTTCCAGTATTAATGTTTCCCTGACTGTGACGTCTTTGGACAACTGTAATATTTGTAACAGTTCTTTTAAATCATCACTTCTGTCAATTTAAAAATGCCATGGTATAAAGTTTACAACCTTTTTTTTTACAGTGCCACCCATTGTAAATGCTGCTGCTTTACTAAGGAGTCAGTTAATATGGCATTATATTGTATGGTATTTCTTCTGACAATGGAAGTAGAATAATATCATAGCTGGAGTATCTCATGACAGCTTGAAATTTTTGTGCAGCTTGTCATTGTAATGCAATTTGCATCCAACTTTTAACAGAAATGTTAAAGCAATCACTTTTTGATGTACTACTTGATTTCAACACAGAATTCTCAGGAATGCTTTGTGCCTTCTAGATAAGCTAAAATCAAAGCAATAACTAATTATGTTGTGTGAGATGGTTACCAGGGGAGGTGAGTTTTGCCTTCCTGGGTTTTGGAATGTGTTCCAGTAACACCAAAGAACTTTGCAAAATGAACTGTAATACTTCAGAGGAGCATGGTGCTTTTACAATTGCTGTTTCAGTCTATCTCACAGTCTATCTGTGCCTCTTTCTGTCACCTGAAAGACTCCGTGTATTTAATGAAATGGGTTTCATGTGTAACATTATATAATTGCCAGCTTCTGTGACTGTACAAGACACCTTGGCACAGCGGCTTTCTAAATGCTTGGTAGTAAATGGAAAGCTGTAATTGAAATTAATGGAAAGTTTGCTGCTTTTCAGTAGGATTTTGCGTAATAGTAATACACACTATACAGCTTATTGTTTGCATTTTAAACTTTCTGCCTAAAAGAGTTCTCAGTATGGGTTATACAGGCCCTGAAAACAGTCCAAATGCTTTTAAGCTGCATGGAAACAGAAGATATGAAGTGCTTGTTCCATTTTCTCTCTTCATCTCAACTCACCCAAATGCACAAGCCCTGTTCCACAGACCCTTGTCATTCATGTGAAACTAAAAAGCTCTGTCAACATGGAAATTCTCCAGACTGTCAATTCCCTTAACTAATCCAATTTCTACAGACAAAGCATCTGCTGTGCTTTTAGCAAGTGCTGCATTTGCTGATAGGAAGGGAGAAAGATATTGGTGGGATCAGGTTTGTGAACTTCTGTAGGAATCAGAACTCCACTTGCAAATAACTAGTAGAAGTAAATATTAAGTAACAGGTGGTTGTGTTAAAGAAAAGCCTTTGGAGGTACTCAATGAGAACCTGTGTTACAGTTACAAGGAATGTATCTATCAATATATATCAAGGAAACTATGATAAGAACTTGGCCTGAAAACCTAATGGTGGTACTGATGGATATCATGGGATAATCTTCCTTCAGTGGAAAGATTCTTCAACCCTACCATGAGAACCTATCACTCTAAATAGTGCTTTCAATCTTTAACTCATTCCCATTGAAATGAATAGAGCTTCTGCACCATTGATTCCAAAACCTTTTACAAAACAGGAAGAATATATATTAATAGTAGAAAGACACTGTAGTAAGGAAAATAGGCTGCTTGTAGGTTACATATGACTCAGCAGAGCCCATATTTTGTAACTGTACAAAGCTGCTTGGCAATTAATCCTTCTCCCAGTAAAGTCTTGGCCTCAGGCACCTTGCCATATGTTTGAGGTGGGAATGGTGCAATGGGAAACCTACAGCTTTCTACAAGGGTGAAATAAAGCAGGAGTTGCAATGCTATGATACAGATTAAAATCAATAATTGACTTTATTGTCATTTAAAATTAATTTTGTGTTATGTAGCCTAATCCCAGGAATCTAACTTTGCTGCATTAACCAATGTCAAGAAAGAATAATAAGTGATCCACTCAGGGATAAAGTGTATGTACTAAAATGTTTTCTGTTGTCTATTGTGTGGAGCAGAGAGAGGCAGCAAGCTGAGCAGGAGAGGTACCTGCCCATCTGTCTTGTCTTCAACTAAAATATCCAAATTTCTTCTTTCCATTTGAGTGATGTCCCTTCCAGCCTCTCCTGATCCTGCACGGTCAGTTGGTCCTTCCCAACATGGTGCCAGAGGTGCTGTCCTGCCCCTGCTGCCCTTTAGCACAAGTTCCCAACCCTGGCTGTGGCAGCCTGGCCTCACAGTGGGCTCCAGCATGGATTGTTTCCAACATGGACTGACTGGAATCCAGAAGACAGATGACTGCCCTAGCATTTCAGCCTTCTGCTGAATGCAGATACCACCTGCTGCTGCTCACTCTTTTGCATCAGGAGTTATTTGCTCTGGTCTGACGTGCCCTTGTCTTTTCACTGTAGCTGCAGCATCCCTGATAAGAGCAACAGGCAGCAGGGACAGGTTTTTAAAGTATCAAAGTGCTCAGAGAAGCAGAAAATCACACTACATGTTGGGCTTTGTATTAAGGTGCTAATTATCTTTAAAAATCTCAACTCCAAAGCTTCAGTTTATGAAATTTCACTTCTATTAGAATTCCAATTCTTGTCCAGAAGAAACTCCTCTAAAGAGGAGTGAGGAAGAGGAGGGATCAGTTGCACAGATGTTTTGGTCTTACTTACACAAAGAGACTGCAAGTGTTACAGAAAGTATATCCTAAAGATTAAAAATATAAATAGGAAAAATCCCCTAAAAATGTATGCTTTAAAAAAAATTCTTATTTTAAATTGATCTAGTGCCATTCTTTGGATTTTTTGAGGTTTAACTAATTTTTGAAACCTTGTCTTTGCTCTTAAATAAATACCAGGGCTCAGTCATTACCCTCCTGCTGAGGTATACACAGACAGGGGAAGATTTTAGCACAAAGTAGCAGCTTCATGTCTGAGTATCTCCATTTTTGGCAGCCTGCATCTCATTCTATTATTCAAGCATGGGGGCAGGATTTAAATGTAGAATGTTGGGGGTTTATTTTAGTTTGTTTAATTATTAGCTTAGAACCAAAAATAGTGCAAGTCCTCATTTACTTTAACACTAAGGGTCCTATTCATAGAATCCAAGCCACAACCATGAGAGAATTGCATAACTTAGGAACATAATAACTGTAATTACTGGAATAGCAAAGGTCACTGGGGCCATCACCATTATTTCTCAATTTCCCTTTTACTTTTATCCTTTTGTGCATATAGTCCTACTTTATCCATTCCTTTTCTGAACATCTTCTCTTGTTATAAACATGAGTGGACTTACTGTCCCTGAATTAAGCAGGACACCAACTTTTCCTGAATGTCTTCTTTTTATCCGAAATGTTGTAACTTTTCAGTGCTTCCTTCTGCTTCAGATTTTTGTTTGAATTTTTAATCAGTAGGGATCCACTGAGAGTGGTGGCATTCCTGTCACCACTGTCCTCAAAGCAATGTCCATGGAATCCTTCCACTGTGGAAATGCATTTACTCACCTTGCTCTTCAGAACATTAATCTGGCTAATAAAAAATTGCTGCATTTGCACTCAACCCTTACTTGTTCAAGGCTATATACCATGGCTATATATAGAAGGGTTGTATGTTACCCCTCTACCTTAAATCTGGTTTATTTTGGGGCTGTGGATATTTCACCACATCCTGGAGCTTGACAGCTGCTTCCACACAAGAAAAAAGCCTCTTCTCTAATATAAAGTCCTGTTCTGACAAAGAGTCAGATATTTCTGTCTGCAATATTTCCAGTACACTAAGGCAGGTTATCCATGGCACAGGTTTGATTTGCTCCCACAAAAGTCGTTACCAAGACAGTTCAGAATTATCTTCTGTACAACATTAGACTTTGAAACATTTTTATATTTAGGTCAAAAGCAGTGCTACCAAATCAGGGCAAGACTGAGTAGGAGGCTGTTTGGTTTGCAGCCTCATTTATCTGAGTGCTGCACTCCACTCAGTGCAGTTTCTAAACTTGCCTGAGTGAGGGTTCCCTTCCATGAGATTAGGCACTGAGGCTGAGGGCATTAAATAACTTCTACTGAACCGTAGCAGGGACCTGCATCTGCCACAAATCAAACATAAATCTTCTAAATCCCATATCAGCAAAGCCAGTATAAGTCATCCCTCTCAGAAAAAGTCAAGTTTCTTGCTATTCGGGATTCCTCAGAATTTGAAGGGGACTAGTTTTGGAAGATGTCTATTTTAAAAATTCATGTCTTCCCAACACATTTTATCACAGCACGCCATAGAAACAATATGACTGATTGGCAAAGTGACATTAATCGAGGATGAAGTGTCAAAACAGGGCTTTCTCTCAAACCAGGAACCTCTTAGTGGTAAGCAAACTTACAAGAACAAGGTTAGGAGAAAAGCAGGTCAGGTTAGTTTTATTTATGCTCCAACTTAGATCAGAACTTTGGTAATAATGCCATGTCATCTTTCTCAACAGTTTGTTTTATCTGGCAAACTCCCCACACAAATGCCTTTTCTTTCACCCATTTTTGGAATGTCAATTTCTCATCTGACCTGAAGGGGGTTTATGGAATATTTTCATACTTTTCTTTTCAAAAAGCTTTCTGACTGATGCAATTTTTCATTCCTCCTGTGGGGTTTTGGAGGGAGGGAGGATTTTCAACCCTCCTGGTACATTATTGTATCAGGAGCCCACCTGCAGTGGCATAGCCTGGGTGTGGTCAGGATGGACCTGCCTTGTACACCCAGGTTTTGCTCCCAGATGGAGAAGTGCTGGGAAGCAAACTCAGCTGGAAAAGTGGTGGGAAGCTGTGCCATGAAGATTTCACTTCAGCTGGTCAGCACTGACAGAGACTGGTGAGAAAACTCAGACACTGTTCAGTAAATATTGGGGTGAGCTCCCCAATGTCCTGCTTAGCAGAGATCAGGGGACCTAGAGTGAGTTAAAGAAGCAGCTACACAGAAATGGTGGAAGTAAAGTCAGTCTTTTCCTGAGTTTATAGCATAGCAGCAGTCAGGGATCCTAAAAATCTCTGTCTCTAATTGAGTTTAAAAGTGCTTGCTTTGACCTGTAAACCTCCTCAGGCTCAGTAAATTAGAACTAACATTTTTCTCTTACTGTCATGCCTTACCTGAGAAGAGATGTTCTGAGTACAACCTCTTTGTGAATAAAAGTCCATAAAAGTTTTATATCTAAATGAATAATAAAAATAAGAATAATATTTGAGGACATGAGAGATTAGTCAAAAGTAATTTAAAATACATATGTGCATTTTAATGTAAATTAGTATGAGCTAGTCTGGGTAGACTATTATGTCACTGTCTAGATAAACTGCTTTCCTCCAGGTCTCCAGTGAAATCAGAAGTGTGGAATGGATTAGAAGTTTATAGAAGGCAAAGCCCTTCTCTCTGGTCAGTGAGTCTCTGTGGGCAGTTGAAGGAGAAAGAAATGCAGGGGAACATGGACTTAGGGCTCTGTTTTCAGTGGAAACCAAAATCGGTGTTTTGAGGGAAAGGAAAAAGGTTTTTGAATTGTACAAGTTACAGATCAAGCCTCTTAATAATTACATTCTCAGCAGTTGGTGCCTGCACATTCTGTGACTCCCTTTACATGAAATACTTCATTTTCCAAGTAATAATGTACTGAGAATTGAATACTTATAAGAAAATAATTGAGTTTTTAATTGAACCCATTAATCTTTATTGCAAATTTCAGAAATAAGAGGGTTTTCAAAGTACATTAAGCCACAATGTTTTCTTCAAAATATAAGCTAAAATCTGTATACCTATATAGCCATATTTTCAAAATTGTGGGACTCTTACATGGAGATGTGTAACACCTCTGCAAACAGAAGCTTGGCTTGATGCAGTGTTATAAATTATCAAGTCTCTCTGCAAAGGACTTTCCTGCCCCACTGGGGTGTGCTGACTACAGAAAGTTGTAGCTCAGTACTTGCAAAAGCCAAGAAGAGAAAAATATGAAGAAGTAAAAAACCCCAACCCTGTTCTAAAGGAGCTTGATTTCTGTTGGAAGGAATTAATTCCCTTTGAAAGGTGCTCCCTTCATTGCTAATTAATTCACATGCACCTAATGTGTGATTTCAATTTAAAGAGCTAATCCCCTTGTGTAAGTTCAAAGAGGGGGTTTTAAAAATGGAACATTTCAGATGCCTATGAAAATGCAAAGGAAATTTAAAGGGGTTAAGACTTAAAGAAATCTGTTTTTTCTCCAGAAGTACTTCTAGAAAGGATTTGCATGAATGGGTGTATATGCATGTTTATGCAATACAGATTATACATGCATGTATATGACAAGAACTGAATGAGCTGATCTATAATAATCAAGATGTTAATGATGACTGCTTCATATTTAGCCTTCCAAAGACTTTGAATAGATCTCAAAAAAAAAAATTAATTGGAAAACATAGCCATAATGTGAACTTTAAAACATTTATACATAGAATTCCTGTGGTGCTCCAGCGTGGTCAGGGAATTTCCTCTAGAGAGATTTGGATGGACTTTCTGCAGAGCTCTGCCACTGAGAAATGAAGTGCAGGAGCCACAGACAGATCTGCACTTAGCTGGGAGAACTAAATGCAGCAAAACAGTTTTATCTGTATACAAAGCACTTTCATTCCAAATGTTGATCTTTGGAGAATAAATATCTTTTGTTCACTTATTTTTTTTTTATTTTGAAGTTTTGAAAACTTCAACAGAATGAGCTAGAAAAGTCAATTTAAATAAACAAACATTTTTAAAAGGGAATTTTAAGGTTTTTTGTATCAAGTGACACAAAACTAGTATTTCTTAATTTGAAAATGTTTAGAAACATCAGATGACAGTAGCCACCCCACTATTTTTTGAAAGCTGCATATCTTTTAAGAAAATGCTATAAATCCTTGCTAATCTATTGCATACTGCAGTGCTTAAATATATTTATTTTCTGCTCTATTATTTATTACTTTTGTCCTTCCTTACACTCTCATGCCAGCTTCATTTATCTTTATTCATGATAACTGGAGATGGTGGCAAAGAGTATTTGTTTGAGGACAAACACTTTTGGAAAATAACAAAACTAACTCCTGACCTTCAGCTGGGAAGAGGCATTGTGGGAATAATACTGTGAGGAAAAAAATCCCAAAGAATTAACAGCAAGATTCCCTGACAAGAGCCTAGAGCAAGCCTTGGGATGAGAATCCAAGCAATGGGTTTATTTCCAACTTCCAGCCAGAATTTCTGGCTGCCTCTGTTCTGTCCCCCAATCCGACAAGCTCTCGATCTATAGATCTTGAAGTCTTGATGTTTGTTAAACAATTTTTATCCTTGTATGAATACTCCTTATGTAACTAAAAACACAACCCAAAAAAACAAAAAAAACCACCCAAAAAAACCCACCAAAAAACCTTCATCCCTCGCTGCAGGCAACAACGTGATATTTGCTGGTTAGCAAGCAGCTGCAGCTGAGCTCCATGTATGCAGGGAGCCTCTAAACATCCACTTTTTACACTGCTGTCCTCACAAAGTGTTGAAAGAGGATACAATAATAGGTCAGGACAGAGAGAATATCAGAAAATCCCAAACAGATTTTTCATGTAGTTTATTGGAATCAAATATATCCTGGGGCAGTGAGAAAGAAAGGAGTTTTCAGTCCAAAATAGAACTTCTAAGATTTTTTTCATCCTTTTCATAAAGCATCCGAAAGTCTGAGGAAAAGTAGGGGAAAGGAGGATGAAGTAGGAAAATACCTTGAGGGATTAATGTTCGTGTCTCAAATAACACTTTCATATTTTGCAGCTTTCAAGCTTTCTGGTTTGTTTTCTTTTTTTTGTTTTGTTTTCTTTTTTTGTTCTGGGTGTAGCAGATTTGTTTGCCATAGTGCAGAGTGTTTGGTACATTGGGAGGATGCTGTTCTCATTGGGGGCTGCCAAGTGCTGAGCCAAGGACAAAGTCACAGCTCTGGACCCACTGCCATAGGGCTGGGCACTGGGGCCAGCCTGCTGCTCCCCCTGTGCCTCCTGTCCCCAGCACCCCCAGATCTTCCCAGCACAGCTCCAGGAGCCTTGGCTGCAGTGCAAGGCTTCACCTGGGTCCGTGCTGGGTCTCTGCTCCATCCCAATCCTCTGCCCTGCCTCGGGCAGCCTCACTTCACATTATTACTCTGAAAGGGTTTCCCTAACTGCACAGAACAAATGTCTTCTGGGGCCTTGTTAATATTATTTGGGTTTCTGTGTAGCAGCGAAGGGTTCAGCTGACATTTTAAACAGGCTTTGTTTCAGTTGATGAGGTGTTCTGGTTTTTTTTGTGATTGTGTAGTGAGGTGTCACATGGATTCCTTGTGTCCTTATCCTCTCTCTTTTCTAATAGAGATGGATATTTTTTTCATGGGTATCTTGGTGTTTATTTCTGTGCTCTTTATCACATCTTATGTTCAACTTCAGTAATTTATAATCATAATGGGAGCTAAAAATCACAGTCTGTACCCCAAGTGTTCACGTGACATTTTCTATTTTCTACATACAAACCTTCACTAACACGTGCAAATCAAGACTCTAGACACAAGTGCCTATTACCATAAAGAAAATTGATGCATGTTTCATTCCACTAGTGACTAAATACAGGGCAAAGATTGAAGATGCATAATTTTGGACCATTAAGTTCAAAAAATATCACGTGTTTTATTTTTAACCACTTCTGATTTTTTTTTTTTTTTTCAACTAATTGCTCCTGCTCTGATTCATATCCCTGCAGAGCTGTGTGTGTTTGTAGCTCAGCTCCGGCTTCACAAAGTGAGCAGTCAGCAGTCAGCAATTAGTCAAAGTCTGAGAAGCTTGCTCAGGATTTCTGCTACAGCCATCACTCGGGGCTGCACACAAGGCTGTGACTAAATGTCTTTCTTGGAAATACTTCTTAGAAGCATGAGGCTGAAAAGATTCTCCTGGTTCATAATAATTGGTTGTCTATTGGTGAAAGGCAAGAACAATTTAGGAATAGCATAAATATCAAGCTGGTTTAGGCATAATAGGGATGCACTGACTGTGACCAGCAAGTATAGGACACACTCCTGTAAGCTTACCTTATAAATGTTTATAATACCATCCTCACTTTGAAAATTATCACTCAATAGAACATTTTCTGCTTCAGAAAAGACTACAGGCGAAGATGTTGAAAGATTATTAAGGGTGAAAAACCAAGCATGAAGAAAATGAAGAAGAACCGTTTATCTAGTTAGCTCATTGAAGGCATTAGAAGATAATATTTAATCACACAAACACATTGTGTTTTCTGTGTTTTCCTAGTGCTAACAATTAATTCAGCTTTCAGGTGAGGGTGTGTAATACATCTGCTAATTCAATAGCAGAGACTCTGAGGGTGCAGGAAGGAAACTTTTAACTCATTCAGTGCTGTGTTGTCCCCATAAGCCTGAGTTTAACCTACCTGAATGCTGGGAGGGAAGCAAATTCTTTTTTCCTCTTGCTCTTGAGGAATCTCATTAGACAGATTCTTTTCACCCTTCTTTTGTCATATGTAATGCTGAGAACTGCAGCAGACTGCTGAAGGCTGGGAGGGGAAAGGGTGGGAGAAGTCTGAGGTGCCTGTGGGGAGGGTGAGGTTGGGCAGGGACCCCTGACCTGCTGGCACTGCAGGGCTGTGGCACAGGCTGTGCAGATCAGCAGTGCTCATGGCTGGGGAAACATGGCTGAGAAATACACATGGGGCTGGGACACTTTACATAATCCAGGGTTCCTCCTAAAACATAGTAATATCTCACTCCCCTACTGGACTTCCCTTAGGATGAAAGCAGTTTTTCTGTCTCTCTTTCTTAGAAATAGATGAATATATTTCTTCAGTGGGAATTTTAAATTCTACAAGAGTTGTTGTGACTCTAATGTGAATTAGAGAACTGGCTTGATTTATACCAGATTTGTATATCAGTCTGAATCAACAAATTTCAAAAAAGTAACAAGGGATTCAAATCAAAGTTGAACAGGAAGGAATTAAAGACATAGGAACCACCAGTGCATAGTAAGTTTTTTCTGTTTCCCTTTTCTCTCCAAAGGGCTGCTTTTTCTGTCCTGTCAAAAGGAAATGCTAGATTTTAGGTATGACAATTGTGTAAAACAATCCCATTAATTATTTGGGTTTGTAGAGGTGTCACACTCCCCTCACTACGTTCAGCAGTCACCTTTAGGAAAAGGATAAAGTTTAACAAACATAAATCTATAAGAGCTGGAAAAAGTGTGCCCCAGGATACTAAGTCACACTCTCAGTTCCTCAAAAAGCACATGGGACCTCAAATGCTCCTGTTTAAGATGTGAAAAGATAAATGGGGGATTAATGCCTACAAATGTATCAATTATTTTATTTGAGTTTACACAAGTCAGTAAATCTTTTTGTGACTGATTATTGTCTAAAGCAATATTACTGAGAACATATAACCATTGCTTGCATATGATAGATTTAAAAATCGATGTCTATGATAAATGTTTATGATAAATTATATTATTTTTCTTTTATCACATCTGACAATATAAATACAGTAATGTCAGCGTGACTCAGGCATTGCAATGATTCAGCAGGCATAGAAAGTCAAAAAGTAGACATAGCTGACTTGAAAATTGGAGACACTGAGCAGAGATAATAATTTAACTGCATAAAACATAAAGCAGTTTCAGTGAAACTGTTATGCATTGTGTACATTTACAAAAAAGTGCATACAGGTTGACCAAAAATAATATTCCAGGGTCTGATATTGCAGTTATTAAAGTCACTGACATAACTTATGCTATAACTTAAATGCAAGTAGGACTTGACTCTAACTTCTTATAACAATCTGAATGTTGAATACTATAAACAGCTACAACTGATATATCTACAAGCACAAGCTTATAAAAATCCACAGGATGAAAATGGAGGTTTTTGTGCAGAAAATCCTTTCTGGTTGCCACTGTGTGACATTAGGAGTGGCTGCTTTTCAGACAGTCAGCTGATGATCAGTCCAACTGTGCCTCTTAACCTTCTTCAGAACAAATCCTGCCCAAAGACTTGCATATTTCAGCTTTGAATGCAGTCAGATTTGCAGAGAAAATGCGCCCAAACACAGGGGACCACTTAGGGAGTAATAAAATAACAAGGCATGGCCTTATTAAAGGAGGCCAGCCAAGGAAAGAAATATAAAGGTCCCTGAGGCTGAGGGTGGGATTGACAGGAGGAGGAGGAAGTAATAAAAAAGAACTAAATGGAGAGAGACAGACTGAAATTAGATGACAATTACTGAAAACATATCATCCATGTCCTTCAAATGATGTTCTCTGTGATCCAAGTGCCTGGAAAGATCTAAATACCCATTTGCTGCCACTGGGCAAATTTAAATGCTGGACATTTACACTTCTGGCTCCTCCAAATAGTTTGGAACAGTTCAGGTGAGATCTTCAGCAAGTGTAACTCATTTTTGCTCCATTGGCAAAAGAACATAGGATGTATGAAGTCACCAAAGCTGAAACTGTTTACATTAAATTAAATTCTGGCCCTATAAGTCAAAATTTATATGCCATAGCCTTTTTTTGTTAGGGGTGGTGGTGGTTGGTAGTAGTTTTTTGGGTTTTTTGTTTTGTTTTGTTTTGATTTTTACTTTCAAATATCTTCTTTATCTGATCTTTATTTAGCTTTATAAGACCATGTTTAACTGTAGGTGGTGTGGTGATGTTAAAGCTTAAGTGGTAGACAATGGCCTAAAAGCCTCTGCTGGCTGTTGCACGACCTCGTAGCTTGATGATTTCATCAGTTTTGGGTTTCATCTCCAACTAGCAGATGTGCCTATGATGAGAGGACCCTCTGACATCTCAGTTTCCAGCTTCAGATTTTTAGACCTCTGTATCTGACCTTTCCAAGTTCTGGTTCTGTCATGGACTCAAATCTGCAGGAACTAATCTGAGCTATCAGTTTGAAATTGTTGGCATGGTTTTTTATTGTGAGCATTTAGTGCCTTTTGCTCTTGTCTAAACTAAAATACCATTAAAATACACCATTTGTTTTATTGTTTCCTTTCAGGCTGCCAATTCTATTCTTAGCTGTAGCCTAAAGTATTATGACAGACAAAACAAGTGTTCCATAGATGTTGGCCGCCCTCTAAAAGATATTCTTATCTGGGCAAGAAATTAATTTGAAGTATCTGTATTCATTTTATTAGGGGCATTTTCCCTATTTCAGTGCTAGAACAAGGTATTATCCCTGTCTATGTTGTCATTTCCCCCCTTTTAGAATTCATGTTTCACACCTTTTTCTTTATTTATCATGGAATCCCACCTGGGAAAACCTTAAAATGTTCCAACATGTATCACATAATTTTTATGCTGTATCCTTGTCTCACCTGTCAGTGCTGATGTTCTTAATACATCAGCTCCCAATCTCTCCTGTTCCAGTGACATCAGCCTGATAACTCATCTGTTATGTTTTCAAACACAGACCTTCATGCTTAACATGAGCTTCCTATCAGCATTCACAGACCTAATTGTTGCCTGCCTTCATATCCCTTCCTAGAGCCATTTTCCCGTATGATGACAGAAAATTTTGAGTGATTATGCAGCTGGTATGCTTTGACCTCTCCTTTTCTTTTCACCAAATATTGTCTCTCTGTGGTATTTGACTCCCAGTTTATTTCCTGAATCCATCTGTTGCCTCTTTCTTCTGCCTGGGTGATATTCCCTGTGACAGTTCCTGACCATGATTACATAGGTGCTACAAGAATACAATGTAGACATCAACAATAACAACATTCTTATCTCTCTTTTTTGATAGAAGCAGTTTCATCAAAAAACCTGCCTTTTTAGTTAATCTGTCTTAAGAGGAAAAGGATTAGAAGCTGTAAAACCAGCAGACCAAAGCATCCCAAACATGAAACTAGTGCTTTGGCCAAGCAGACAGAAACACCAGGATTGGAAAGTTCCCCAGCTCAACATAACATATTCACCAGTGACTTGTGTATTCATAGCTACCAATGAGGTATAGACAGAAACTGTTGATGTAAATTGGGTTCTGTTTTAAAGGTTTCCTGAAGGAAGGTTGTTCTGCCTTTTTCCCCAAAATTATTATGACTGAAGGAGTGGGATGAGCAAGGACTGTCAGGTGCCCTCTGCAAGAGATGTAAAGCTCACTGGAAGAGGATTTACTGGGGCTTGAGCTTTCACTACACCTCTGTCAGGCAGGGCAATGTCCCTCAGGTCCTGAGAGCTGACAGTGACTTTGCTGACCAGAATGAGCAGATGGAACATGTTTGTGCACAGACATATCCCAGTAGCTTGGGATAAGTCTGTGCACAAATCCCTAGGATTGCTCCTTGAGGCACCCACTCCTGCTTTCTTTGTATCTGTACATGGCAGGGGGCAGTTTTCATCTCAGATGTGGCCAGCAATCCTTCACCAATGCATGTGGAACCTAAAGGATAAGGGGCTATTCAGCCTATTGGTGATTATTTACAAATGATAGAAAAGATGTATATAATGAAATGCAAAACATAATGCACCTCCAGGCACATCTCCTGCCTAAATAGGGAGTTAACAAAAGTGAAATCAGCTCAGGCTTCCACATTTATCAGAGCATGACCACAGATACAGTTCATGGCTTAGTGTTTGTGCCAGATGCTGCAGATGCTCCCCTGATCTAAGCAAATGCAGAAAAGGGAAGCACAGGGCTCTGCAGAGCCGTATCTCTGTCCCTTGGGCAGGAGCACATCCCACACTGGTTCCTAAGAACACAAATCGTTGTCCTTATCTGAGAGCCAAAGGGAGGAGATGTGGCCAGCCCGTGAATGCCCCACGGGGCTACCTGGTAGTTTGTAGCCATTAGGTAACTTCAGAGCCTCTGTCAGGGCATAGCCAAAGCCTTTGTTAACAGGATGCCCTAATTTTCTTCTTTTACTATGCAAAATCTGCTGTATTTTCTAATTGACAAAAGCACTTAATGAAGTTGGGTACTTTGTGCTATACACTAATTTCTTTTTTGCATATGCAGCCACTTCAAAGGTCTTTTCTGAACTTCAAAGACTACCTTTTGAAGTCTCTTAAATTGTGAGCTGGCTAAAAGGATTTACATCCTCCATTCAAGGAGTGTTTAAGTAAATTCCACTGGAATACATTTTTTGTATTTCACCTGTGTCCCTCCACCAAGAATGAAAGATCCCTCACTGCAGAGCACTTGCAATTTGGAGGGTCCCAGCCCAAACCATTCCATGATTCTGTGATAAGATATTCACTGTACAAAAGATTCCTGTATTCCTCTTTAACAAAGAGGTATGTTTTAGTAAGCTAGCTATTAATATATGGAAAGTAAATATTTACCAAAAACTCTATAAAACAAGGATCCGAAGGAAAGAGGGACTTGCCCCATTCTGATATTGAGAATATGATTTTCTTAATTCCACTGAAATTTAGGATCATGCAAACAGAAGTTTGCTACTGCCAGTGAAACCCTTCAGTGTCTTGGCAACCTGAGAGTAATTATAACTTGAAGTTTCTGTCATCATCCTTTGAAAGGCAGTCTGTAATCCATAGGCCACAGGGACAGTGTGGATATGCCTTTTCTTCTTCCACTATATTCCTCCACAGCCACAGGAAGAAATAAGCAATAATTTCTCAGCAGAAAAAATCTTTCTCCATTTGGTTACATGGATTTTCTATCCAGGATTGGCAGAATAGGACAAAAGATCAGTAAGACAATAAGGACTCCTATATCTGGGAATCTAGTTCAAGTTAATCAATCTCAAAGCAATAATTAGAGCTCAGGAAGAGTCCCAGGACAGTGTGTTCTCAAGCATTTCCAACTAGTTTGTTTTCACTAGTTTATCTCTAGTTTTTGCTACTGTGTAAACCATGAAAGGTAGTCTGGGCATATAATAGTTAAAATTTTCTGAAATTGTACAGCTCTCTAAATCTCAGTATTTGGTGAATTTCATCTGTCTTTCTGGAATCCTGGTTATGAACTTGGTTGGAATTTTTTTCTTTAAGAGAGTTTTGTGTCAAAATCCAAAGATCTCCAAAATAGTTAGCTTTGACAAGAAAACAAAATAGGAAAGGAAAGAAGTCCAGCAAATTTTAAAGAATATACTTTGAAAAGTGAGAATTCATTATTTAATTTCATAATTTTAGGTTTTATATGAATTGTTCAATGCTCCATCTTCTCTATTTAAAGACATGTTAATAGCAGTGGTGTGGAGTATTCATGTGACCAGCTATATGCAGTCATATGATAGTTATATGACAATTAAATATCAAGTTATGTTTGTAAACCAATACCAGTAGATACCTAGTACTGACTGATGAAATATCTCAGGGTTTTCACCTAACCTGTCTTCAGCACTGTTTCTTCCCCATCTAAAGTTATAAGATGCAGACTCCCCACTCTCTCTGCCTCATTAAGAATTCCTGGGCTCTGCCTTGCAGTTCTGTCTTGCCATTCCCTTTTACTCTGGCTGAACTCTGCCAGAGCATGTTTACCCCTTCTGATTATGACTTAAGTTAATAAACACCTGAGACTTCATCTCTCTAAGCTTTCTACTCTGTGGGTCTATATTTAGCAATAAAAGTAGAAGGTATCTTTGAGTTCCAAATCACACCTTTGCAGTCACAAGAGGACAGAAATAGTGTCTTTCTGAAGTCCTGTCCCAGCTCCATCACTATTGGTTAGCCTGACCCCACTCCCTCCAGATGCCAGTCCTGAAGCTCTCGTTATAGTGTAGAAATATTTTAGGCACCCTAAATAAAAACGATACGATTTTCAAAGAGGCTGAGTGCAGCTCCTGTTTTATTTCCCTGGGATCCATGAATTGCAATTAGGCCACTCACACTGTAGGATCCTTGATGTGAACACATTGTATTTTTCTAGGTTAGACTATTTTGGCCTATTGTTTATTTCATAACCAAGGCTGGTCTACTTTTTACATGAACTAAAGGAAGTAGATTTCTTCCAGTCCCCTTAAACTTGTTTTTGAAATATTGTTCAGTGTTCAGTGAATATTGTTCAGTGAAACAGTGTTCAATCTCAGCTGTAAATAATGACTCTCATCTTTAGGTAGACCATAGCTAACTGGTAAAATTGCTTAATTGTCTTACTTACACATTGTGTTCTCCGCTGAGTTATTTAGAGCACTTTCTATGCAAAATGCATTATTCAAAACACAATCTGTGCTCTTGACTTGCAAACTTCACATATATTACAGAAGCTCGTCTGGATTTTTTTCTTTCTCTGTTCCAGCACCTACATCTCTTAATACTTCTATTCCTTGAAAAAATGTTTCGTTAAGAATTTCTTCACCCTTACAAGCAGCTAGGGTAAAACACGTATCAGCACGAGGACGGGAGTACAAGTACACTTTAAGATGACAAAACTCCCTCTGCTGTCCTTTCCAAGTCATTGAACTATAACGGCAACAAACCTCTGCCTCCCTGCTGGTCTTCAGCACCCGAAAACAACCTCTATATGTAAAAGAACAGAAGCAAATGCTCATGTGCTATGTGGAGCCCAGCTTTACCTGGCACATTGCTAGAAAACACTGTGTTGCAATCAGTTCCCATTTCCCATTGAAAGAAGGAAATGGCAGGTGGGAATATTCCTTTCAAGAGTGGTCATGGATGGCACCAAGCTATTGGTGTGATTGCTGTGTGCTCCTCAGCAGGATGAGCACTGCTGTTTTCAGCTGCAAATAGCAAGAATGAAGATTCCTGGACTTTCTACCTGTGCTCACTCAAAAGCATAAATGAGATACTATTATAAATTACATGGAAACTTAATTAATTATTTAAGACCTTAATTAATCAGGAAGCAACATGAAGTTCTATCAGCAAATGCCAGGAAACAAGTGAAATCCTTGGGACTGTAAATTCCCAGATTACTGCTTTGCTCAGCAGTGTCTGCATTGCACCATTCTTCTCTTCTCCTGTTGCATAACAGCCCACAGCTGTCCCACTGTGATCTGCTCCAGCTCTTCCCAATCTCAATCCAGGAGATTCCTCTTTGTCTCCTCACCTCACTGGCAACCCTAGTGCTCACCTCCCCGAGGTACAGATTTCCAGGCTTGGGAACTGCTGGTGCTTGGGATATTCTTAGATACCTGCTACCTTTGACATTGTGCTCTGTTTGTGTGCATTCCAGCTTTATGAGTTGCTCCTGTTTCAGTCTCCAATTAATAAGAAACGGTAACAGATCTGTCTTCACTCCTCGAGTTGTATAGAAGCTAGCCCCAGAAATAATCTCATTGGGTCTGAATTTCAGCACTCCTCAAGTGCTGGCTTGCTCCAGTGACCATGGATATAGCATTCTTTTGAAATATTTCATCTGAATATATCTGTCCTAAAGTCCTGGTTAGAAACTTAGAAGAGAAGATTTCCATTTTATAACAGATGGAGAATAGGAAGAATAGTCATTGAATTAATGCTAAAGAAAAGTTTTGCTTTAGTCTGAGCTTCAGGAGAGACTTAAAATACTGACATGTTCCCAGCTGGTTTGACAACCCCAACTATGTTTCCTTCCATCAGAACCTTAAAGCTGTCATTTATATTTTAACAGGTGCTTAAGATGTTATGTGATTAAACTGTGAACAATAATTCACCTTCAGCTGCACTCAGTTTCTCTCCCATAACAAGACTTTCATAAATCATTTCTAATCTAGTAAATACATCTCTCAGTTCCCACTATGCACCATTATTAAATTTCAATCCTTCCTTAAAAATAAAGATCAATGCTTTTAGTAACTGCAAATAACTAGGACAGCCATCCTTTAAAATATTATCTTCTGCTATAGAATTTGAAGTACAGAAATGCATTTACTTTTAGGAATATGAAAATGAATCAAGTGGCAGAAGTGGCATGCTGTATACATGGAAGCTGGCAATGGAGTGGAGCTCTGTTTGACACTTGCAGGGACCATCTACAATAGCCTACAAAAAATGGAGAGAAACATGATGCAGCTTCATACTGAATTATGGAAGTGATCATGATATACAGCCCAGTTCTGAGAGCCCTTCTGTGCCCTTGGGAATCTTTTGCATTAGTCTGTCAGTTAATTTTTGTACAGTAAATGCTTGCATAAGTTCACTTTCTTGTGCTTAATGCCCACAGAATCCTCAAGCCCCCTCAGTTAACCTTGCATGGAATCAGTTCCTTTTGGTGTCTTCTTTGTATGACAGATGAGACTTCTTCATTTTTGTTTATGTGGAATTAAACAGTCATCCTAAGAAGATACTGTTGATTTTATTTTTTGTAAATGTTTATAATACTATAAGTCTGAATTTTTCTGGGAGCATAAGGTTTAGGATTTTTAGTTTTTTCTCCTTTATCTGTGTCTTACAAGCAGCCACCACAACACCCAGTAGAACCAGCACTCAGGACTAGCAGCACCTGAAATACCAAAATTTCACTGTGCAGGGCTGTGTGGTGGGCAGTGAAAGCCTTGCCTTCATCCTTATCCAGGCACATTCGTATCTAAATTACAACTGCAAGAGAAAATTCTTGTTCATCATTTGACTTACACTTCTTCAAGAAGTACTGCAGCCAAGCTAAACTCAAGAGCCTGTGCACTGACTGGCAAACATATTTATTTTTCTGTTACCAAAAGAAATAACTTGGGGATTCCATTGCAATTTGTTTAATACTTACATATAACAAAGAGAGTTAAAGACAGCCTTGCTGCAACAAGAATCAATGGTGCCTAAGAGATATGTTACAGGTAATGATCCACACTATATATTTAGTTCAGATCTCTACAGATATTACAGTTATACCACTGTGAAGCTGAAAATGCAAACATCTTCTTTGTCACAGCCTAACTGCATAGAAAGAGGTTTCCACCAAAAATTTTCAGCATACAGTTCCTGTTAAAAAAATACATTTTTTTGTATGGTTCAGCTGTATGTGGCACACTGCTAACATCTACTATACAGATAACTCTATGGAAAGACCTGGAAATGTGACAAAAAAAGCCTCTCTTGTAGTTGGTTAAGCTTGCCAAAAATTGCCATGTTGTGAGTTTGCTTTTCTTTCCTGATGAAAAGAAAATGCAAGTCATTGCAGTTATGGTAAGTGAGAGAAATAGCCTAAGGTAAATAAATAGAGCGGTTTTACTCCAAATCTTCCACAAAATAGTAATAGCATGGCTCCCATGTAGTTAACACAAAACCTCTCTGACAACTCCACTGCTCAATAATTTAACACCCTCTGTAGCAGGTGATGTAGCACTGTGCCATTTCTTCATCACAGATTTTACAGGTTTAATCGTTTTCACTCAATAACCAAAAGAAACCACATGTGAAATTACTGTCCACCACTTCCTGGTGACATTAATGAAGCAATTTTTTTGCCTGTTTACCATGTCAAATGCTTGAGAACAGTGCACACTCCTTACATCCACTTAAGCACTTAACATAGTGTTCAGGTATTGATTTTTAACTGTCTTTTAAACCACTCAGAATAATTTATATGAGCACTGGAGCATCTGTGAGTTATCCAGCTGGACACTGATCATACATAATGACCTTGCTTCCACAAGGATCATTCTCTTTATTCCTTTCCTTCCATTTTTTCTTTGGTTGTCTAGCCAACATACAGTATATTACATTGAGATTCAGTCCCCTAGCACCACATGTCTTAAACATTTTTTTTCATAATAAAAGAAAAGAAATTCTATTCCACACACTTGTCCAGAGTTCTGCATTGACTTCACGATACATTTATTTCTCATTCAAATCGATGTAAATGAGAACACAAGAGTTTTTCTTTATAAAGGATCATTCCCTATGAATATATAAAATGCCCAGTGAGCCTCACTAAGTGTGAGATCAGACTGCTGGCAAGAGAAAAGCTTTCATACTCAGCCCATCCGAAAAAATTTAAGAATGCTTCATCTTTTAAGGCTAACATCATTGCTTCTTGGAGTATCCTGCACCTGCTCTGCATTGTGAAATAGTTTCTTCAAAACTCAGGAATGGTTCCAAAAAGTTTCTCTTTATTGTGTCACCTTCCAAAAGGTGTGTCTGCCTGAGGCTGGCCCTAAATGTGTGGCATCATCAATCTGGCAGCAGCCTTTGCCTCCAGGGGGTTCCTGGGTGTGCCGGGGGCTCTGCCCCTGCGAGTCCTGCTCCTCCACCCTTCTCACCCTTCACCCTTCCGTGCTCCCGCCTTACTTTATACCACCACAAATGAATACTTACTGGCAAGAAAGTAGATTTTCCCTACAGAAAGGGTCACAAAGCCATTAAGTGGCCAAGCCCATACAATTTAAGCAGCAGCCCAGTGTTAAATCTTTAACACAACCTTATCTCATGATGTGCAGTCGTGTTGCTGGCTGGAGAGTTCTGTCCATTCTCACAAAAGAGCACCTTGTTAACAGAAGTGCTGCAGTTATTCTGATTCACAGAGGGGACTCACAAGCTGCCTTTTTCTGTGACTCAGGTGTTACTTTCTGGGCAGCTGGGGTTTTTTTTTGGTTAGTTAAATCCACACTTAGTTGAAAAGTTAAAATGTTGATTTACTTTAATACAATTGGCAACAGAGAATTTCAGCTACAAAATTACAGTCCTCTGTTAAAAATCTGGCCTCCTCAATGGTCATTGAGCATGACTGTACTTCTGAATTTTCCTGCTTTTATTCAAAGGTAAAGAAATAAACAGAAATATTTTAAAAGACATTCTACAAGTTTACTGGAGGAGTGTAAGTTAAAACCATGTCTAGACAGAGACACATAAGCAAAACTAAGTCAAATTAATTTACTGGATTATTCATACATTAATTTTATCTTTCTAGGATATTCTCAAAAGAAACGAATTATCTTTAAGTAAATTTCATTTCACTTTACTTAAACTAGTTTTATTCCTGAATTACAGTATCCACGTGAACTGCAGGCTATATGGAGGACACTTTAAAATTACTCTCTTTAATTAGTTCTGGTTTGCTTTCCTGCTTATCTTTCCCGATGTAGACATGGCATCAGTGCTGCTAGAACAGCACCCAGCAGGGCTGACCTTGGCAGTGTGATGTAAAACCTCTCTGCACAGTCTCTTGCTTGGTACTCCCTGTTCCCTTCACCTCTGCTGAATCACAGTGATGTGCTTTGTAACAGGAGCTGATAGGGATCATTTATAACTGGGACTGGTTTTATACACATTACACTATAAGATAGGTACATTTATTAAAATACAAAAAAAGAAAAGGTGGGGGATTTTTTTGTTGGTTTTGGAGTTTTTGTTTGTTTTGTTGTTTTGTGGCTTTTTTCATTTACTATTCAGTCTTCTATGGAACTGTAATTTTTAGATGGGTGGATTTCTAGATAGATAGCCATCCTGGCCGGAGTGATCCAGAATTGTCTGTCCTCCTATATTACTATGATATAGTTTGTTCCTTAAAATTAAATCATCTTTTAATTTTAAGAATGTTTGGAAAATATCTTAAGGTTGCTACATTTATGAGAAAACAGGTCATATAAATAGTTATTAATTCAAATTGTGAGAACAGCAGCAAAGAAACTGAGGGACAGGAAAGCAAACCATACTTGGATATCAAAGGGAGACTTTCTGCTCCCACTAGAGGTTAGGGAGGGCACTTCCTCTCCAACAGATTCCAGTGGAAAGAGAACGCATCTCTTCTCCTCTGAGTGCAGCAGGAGTGCCAAGGCAGGAGTGCCAAGGCAGGAGCCAGCCCAGGGCACTTGGCTCTTTCTCTTGCAGACTGTGTGCACGAGTTTGTGAGAACATGCAGAGTAAAAGCCTTGTGCAATGCTGAAGGGTGAACTTCCCATGCAGTGCTTGCAGGCTTGGCCACTCCTCTGCTGCTGTGTCCTCTCAGGTGACAGTGTCCAGCTGTGCTAGACATGGTTGTTCATCCATGTAAGTCTGAGTGAACAGAGGAATGCAGAAAGAACAAGATATGAAGATCAGCAAGGAAGTAATGGCTGGTTTGGCATCCTTGGCTTTGCTTTATTTTGGTTTCTGAAACATTATGTTTCACACCACATATTTTGTACTTTGCTCTTCTGTGCTATCTTTCATCCAAGGGATCTCAGAGCACTTTACTCACATTATTAATTAGGCCCCAAAACAACCCTGGATGTAATTAAGTATTTATTATTGTACAGATGCATGAGCTGAAATAGCGAAATACATTAAAGGCCCCTTGGACTGCTCTGTTAACAGAAAATGTCTTTTAAATAGTTGTAAATTGGATTATTAAGACTGTTAATGCTTCCTTATTCTTGCTATTCTTGATGCTGGCCTGTTCAGTGAATGTTTCCTTACACTGTGAACAGGCAGTGCAGAACCTGTTCTGGTTTAACTTCACACATGGACATCTGCACTGAGCCTTTTGGATAGGAAATCCAGCATTGCTCCCAACACCATTTAGATCAACAGCTCCCTACTGCAAAGTGTGGAACTTACACATTTAATGACTGTTGTGATTTCCCTCTGAGTCTGCACTTCCTATTTACAGTGCACAGTTCCAAGAGGAAGGAGAACAAGTGTCCCTCTCCTGATCTGTGTTCTCTGAATTGCTGAAGGTGACTTAGGTACAGTTGATTAATTCAGCATTGCAATGAAGTAGAAACCAAATGTCTGTTAATTTGTCACAGAATATGGGTGATAAAAAAATATTTCCATTTGAAAAATGCTAATTTCTTCTGTTTTTATTTTCTGCTCTTTCCTTTAGCTTTAATTGCTGAAAATGTGCCAAAGTTCCTCTCTAGATACCTCTGTTCTTCTTTTAGTTTGTCCCTAAATTTATTTGTCAAGGATGGTTAAAACTTTGGGAGGTTGGTTGTTTTATTTTGCATTCTCACTCTTTTCCTCACTGTTTCCTCAGCAAGTTTGAAGCAAGAGAGGAAGTAAAATTGCTGTTTTAAACACAACATAAATAATACTATGCTAGAAATTTTATTTGCAGTCTGCCTCTGCCCTGACCTAGGACTTCTTGCTGTAGGGACAGCAGGAATTTCTTCCTGCTTCTCACTAACAGTTTAACTGAATCCATACTTTCCAAAGCTCCCAAAGCAGGTACAGGAAATTGCTTTTTCAGCATAAGGAAGGTAAAATAGAAGTCTGATGGTAACAACTTTCCTAAGAACCATTTGCAGTACAAAAAAGGGACTGGTTTGACTGGTGAGTCACCAATGATACTTCCATTTTCTCTATTGTAGACAATGATTGAGCAATATTTAAAAAAATAATTTTTCCTAATCAGACAACTAGATCCATGGATGGAATTTGGACTACACATTTCAAACGAAGAACAGAAAGTGAATCCAAGTGCAGAACTTCCTTTTTTGGAACTTAGTAAGCACATTTCCCTCACCTACTGATGCTCAGGTCCCCCATCTTCAGAGGCACCTCTGAGTATCAGCTCACCCTAACCCTGTGTGACTCTATTAGTGTGGCACTGTGCAGAGATGTATAATTCTGTCTGCTTTTGTGCAGAATTGGCTCACAAAGTCAGTTGGCCACAACTCCTGCTAGTCCCAGGGCTTGTGTCATCACTACTGATTCAAGACCTTTGTGCCACAGACATCCCTTGGGCTTTCTTCCCATACAGAGAATTGGTGGTGTCAGATGCTGTTTAGAAGTGCATGTAATTGCTCTTTGCTTTCCTGTTTACACTGATGATGTCAGGGCTGTTTCTGATAGTTAATCATGGTACCTTCTGCAGCAATTGCAGTAGTAGAATAAAAAATACAAGAAGTGTTTATTGCCAACTGGTGTTCTCCCTCACCAAGCAGGCTATGAACTTAAAATACATAGAGCTTAAATGTGAAGGACATTCTGTACAAACTTTAATGTTGGTTTGAATTTTGGGCATAAACCACCTGACAGTTTCTGTTTCACGTTGGGCTATTTTAGCTTTTAGTAAGTGTAGAGTCAATAAGAAACACGTATACAGCTGATGCACAAACTAGAAGATCTTTGTCACTGTTTAATTTGTCCTGACAACAATTTGCTGATGTTCAGTTCAGTTTAGGGTAAAATATCCTTGTATCGATCCAAGTGTATCTATAAGAGAGCTCCAGCTTTTAACTGGACGTGTTTCCTGTGACCAAATCCTTAGACATGAACTTTTATCTATCACAACTACTCTATGGCATTGAAATGAAACCATCTTTCTCATCACTGCATTACCATGGCAGGAAAATGAAAGTAGGATTGGAAAGGACTTTCTGGATTATCAAATTCTTTTGTTTACTTTCTAGGGCAACTGTGGGATAAATGGCTGACATTTGCTTTGAAGCCAATTGCTTTCCTTACTCTGATAGATAAATTATTTTGGCAACTCTCTCCTTTACTGATTAGAAAACTATTATTTGCAACCTCTGTATATGCAAAGCCAGTCTGTACCATTTGTACTTGCACCAGTTTTGTTCATTAGCCCAAACAGCACTTCTGCTTGAGGTTTGCTTCCAATACTCCCATGCCAAAAGCAGCTTTGTCTCTTGTTCAGCTGTCCTCTTGCTTGGGTTGCCACACCTCTCTAAAATCTTATTCTGTAAAGAAGATTTTTGTTTTCCTTGACCTCTCTCATAGTCCTCCTCCTCATTGCTGCACTTTATATTGATGTGTCTTCCTTGCTCATGACCAGAGCTGCATCAGAAGTAACCAAGAAACCTTTTAGTGCCTTGGGCCACAGCATGAATACATCATGTGTCATTATTAGCTCCTAGATTCCAGCAGAATTTTATGTAAGTCCCCAGGTACTGGCATTCTACTTAATACTGGCAGAATCTGTCTGATTTTTATAATTTCAAACCTGAAGATCATGCTTCTTGCATGATAGTGCTCTCTCCCATATGGCATCTATTTCTCACCTTTTGTCATCTGCAGATTCAATTAGCACCCATAGACTTTTTATATTTTTGTAATGAGAAGATCAAATAAAGTCAGCCTTCACATGGGTTCTTGAGGAATTGCCCATGTAAAGTCCCTGCAGCCCAATAGTTGCTTTTAGGATGACCAGCAGCTCTTGTCCATTCCACATTTCTAACAGATCCTGACTTGTCCATCCTAAATAGTATTTGCAAATACAGAAACTTTGCTTTGTCCTGCTGAAGTCCAGTTTCCTTTTTCTAAAACATTAATTACCCTGTCTTAGAAATGTTAGTTGAATTTAGCAGGCAAATTTGGAAAAATTTTTCAGTTTTATTTTTTGCCTTACCAAACTGAAAAAGAGACAAATCATGTTTATAACTTGCAAAAGAAACAGCTGTCCTGTGCTCCTCCATAACATCAAAGACGACTTTGCTTTAAAATGCGTCATGCCACTAATTAGTTTTGAGTGCACACCACTCTTGGAAGAGTGAGTAACTGCTTTCATGGGCAGAGTAGAAGCTCATGGCTTATGTGCCCTAAATTAGTGTAAATCGTGGTTCTAGGAGATGTGTCACATCTCTGATCCTTTACAAGCTGTTCCTGGATTTTCCTTTGGGATTGCTGAATTATATCCCCGTGCTCAGCACCAGTAAGCACTGGGTTAAACTAACACTATCTACCCTGGAGAGCACTTGAAAACAGTCAGGCATTAACCCATGATGGCTCCATTTCCTAGCAATCATGTTGCTCGTGGTTCAGAGGCCATTCCATCCCAGATAGTTTTCTCTGATTCCTCTGCTCCCCACAGCATAGCCAGGAGCTGCTGAGTGCTGCCAGCTCTGGCTCCAGGGATCAGTCCTCAGACCTCATTTATTCAGCAGAAGCAGATCAAGTGCTTGCTGTGCAAGTTCCCTTAAGACCTGAGAACATAATTACTGTTTAATATGTCTTTTGCATTCAAAGTGCCTAAACAGCTCTTAAGATTGTGCTCTTATTGTATGATGGCAGGTGTGTATTATGGGCTCACTCTCTGTGAGGACACACAAGGGCTCAAGGGCTGTTCCTAGGAATTTGTCTGTGGAGGACTGAACAGAACAGGGCAGGATTAGTATCCACAGTGCCTGTTTGGTGGAGGATGGAGAAAAATACTATAGCAGCTGTGCTGGGGAGTCCTCTGAGAGAAAACCAGTTGGTGACTTCAGAAAGGAAGCTGGGAGTGAATTACCATGAGGGTGGTGTGGGTGCTCAGGGACCTGGTCCTGGCTCAAGGAAGGAGCCTGGCAGTGCAGAGGGGACAGTGCCTGCACCATTTCCCACATACATGTCCCACACAGATGATGTCTGGAATACTTGAACACTCTGTAATCTCTAATTTGATAAAACCAAACCAGCTTGGTGTTCTGGAAGCTGATCTGATTCCATTACAGCTTTTAGATCTTGAAAAAATCTAAAATATAATCCCTTGGGAGCTACTTAGTCTTTTGTCCACTGCCAGCTACCTACATTTTCTGCATTGGGTATTTCCCCTAAGGAATACAATAAGACATTTTTTTTCTGAAAAGCAAACAGGACTGTGATAATTTATTTTAAATTTCAGAGTAAAGCATTTGTTTCTTTGTAAATAGGTATTTTAAATCTATGTACACCAAAACTGTTACTGTTGCTTTCAATAATAAGGTCAAAGAAGCAACCTCAATGAAAATATACAGCTAAGAAAAGAAATTATTTTCAACTAAGTAAGAATGAAAAGTGTAAATGCTGCATGAAATGCTTTTAAGTGTACATAAATGTACACTGAGAATCCTAAATACACATTATAATTTTAATTTAACATCTGAGTTCCTCTGAGGGAAATCCCAGTTGCTTATGAAAAGCTGAGGTTTAAAAAGTGTCTGGTGGCTGTAGTTTTAAGGTAGAGGGTCAAAGTCTATTACTGAGAGAATAATTAAGGGTCTGGTCCTCAGCCTGACCAGTTTGATGCAATTTCTTTGAGATTAATGAAGCTTGACTGATTTACATGAGCTGATACATTACCTTCAGCTCCATGTTTTTAGTGAGAAAAATAATCCCCTTGCCCTTTAAAAGTACAACTGCAATTATTTGCTAAGAACTGTCTCATAGCCATTTAGGAAATATTCCACAATGTGGAGAAAATGCACAAATAAACTTAGTGATATAAACCACCAGGACACCAAGCAAGAGGGAATGATGACAGAGATAAAGATGAAGATCTGCTCAATTTTTAGGGAATCTGTAGGATGCACATTCTGTGCACTTGCTTATGATGAGTTGAGTAACAGGGTGCAAAATGCACAGGACTCCTGCTAATTCCTTCTGTGTTCCTTATCTGGGTGGATTGAGTGTCACTGTGCTATTGAAATGTGTTCATAGTAACTAAATGCAGATAATGTCTGTGGACCACTTGTCCAATATCAATGGAATAAACAATGTCACTTTGAAAGACCAACAGCTCCTAAGACATGGCTGTTTAACTCACTGCACTGTGCAATTTCAAAGATCACAGTACTTACTATTTCCTTTGCTGAAAAATTCTGGAGTTGTTAATAATGTATGGGATTATCATAAATCCACCAACAGGTAGTATCTATGAGAGCTGCTGAATGAAATGAAAAGTAGGATAATTCAGATATAAGCATGTATTAGGAAAGGATTTAAAGGAACAAACTGTCTCAGTGTTTTCCACTGCTCTTTAATGGGGGGTTAGGTTTGAGGTCAGGAAGAAGAATTCGAAGTTCAGGAGTTACTCTTTCTTAACAATGATAGCCAAATTTAGATGAGTAAGTCATGGCTTTCTATGAGAACAGATGGATGGTTTTGTGGTTTTGTGATCAAAACATCAGACCACTTTCTTTGCTGTCTTTGCTGTACACTTAATGGGAACAGACTATTCACTTAGTGTTCCTATATCCAGATTTCCCAGCACTAATTTGCAAATAACATTTGCTTGATAGCACTTGTTTCTTTAGAAAGTGGAAACGATTACAGGCTTATTTAATATATTGAATATGTATATATTGATATATTCAGCATTCTCAAATGTAACCCAAGTATGTGCTGTAGGTGGGCAGGACAAACACCAGTCTGGCTATGAGGGGTTGAGTTGGTGCCCAAGCTGGTGCCCAGGCTGGAGAGCACCTGAGCTACTTACAGAGCAGCACAAAGCAGCCAGAACTGCTCCTTCAATTCAGACAAGGGAATATTAATCTTTAGCAGAAGCATTTACCTAACACAGATGTCCTTTTCCTCTCCTGCACACTGCAAACATGTCGCTCAGACAAAAGCTTTGTCATGGTCCTTGTTTCGCTGGTGGTTCTGACCAGACCTGGGCTGAGCCACATTCCAGTGTACTCTGAAGAAAGCAGGAACTCTGATGTCTCAATGTACACAGGTTCACCTGAATTCAAATTTTCTGCAGATCAGTTTTTATCTAAAACTCCAGGAATTTAGAGCACAGTCAAAGATAGCTGAATAACCAAGCAAAGCTGTGAACTTTTCAAACAGATTTGTTTCCACATGTTATTTGTTTCAGTCCTAGCAGAATAACATGTCTCTGTAAGAAAGAACTGAGTGCTATTTTGGCTAATGCATTTTCAGTAGAAACAGTATGTTATGTTTAAAGCAACTTTTTTCTTCTAAAGTCTGGATCAAGTTAAAAAACCTAACAGACACATCATAGCCTGAATTTAAAGCACAGAAAGATAGAAAACCAGCTTGTAACTGAAATTAGGAGACCATAGAAACAATTCACACAGAGCTCCCCAATAGTGTTTTTCAGGAAACACTGATAATTGAGATTTAGTTGGATGGAGTAATTCTTTGGCTTATACACGGGGTGCAAATAATGCTTTTCTCAAACTGCAAACATGTAATTTATAACACTGCAATATTTTCATGCAGAGTCTCAAAGTGAAGAAAAAGCACACATGTGCTATTGTTTTGGGAAATTATAGACTGGGAATAGGATAATCTGATCCAGTTGAAATACAGGAGCATTTCTATAATTCCCAAGTGAGATTGTTGGAGGACTGAGAACTTCTGAGGTTGCCAAAGAATGTGTTTAATCATTTTCTTCACACATTTCTCTTCAAAGCAGTATTTTTTATTTATTAGGTAGACCAAGATAAAGGCAGGACTGTGGCCTGTGGGCTTCAGTCAGTGGGGTCAGGCCTGCCCTCAAGCAGATGACAGAACATCTCTGTGCAAACCATGGTGATCAATATCCCTGCACTTCCAAACGTCTTGGAAGACACTCCAACTTTTTGTTAGGCTTCACAAAACCTGGTGGGAACTGGGCTCTACCCCCTGGGCTTCCAACTAGCAATATATGAAATTCACAGGTCTGGAGGATTTTATTTGAGGAATAAAATACCAAATTCTCATCCACCATACAAGGACAAAATAAGCTCAGAGACCCAGTGCACAAAATGAGGAATCACTAAGAAATACAGCCAGTATTATGTGTATTGCAGATTCTGAAATTAGACATAATGTTTCTTAATATCTAAAGCATTTCAATTCTGCCTCCATGAGAAGATCAAACAAGCCAACGTAATCCATGAATAACAGGAGGATATTATTGCTTTCAAAAATCTTGTAGCCCATCATTGAAAATAATCAGGGCATTTTAGTTACTCAGGTCCACTCAACAGGAAATCACTGATTAAATGTGAGAAACCTGTGTTTCTGGTGATGCAAGGAGAGGAAAATACCTGAGTAATGGTTGAAAAAATGTTTTTTAAAATATAATGCTTCAATTTTCTGTCATGACAGTTTAATAGCCTCTGGCTGATGCAATAAAAATCATTCTCACAAACTTACACCAAAACATCACATGTAAACAGCCACCCCACTGCCTGTTGCAGAAAGCAGTGTCTTCCTAGGAAAGAAAAGGACTAAAAAGTTATAAAATAGCAACACTTAAATACCAATGCTCTTGTCATTCTTTCCATTATTTCTTAATTTCTTGAATGTGAGTCTTAGCTTGGCACAATGCTCTTCACAGCACCAGGTAATATGTTGATATATGACTGATTGCAGACCAGTAGCAACTCTTCCTCCTCCCAGATGCAAAGAAGACTTACAGTTCCTCAGGACAAATTTCAGTTTTAAAAATAATAGTCTCCTCTCCTCAGTGTGACTGGCAGGAATTCTGCTGGAACAAACTGTTTGTTCCCATAAATTATGAGGGTTTTATATATCATATCCAAGAAATATAGTTTTGTGGACAATTTTGATCACCCAGGCTTGTGATAATGAGTCCTCCTGCTTTAGAGTCCTCATGGAGTTTTTTTCTCAGACTTAACATTTTTTTATAAGAATGACCTTTTACATCAAGTTTCAGAACTTCATTTCCTTTATTTCACAAAGCTCCAACTTCCCTTCCTCTATACAGATACTTATCATTGCCAGGTGTTTTAAATACCAGAATACTGCTTAATTTGCAGAGGCAAATTTTTCAGCAGCACCAGGGGCAGCTCTCACTGAGGCTGCTGTCAGGTCAGTGCAGGTACTTTTTGTACAACATTAACTGAATCCAGCTCTTGTCCTCATCTACACCACGTGAGTCAGCCTGGTCAGGGCTGCTGGTTCCAGCTGGGTCACTTAAGATGGTCATCCTGTCAAATGCTTCACTGGAAAGGCTCTAGTGTGCTTAAACCCTATCTTTGGCTACATATTCCTTTAAAATATCATCAGGTTTTAGAGCTTTTATCAACGAAACTCTGTATGCACTGTCTTAATTACAGACCTCTTCTCTTCCTTTTTTTGGTTCATTTGAATGCAAATCCTGTTCCTGCTGCTGAACAATGGAAATGTCCACAGCCCTCACTTCCTCACATCAGGGTTCAGATTTCAGGAATCAAAAGAAAAGAGCTGTGCCAAGCCTGAAGAAAATGATACTGCTTAAAATGCTTTTGAATTGTAATACTGTGCATGCTAATATGATGATAATAGTACTGTGCAGCAATTAGGAAACCTATTATGTGTGTATGTTGTGCCCTACTACATACAAAAAGGTGTCAGCTATTAACTGAATACTGTTTTCATTTATGGAAACAATCTTCTGGTGCTGAAATAATCTCCAAATACATTGAAATAAAACAACAGTATTCTTAACTATTCTTATTAAGCTCTCCAAAGGAGCACTTCTGATAAAGACAGTGCTGGCACCAGATCTGCTTCAGGTGGAACTAGGTCAGAAAGAAATTATAAGTCGATAGTTGAAATAATTGAATACTTCAAATCAGAAGACAATAATTGAAAGGTTCAGCCTTCTGAATCTATGCACTCTAAGAGTGTCTACGTGACTATGAAATGACAAAGGCTATTACAGTGGAGATCCTCCTTTCTGAAGGATATAACAACAGAAATTATACCCTTTGAGAGAGAGGTTTGGAAGGTATTTTCTGGATGGGTGTCAGTATAAACAGATGACTGAGATCCCTGTCAGGCATACCTCACATCCCAAGAGATTTGTACTGGTATTTAGTGGAGAAGTAGTGCATGTTAGTTTTGATTAAGCCTGTTTTCTATCCAATTGAGAGGGGCTTGGTATCCTTTGGGTTCCTGGGCAAGTTGTTAATTCATGTATCAGGAAGGAAGTTGAAAAGAATGCTAATGGTGTTTGATTTTTCTTAGTTTGATCCTTGTGATTTGTGGATGTGCATGGGGTCCAACTCTCTTGTTATTGCCCCTGTGCTCTGCCATGTGTGGTTTGTTTCAGCTTAACTGGGTTCCAGAAGGAAAATCACTAGTGAGCCAAAGTGGAAAACAGTCCTCGTGCTTTATAACCAACATTTAACCTGGTGCTGTAATACTCTAAGGATTACATAGTTGTATTCCTTTCAGAAATGTCAGTGAGAGTCCTTGTATAGAGTGAGGTGTATAGAGTGAGTTCCACTTGAAACTCTAAAATGGAAGAAAATCTCACCCAAAGACTGTCATATTCCCATGAAGAAGAAGCCTCCTCTCCAGCATGTTTGTTTAATTAAAAGTATAGAAATTGATTATTTTCTCAGAAGCCTGTTGGCAATTAGGAATATGGACAAGACAGAAATGGTGAATTGGGAACTTCCTGATTTCATTAACAACTCACAATCACGTACTGTGTTTTCTCTACGCTTCAGTAGCATCCTTGTCTTCATGCTAGATTGGTTCTGGAGAGCCAGGTTCAAATGTTTAAATAGTTTGTATGGGGGGGCTGCCAGAGCTTTGTAAACACACAAGACCAAATCCTTCTGTATTTTGATCACTAACAATCAACAAATGACTACAACAGATGAACTCATGCAGTAAATGTCTTGGACATTGATATCTGTTAAGACAGATAAGAGTGTTCAAAAGTCAAATCTTTTAAGCTAAAATAAAATATGTTACCAGGTTTATATTCAATGTTTGTTTCCCATAATAAATGAGACTGAAGTCCTTTCCCATAAAAAGCATTACTTCCTCAAACTTAAAAATATCCAGTTATAATAGTGGGAAAACAACATGTGCTGCTAGCATATTGTGATTATATTCAATTAAAGCTTTTGTCTCCACTTTCCAGACCATAGTAAAAAGAAAAATTGTTCTATTTTTGTCAGCACTGCACACAGAACAGTCAAAATGAATTAGTTTTCACTGATTTTCACAGTAATCTGTAAACAAGATTTATTAAAGTAATTAAATGAAGATTTCATAATAAGTAAGGCATTTAACTCAGAATTTGGAATTGTTAAAAGCATTAATATACTTAGAATTGATTCATCTTTAGATTATATAAGACTTGCAGATATTGCTGTTTCCTAATGGAATTGTAATCAATTATGAACTATGAGATTCATGCTCATTTTTGTAAAGTGTACATTTGAGAGAAGACCTGTGACATTGCCACTGGGAGAAAAGGGATTGTATAAAGTCAGCCCTGTGGGAATGCCACACACAGAGCTCACTGGAGGCCTGACCCACCACCCACCACAGGAAAATCATCGAGGGCTGTTCCACCAAGACTTAATCTGAGGAATTCTTGTCCTTCCCTTCCGCCACACAGATTCTCCCTCCACAATAACTTGTCTATAATATGCCAATTGCCTCAAAGATTCAGCTTCCAGTCTTCTCAACTTCCCATTCCCTTGTTTGCTGGTGCTCCCTGTGGATCCCTGTGCAGAGCAGTGACCCAAAAGCTGGAGGCTGCTGCTGTCCAGGCTCCACCAAGCCCCGCCAGCTGCTGCTCTCTCCAGCCTCCCCAGGCTGCTGGGGCCGGATGGGCTCTCACAACTGCCGTGGCTGCTGCTCAGTTTCAGCCACTGCTGCTGTGGGTGCATCTCAAGAGATGCAGCTCAGGAAGTCACCTTCTATCTTTTTGTCAGCCCCGTGTCTGGTTATTGTTCATTGGAACGCCAGCCAGCTCCTTTTAGCAGTCTCTTCTAACCTGGTGTGTCAGCGCCAGATGTGTGGCTAATTCTAAGAGATTTTTGATGCTTTCATAGAAAAAAAACAAGTGTTTCTGTAGTAAAAACATGCATTTTTCTTCCTTTCCCATGCCTAAGAGGGTTCTTTGTTTGTAAAATACAATATGATTCTTTACAAAGCAGGTATTGTGGCATGGGGAAGTTCTGAGAACAGCTTAGTTAGATGTTGCTCTATGTTACTTAATCTATCCCTTCTCTAAGTTTCATTACTATTGTTTCAAAACCTTCTGCATGAACTGAAAAACAGATCATTATTTCACCCGAAGAAGAGTGTTCACTTCAGATCTTCTCATTTGAACACTGGAAAATTTCCATTCCATCTATTGCTCAGCTGCTGTGGCAGAATTCCCTGCAGGGGTTACATCCTTAGAGGAGTCATTCCTCACCAACAGGCAAATGAAAGACCCCAACACTCAACCCCCTCTTCAGTCCAGGAGGCTGCTGAGTTCCATGCAAGAACTGCAGCCAGGCTGTGCCTGCAGGATGTCCCTGGGTTCACAAACCAGTGCTCACTTAGTCCCAGCCCAGGGCAGCCCTGTGTCCAGCCTGGGGCAGTTTGAACCCACACCTCTGCTGTGCTTAGGCAGGATTTGGCTGCATCCCTTCCTGACAGCCTGGTGCAAGATACTTTCTATTGCCACAACTGTTCTTTGATCAGTGGGAGGTTGATTTAGTCTGGTTATCTTGGGGTTTTTATCCTTTCCTTTGATCTACCATGTCATTCACTGTTAAGTAGATCTGTCGAACATCATCTGGAATAAATATTGACTGGAGACTGAGCCCTCTGAAAAAACCTTATTGCTCAGAAAGTAATGGGCATAAAAATTAAGGGCATTGTTGCTAATTCTCTGTACATCATTCAAATGTGGAAGCACCTTGCTTAGTAATTTTGTGTGATCTCCTTTTTCCTTTGAGCAGTATTTTCATAAAGTTATCTTTCTACCTTTCTCTGACCATTTTACCTATCTATATCCTTCACCTCCTCATTTCCTGTTGTTTCAATTTCAAGATGCTACATTTATACAGATTTTAGGCAAATTGAAAATAAATTTTTAGAAGGAGAAAATCAGAAGTCCTTTGTATTTATGTGATGGATATGCAAGTAGAGAACAACATCAGCAAATTTCTACTAATTAAGTAATAGCTGAGGCTGTTCTATTAGCAATTATTTTATTCAGCAATTATTTTATTCTTCATTTAGTCTCCATTGGCAAAGGGCAGGGGAAGCTGCAGAGTTTTTTTAAAAATAAGTTTTAAATATATGGAGCAGAAGTGCTGAAAGGGACTCAGAGCCACATGAAGCAATTGCTTCCAGCAGAAGAAAATACTGGCTACATTATTGCTCATTCTTGCACAGATTGCTTTTTAACTGCAATTGAAAGAATGGGACCTGTAATACTATATATATATATATTATAATGTTGTCATTGTTTCAAGTGATTTTCATTTTACTATCTATGCAGCCTCTTTGGAAATGCAACATTTGCATGAGCTACTGCCTCTGATCTGCCTGGAGACCTGGGTGGGATAGGCCAGACTAACACAGCAACATAACTTACCTGCTCTTCCTGTAGCATCCAGACTTCATAGCCATGCATAATATGGTGTGTACACATATCAGAATTGCTAAATGTATTTCATTTCTATGTTTTCCATTACTGTTCACAGAAATGTAAAATGTAGCACAGTTCCCAATCAGAGTTTTAAGGATTCCATCCCTCTCTGTTGTATAGGGAAAGAGCCCATACTTTCAGTCCATCTGGGGATTGGAATCTGTGCAGTGGTTTTAAATTGTAAACCACAAGGATTAGCTTTCCTTCAAGTGGCTTGGAATGCCTGCTTCTCTAGAAATGTTATAAGGCATAAAATTCTTAATTTGTTACCCCTGCAATAAAAAAATAAGGTCTATGAAGCCAAGTCATTTTTCTCTGTAATGACACTCACATAACTGTTTTTAGATTAAAATTATAAGAACACAAGCCTCTGTTCATTTCCCATTCATATTTCCATTATCATCAAAATATGAACTTATCTGAACTCAGGGGAGTAAGGTAGATAAAGTGCCAATAATTTTTATTGCAATGTGTGGTACTTGCTTTATTTTCCTGTCGTTGCTATTCTCGGATAGGCTTCTAAGCATATACTGCTAAGAAATACTAATATGAGAATCTAAAAAATGTCCAGAGATATACCCAGTTTTGTGCAGTGTTATGTAAAATTTAGAGGATCTGAGTTGCAGCCCACTACTCCTGAGAAATGTGTATTTGGTGGTATTTTAGATCCCTTCCCTGATCCTAAAGTGGAAAAATGATTTGTGGGGGTGAGAAGAAAAATAAAAAAATTTGGATCAACTACCAAAATTTGAAGACTGGAACAGAGTGTTGGCTTAAGTCCACTTCAAGTGTGGGGCTACCATGCTGGTCAATTACTTTATCTAGCAGGATTCATTCTTCCAGAATTAGAAGTGGCATTCTGGTACCAGAAATTACACTGCTCCTTCAGAAACAGAGCATGTGTGGGTTCGGCTCCTGTCAATGGCAATTTTTAGCATTCCCATAGTGTGATGCCCTAGAAATACTTCTAAGAGACAGACAGACAGTGTGAGTGAGGTTAGCGTGAGGCACTGGTACAATACTGAGTCACATGAGTGCATTTATTTCCCTGTTGACTGCCAAAGGCAGTGCAAGGGTTGGAGGCTGCTCGTGCTGCACAATGCACACCTGCAATATTGCTCTAAGGGCTGGGCTGGCTTGTCAAACCAAAATATGAGGTATGAAAAGAACAAGCCTCCAGCTTTAGAACACTGACATGGTAGTGCTGGATTTTATTGATGAGGAATTCATTTGACTCTTATTTCACACTGGATTATATTAAACTCAAATTGTACATAAACTGTTCAGTGTTGATTCTCCTAAAATTGATTAATGATCTGTCTTGCAGGTTCCACAAATAGGGACAGTCTTTTTGTGTGTTTTGGAAACAACCTAGGGAGCAGTTTGAATTCAAAGTGGAAATTATAAGATTATTGAGAAGATCCCAGAAATTTCACTGAGGAGGTGCTTGCAAGAATTAAAAAGTAGTTAAATATTATCTTTTCCAACAGCATGCAGCTGTGCCAGGACTCAGGGTTGGCTTAGTGGAGTTGACTGGAAGGCTGGCAAAATCCTATTTGATAATGACTTGCAATGATCTCATGGATTTTTTTTGTAAGTCTTAGTAAGAGCTAAATTTATATTGTCTAAAATTATCTAAATTTAGATAAATTGGATAGTTAAAAACTACCCAATTTACTCTGGAACACCTAAAAAACACTGTTTACTTTTGTCAGTCAATGCAAATTCTTATTTGAATCAATCTATTTGGGTAAGAAGGAAAAATTGTATAATTTTTTTTTTTTCAATTCAGGAAGTGGCAGCTGAGATATTCCCTCTAAGGGCAGCCCTCATTATCCATTTCTTTTGCAGAAGTTATCTTACCTTGCTCTGCTCAAAAGCATTTCTAATTTTTTGGTTTTACTTATCCTGATGCCAGAAAAAGTATCGTCAGAGCAATTAGGAGTCCCAAGCCATTTTGATGGCTCATTGCATTTGATTTTGTATGTCTTCCCCAAGAATTTGCCATCCAGTGACACTTTATTATCCACTAAAACTTAGTGGAAGCAATGGAACTGCTCACAGAGAAACCTCAGGGCAAAGGATCACATGACCCTCAATGCAGCTGTTTGATAAGATGATATTTCTTGACGATCCCAAATATTTAGTGCATTGTACAACAACGTACAAAAGCACAGCTAAACTGCCTGGTGCACTTCTGGAGGTGATCTCAGGGGGAGCATTGCTGCCTTGCAGATTAATCCCGATGAGTTCTGCAGAAGTGGCAGAGCATGAGCCACAGCCTTTTTGTTTCCCAGGGCTGCTGCAGTGCAACCTACGCTCTAGTATTGCTTTTTGATATGCTTTTCAACACGCTTCTGCTCACTTGCCCAATTCTGGAAGCAGCATCCCATTGTAATCCTTTCAAGCACTACTACAGAAACGGGCAAGGCTTTCAACAAAGAAACCTGCACCGAGTCTGAATCATCACAACACTTCTGAGCAATTCATCTCCCCATCCCTCCTGCTCCCTGCGGTCAGGACTCTTCTGCTCCAGCAAAATAAATCCACTAGCAAGTAACTCACTTCAAAAGAAGCACCCACTTAATTTTCAATTAAACTTCTCACCCATTCCAAGTGCCAGACCCCCCCCGCTCCGCCCCCCAAGCGGGATCGAACCCCCCCAGCGCCGCGTCCCCACGGCAACCGCACAGAGCGCATCCATGGAAACCAGGGGGCCGGGAAACAGTGCCACTCTTCCACTTGTGAAAATACTTTAAAATTGCTAAAACACGGGGAGCAGAGAAGCAAAAAAGGCAATATTGAAAGCCATTGCCATTTGTGCCAAACAGCGCTGGAGATGGATGGCGCAGAGATAATGGTCCTGTCTCCACTGTTTGGTTTGTCAGGGAAACGGCTCCGTGTTTATTCCTTTCCTTTGCTTGTACGACAGGATAAAAATAGGACACGCATCTAATGCATGTGTTGAAATTACGAGTACAAAAGTGTGCATGTACGTCACACTGAGACTAGATAGTGCATCCATAAATGCTGGTGTATAACATGCCTGGTCTCATGCTTTCAATTTAGCCTGAGCAATTGGCAGAAGTGAATGCGTAAGACAGTGGTTTCTTTCTTTACATATATTGTGTTTCTTGTTTCTGTCTGTTTCTGCATCTGTTTGAATGCATGTCTGTATGTGCTTATTTCACTGGTCTGCTTGAAAGAGGTTATTGATTTAAAACAACAGGACAGTAACCTTAAAATATGATTTGCATTTTGCAGTGGAGGACATATTTATATTCCATTTTGCTATTATTATTATTATTATCATCATCATTGTTGTAGTTTTTTGTTTTTTGTTTTTTGTTTTTTTTTGTTTGTTTGGTTTTTTTTTTTTTTAATTATTATTATTAGTTCCACAAGGCTATTCCTTGTATTCATGTCCTTGTATAGGAGCTGTTCTTCCCCAACAAAGGAAAAAGGGAAATTAAAGAGTCCATTGCTCAGGGCAGAAAGGAAGGCTTTCATAGACAGTGGATTAGTAAGGAAGAACTTCCACTGAGGGTGGCAGAGATGCCCAGGGAGGTTGTGGAGTCTCCCTCTCTGGAGATATTCCAAACCCACCTGGACATGTTCCTGTATCACCTGCTTCAGGTAGCCTGGCCTTGGCACGGGGTTGGACTGGATGACCTCCAGAGCACCCTTCCAATCCTACCAATTCCATGATTCTATGATTCTAGGACCGTGAATGAACTAAGAAGTATCACATTCATGGCTCTGCCAGAAGGACTAAGGGCATTGATGAAAAATAGGGTCTGTTGAGCAAAGCAGAGGGAGATGTCCTTTCATCTATTGTCAGATGTGCCAAGATTTCTCTTCCCAAGAAGCTGGACACAAGGCCAGTTTGACAAAGATACATTGCCAAGTATGTTTTGGAGGGATTATGTGGGAAGTTGGAAATGGAAGACAAAAACTACAGACTATTTAAATCCCAACCTATAACTGAATTCCACCTCTGAACACAAAAGCATAATTTGCAGGTGGTTTGTAAAGGAGAGCCAGTTTTACACTGCCCCACCATGCAAATCTGCAGCAGCAGGAGCCCCCCCAGTGCAGCTGGGACGTGGCAGGAGGACATAACCCTCCTTCAGCCTGCTGGGACTGCTCAATTCTGCTGCTGGATGGAAGGCTCCCTTTCAAAAGTGACTCATTTTAAAAGTTTGGGGAAATAAAAAATCAGTGCAGTCATTCCTGAGAATCATGGCCATAAATAAAATCCATCACCTCACATTTTTGAAGATTTGTTCAGTTTTTGTTCTGCTGTAGAGAATAGAAGTGTCCTTGGTTTAATACTTCAAATACAGCTGCATGTAGCTGGGAAGGAGCTGTTACAACTTATGCATATTTCATAAAGAAATACAAAGTTCTGAACTTTTGAAAACTTCCTATCCTCCTATGCATAGTTTTCTTCTACACAACCATTGCTGTCCCAATCTTTCCTATTTTTTTAAATTTATTAATCTGTGGGGTTTTTTTCCATTTTGTTAGCTGGCATTTATATGTTCAAATAGAATTTTAAAATTATTTTAATTCTTCTTTCAAAACACATGATCCAATTTTCTATTGTTTTTACTATAACATTGTAGAAATTGACTTATTTAGACCAAACATAGATTGTACATAATCAGAAAGAGTTGCAGATAGTCATATAACAGGGTTTTGGATCTGAAAATACTACTCAACAATGCACAACTATAAGCCAGATTTCCTCAACTTTTTTATTTTTTTATCAGAATCAGAGTAGATTTGGGTGAAGTTGGACAATTGAGGGAAGTGCTATTGATATCCTTCCTATTATGGTCTCTTTGCACGTTGTAAGATACTACTCTTGACTTTGGTTTGACAGGAAACTCCTTTATTCCTCAAAATTTTTATACTCCATTTTTATACTAAATGTTCAAAAGATTTTATCTGGATATGTGCAAGATTTTAACAAATACTTGCTATACACATCTGCTATAGGTAATGTCTTTCACTCACTATGCAGAAATTGCCACTCCATTATCATCAGTAAATAGACAGAAGATAATAGTTTGTCTCAAATTGAGCATGTCCTGGCAATATTTTGAAACACATTTGGTGTGTTAATGTGTTCTGAAAGCTAAAAGGAGTTGTAACTCTCATTTTTCTAGGCACATTTGGCACTCTCATTTTTGTCAGAAGAATACTGTTATTAAATGTAATGTTTCATATTTGTCTGGTAGTAGAATCTGAACTGATCTTTTACAACCTCATCTTCTGCCCTCATCTCTTCAGACTGTTCCACACAAGTCTCCCTGATTCCAGTAGAAAGAAGGTGAAAGGCCGTGGTGTGTCATTATAGAAGTATTTTGTAATTTCCCAGATTCCAAATGCTACATAGCAAGTCAAATCCAAAGTTCTGCCCAAGCAAAGAAGCACTCCCCGTATGTGGGAGAGCCAGTGAACTGCAGCAGCAGAGCTGCATTCCCTGTGGCTGGAGCTGCAGCAGTCTTTGGATGGATGCACCCATGTGATGACTTTATTGCATCTGCACAGAGTCAGCACTGCAAGTAAAACAATCCCTACCTCTAAAATGATCATTTTCTTTCCTGCTATTAACTTTTGGGCACATTTTGTCTCGTGTCACTGGGCTGTAGTAACAGTACAATCCCTGTCGTTCTCAGACTGGAACCAGACCTGAGCATAGGCATCCAGGAGTGTTTACACCTGCTTGTAAGCCTTTGGTGGATATTTAACCTTACTGTGCAACACCACTTATTAACAGCAATTGGTGTTTAGGTTTTATCTTCACAGGAGGTATATCACATACAGTCATTAAATGAGTGCCTGCTTTTGAACTAAATTATTCATAAGTATTGAAAGTGAATGTAACCAGTGATTTGATTTATTTTTTCTTTAATTCAACTATTATAGACCAGGCCACCTAAGAAATGTTATCAGCAAAGTGCTATAGTTTTAGGTTGGTATTCTACGTCTGTTTAGCACTTCTCTCCCTTTTCCAAAGCAGTGCTTACATTTGAAATGCTGGCTTCAAAAATCAATGAAACCTTTTGAAAACTGAGTAAATTCCAGAAATATATATGTAATGTGATAGACCATAAAGTAGATAGCAATGTATTACAGGTGTGTATATATTATTTTAGTTTGATACAGGAGGCCACCATGCATCATCCACAAATACTGTACAAATGTCCAGAATTCTGCTGGAGATTTTGAAGCCCCTGAGTCTGACAGTGAATGTCTGTGAGTTCTGCAGGATTTTTCCTTCAGTACTTGGACATTTTGAGCTGGCTAACTTGTTGACAGTGTGGAGCCAAGAGTTAGTGCTGGTGAAAGGATGGGAATCAATGTAATCCTTTTGATCTGGCCTATGCAAAGTCCCAGGTGAAGGTACTCTTGCAAGAACTGCTGCTTTCTGCTGCTGCCCCACTCACATGGATGCACAGCTGAGTCCATAACCTTAGAAGAGGCACTTGTTTGGAAATTCAGGGAATTAAATCTTTCCATAGCACTGCTTGGCACACATTAGCACACACATAACAAGCAAGCAATTGCATGGCCTTCTTCAGACTACAGCTGTATCCAGCTCTGCAAAAACTGTTTTGAGCTTTGTTTCCCCTTCCCCAGCTGAATTCAGACTGGTGTTACCACCAGTAATCATTCAATTTTAGCTAGTGATATGCTCAGGATTTCTTTCTGGAGTTAGTGAGAAAGCATTCCTGTGTCTGCTTAAAATGCTTGTTTAAAAGAGATGTTAATTAAAGTTTATCTTCTCTGATGGGAGCCATTCAGCTCTATACCAGACAAAGTGGAAGTATGGACATGCTGCAGGTATGCCAGAGGTTTAAATGCTCTAAAATTCTTGGAGAAATTCCAGAGCACAAGCCCATGTTATCTGTTTAAGATGAGCCCCAGAGTTTTCTCAGACTTGAAAGCTAAGCAGACAGTGAACCTTCAAGTTCAGACTCAAGGGAAATCTTGAGCATGCGAGGAGAACAAGGGAGCCACCAGCAGTGCCTGGGCAAAGTGCCCACAGGTTTGCTTCCAGATGTCAGTAAGAAAGTCAAATGGGCAGGAGGCAGAGCCTCCAGAGCCTGCTATTTTCAGAGCAGCACAGACCTAGCTGAAGTGCAGCCCAGGCCCCCAGGCTCCTACTTTGCTGGGAGAAGGATCTATGATGCTATACCTCAGGAATTTGTCAGAGCTCTGCCTTTTGCAGTGGCAAAATAGTGCTCAAAGCATCTCACATGGCCCTGTGCAAACATTCCTCCAGCACATAGTTTAGGAATGGGCAACTTAGATTGCAAAAACCTCTGTGTTAATTTTAATTTGTAATTTCTCATTTAGCTTACTACAAAAATGGACTACAGATAATGATGACAATTTAAGTGTAAGGTGTATTCATTTGGTTCAACCATTTTCCCCATTTCTCTCTGTAAAGGAATAGGTTTCTAAATTATATAGTGGCTGCTAAAATGTTTGTGACATCTTTGCTTTAAGTACGTATTGCAAACATCTGAGATAGTAGGATCTACTTCTTTGGGGTAGTTTGTCACGTGTCTTTACAATTCACACATAAGTGAAGGTGGCTCTGTGGTACATAACTGCAACAAGTGCTTTTAAGTACGTTATAAAATCTCACCATGGCAACATCTTTCTGCTCATCATATTTATAGTAAGAAAAAGAAAACAAGCAAAAATATTATTAACCCTGAAACCTTTCTGAGATCTAGAGATTGAAAGAGTAACCTAAGTTGGGGGAAGGGGATTGTAGCTTTCTGTAAAAATCCTTGAACATGTTACCAGGGAAATAGTAATTGAAGGTGGGCTTTTAACCTCAGCTTTATATGAAATTATCAAATACCCAGTTTTTGTTTGGGTCAGTGTGACCCAGTATAACGGAATTTTAGTAGAAGAAAACTAGAAAAAACATGGCATATTTGCTTACCTCTGAAACTTCACCACAGTGGGCATGATGCAGAAACCCAGGCATGGTCATAGAAAGAAGTTCCAGTTTGGAAATTACTCCTCAACACCTTCCTGTCACCCTGTGCTCTTGCATTATCTAAACCTGGCTCAGCAGGGATAGACACTCTTCTCACAGGGGCTTTATATGCCTCTAAGGAGTTGCAATGTGTTCTCCATTCCCTTGCTACCTCATTTCTGCAGTTTTGCTGAAGGCTTGGAATTGTCTGAGTAATTTGGGAGGAATAATTGTGTGTCAGAGTGCCTGCACTAGAGGATGGCACTTTAAGTGCTCCTCTTGGTATCATCTAGTGGGCTATAGTTGAAGAGCTCTTCCAGATAACATGATTCAATAACATCAATTATCTCTGTTCTAGAATTTCTCCATCCCTCTCCTATAGTCACCACAGCCTGTGTTTTAGGAACATTTTATTTGAGCAGTGTGAAAGAGAGGGTGTGTAGGCTTGGTGAAAGGCTCAGATAAAGCTAAATGCAACTGCAGTGTCTTAGGCCATCATTCCTCAGGTAAAAAGTGAAAATAGACAGATTGTCAGGGAATTTGTCACCTACAAATTCCTTGTAACTGTGGATAAATCTGTGGATGGTCTGAACATCTGAACAAACCATACCACTTCAACACAGATATAGGGTCTAGAGTTTAACCACCTACTTCAGGAATTATTGGATTTATATCTTATCTCACTCTAGTTCATTCCCATTCATCTAACTTTTTTAGAACAAGTTCTTTGTTTATATTCAATAAAAATAAGGAAGGAAACTAAGGGAAATATAAAGAGATTCTGAATTAAACCCAAAAAAATCCAACTATTTTTAATCCTTCATGAATTTTTCATTACTACTTCCCACAAAACACCTCCTGCCTTCTCCAAATGTTCTAAAGAGTGCTTCCATTCTTGGTAGATAAAAGCAGTATAAAATTATTAAGCAAAATTCCTTCTTTATTTCTTTTTCAAACAACTGCTATGTAGTGACTTTCCATCCAGTGTCTGCTGCAGTGGGAATAGGTTCTTTAACCATGAGGAGAGTAAAAGCAGTCAGTGCTGCTTACAAATCTCTACAGGAACTTGAGCACAGACAAAGTCTAAGGGCCCCTTTGCATGTTTCCATGAGAATTACAGCATAGAAGGTTCACTCTCAATCATGTCTTTCTTTTTGGAGAGGAAAAGTGGCCCTAGTACCACGGCAAGCAGGAGATGCTACTCATTCTTTACATTTTTTCTAGCCATGGCACCCTGAGTAAATTGGAGAAGGGAAGTGTGTGGAGAAGAGGCTGCCATAGTACTATTTCTGAGATAATAGAAGAGACTAAGAGAAAAAGCCAACCTAAAATCTAACAGAGACTGAATTTATTAAATTCATGTTGTTTAGAAATGATTGGAAAACTTTTCAAATTTGGCTTGTTTTTCTTCCAAAGATGTTTTCCCATGTAAAATCAGGTGCTCTCATAGACCTTATCTTGTTTGGGTTTTACAGGGGTAAATTTTCACCAGTTCCTAGAAGGCTTTCCAGAATAGAACAAACAGTAAACTCTTGAGACCATCTCTGAATTCTGTATCGTTAGTATTGTTATCTTGAACCTAGAACAACTGTGGACTATTTCAATCTAGTAAATTTGGATAATACACATTATGGCATACACCTTGGAGCAAATTTTTATTTTTGCACAGACATCCAAATCTTATTCTCTAAGGCTGCCTTAGGCAGGAAGGGGATGGGACAGGCATGTGCTCGTAGGTTGAGTCCAGTGCTGGAGGTGTCCAGTGTGAGAGCTGGCATGGCAGGCAGGTGTCCCAGGGCACCTGGATTGCACTGACCCTTTCTCACATAATCTCTGGCTGCTGTGCTGCATCTAAACCTTTCTCCTGCTTCAGGTTTAAGGACACAAGATGCAGCCAGTGGTGACCCACTCATCTGTGCCCATCATACAGGCCCTGGCAAAAGAAAGAGGCAGCCTTCATTGCCTGCGAGCATGAGGCAGGGACCTCAGGGTTTATTTTGGAAATAATGAGTAATGCTGATCAAATCACTTGCTGTGGGGGTGTAACAACCTTGATCAGAGATCAAAACAGACTGTATTAGGCATTGAGCAGACATGGCCTTCCTCAAGGAACACCAAGTGTAAAATGACACCCATATTTAATACTTGCTATAATTGCTTTGCTCTTAGTTCAGGGCCCTGCTACACCTGAAATTAAGCCTTGCTAAGTACAGGTTGCCCTTGACTACCAAACCCAGGAACCTCCAGCTGCCTAATGCCATGGCTTGGAAAACAGCGACTATAAAAAATGTTTTTTTTCTGAGTATCTTCTAGGCCTATAGAAAAAGTGCACACTTTGCCACTGGGGTGCTCAGAGTGTTCAGCTAAGCTTAATTGTTTGCTTAAGCAGCCTTCATAGCCATGGGAGCCAGCAGAGCCATAAATTGGCAGGGCTGGCCAATGCAGCCGAACAGCAAAAGGACTTTCAAAGAGACAGTTTTGCTCCCAAGTGCTTATTGTCAGCTCTTTGAGTTAAACAGATTTTAACAACCCAAACAAAAACTCCACAGGGGAGCTTTTTACAAACAGAAAACAAAGGATCCCTGCTCCAGCTACATCAAAGCTTCCTGGCCGCTCTAACCTCTGGTGGCAGATTGTTTCATCCAAGGCCCCTAACTCAATGCTGATGTCGGTTTTCCCGCCCACCAATGAACCACTTCTTGGAGTTTCCTGATCTAGCTTTCAGCTGACTTCAGACAAGAAACAGGATTGCTGCAGGCAAAGTTACAGCCATCCCCATTACCCTGCTGTGGTTACCCCCATGCAAGGTGCCTCAGAACACTGTGCTGTCATGAAGTTTGAAAGTCTTATGTGCCTCTGGATTTGTTTATGTACCTAACAGGCCTCCTGTTCAGGAAATTTCCCTTCCTGTGTACCAGCGACGTTCTCTTGTGCAGGCTGAAAGAACTGAGAGGCAGATTTGGGCTGGTGAATCTGAAAATAGGGTGATACAAATTATTTTATTCTTCTTTTTCAATTCCATTTTTATCACCCACCCCAATGTAAATAAAGGATAGTAATAAGAGATCCTAACTGATACAAAGTTCATGGTAGTGAAATTCCAAGAACATTTAAGAGACAGCATCATTACTCTGCATTTTGAGTGAGGTTTTCATGCAGTTTTGTTCAAAATATAACAAAATTTAACACTGCAGTTAAAAAGGGGATGTTCTCGTAGCTCTGGATAGTTAATGACAGAGTAGGATGCAGCCGCCTCTGAAAAAGAAGCATGAACCGTCCCATGGCTACTCCTCTTTGACATGACACAAGGAAGTATGTGCTGCAGTGGTAAATCCACACCTAATGGAAGAAAAATGCACTGGTTCCTAAAAACCAATGAAAATAATATTTGTGCAGGGTGAAGGAATAAAATATGTGGTTGTGCATGAAATGTTGAGATTTAATTTTATGGAACCAACTCAAAGTTATGAATCATCAAAACCCACAACATTACAGGCCATCCAAAAGTTGCTATTTTTTTCTTTCAAGCTGTGCACTTTTAGCCAAAGAAATTAATGAAAACTGAATTATTAATTTCTCAAATCTTTGTTACACTGTATAAATTGGAGAGGGAGCACTGAAAAGGAGAAAATTGCAAGATGGATCCCAACACAATATAACAATCTCAGATTCACTGAAGTCATCCTGATGCCTATATTATCACTTCAGCTTCCCTGCTCACTTTAATTACCCAAGTAATCCCATCAGGATGACATCTACTTCCAAGCACATTGTGCTGCCTCCTCCTACTCTGCAGATCCTCTCCTTGCTGCTGGAGTGCTGTGTTCAGCTCAGCACAGCACAGGCACGCAGCTCTGGTTGGATCCAGCTTCAACAGTAAATACAAAGCCACAAAAAGCTGGACCATGGAGTGCAGTGGTGTCCCAGTCCTGCACTGTGCTGGGAGTACATGAGAATAGTCTTTAATACTTCCCTGTTATCAGCAAAATCTTTAAAGCCCAAGTTGTTTTGGATAGATCCATTTTTGCTTTCCTAACTCAAAGTACTCTGAAGAGACATGAAATTTAGAAATTTGTAGGGGGAAAAAAAGGGGGATTCAAAGTGCTTTCAGGTGATTGACACCTGAATTTTAATCTTAAATCAATATTATCTGTTCCTCTGACCTCAGAGTCTGTACTTTTGTCCTCAGCAACAGAGAGCAAGGGCACTAGGACGAGCTAGGGCTGTGTCACTGTTCTCTAGATCAGCACGTGCATTTGTTTCCTCCTAACTCCTCTCTTTGCTGGATCTTTGTGGTTAATTCCATTTCTTTCAGGCCAGCAGGTGTCTTTAGATTATAATAGACTGATAGGAGGAGGTAAAGAGAAAGAAATATTCATCCTGGTAACATCCCTCATCAATGGAACAAGTCAATCAGCTGAGCAGGAGGAAAGATAAGTAAGGAAGACGTTTGTAGGTAAATAATGCAATGGGATTTAAAAATGAAGACGATCAATCTGGATTGAGTGAAGGATTGAAAAAAGGAATATGGAAAACCTATTTTGGGGTATCAAAATTAGATCAAATAACTGGGTCACTGACTAAGCTCTGGCCTGATGTTAGGTGAGGGAACAAGATGTGGAAAATTACTGGACATTACATGAGAAAATACTGAGCATGATTGATAAGAAAGTGAGAAAATGACTAAAGTTACAGATAGCACTATGCAGGAGGGCTGGGTTTCACAGGTGTGAAGGGGGAGTTTTGTGAGAAATGGAACAGAAGGCCCAACTTCACAGATAATCAGGGAAGTGTTCTGCAGACCTTTGGGGGAGTAACATCTTACAAGGCACCAAGGTAACTGCATCACTAAGACCACAAAAGACATAAGTAATGATATCAGAACTGAGAAATTTGGGATGGATGTAGCAAAACTGGGAGCAATGGGGTAAGAAGTGATTAGGTGACTGTTGTAGAGGAGACTAGGGCAGAGGAAGTAGGTAAAAAGGTAAAAAGACTGGGAAATGAAAAAGGAAAAACCACAGGACTGGCACCATCTGGGATAGCCCTGCACTTTAGCACTGGGTCAAGACAACAAAACAAACCTTCCCTCTGATCATCTCACACAACGAAATCCTCCTTCTGCACCCCTGGGTGCCAGGCAAGGTGTGTTTTTCTTGGGCTGCCATGAGGCCACCCCCACACCATGCAGCAGTGTTCAATCCATGTTCTCCAGCATCCACAGCTGCCCATCACTCCTGGAGAGATGGCACTGACTAAACTAAAAAGTACTGCTACAAAATCATCACTGACTTCAACAAAGTTCATTAAAACCTGTTTTAAAAATATTCTTGCGAAGGAGGATCGATTTTTTCTATAGAAGAAACGTGTGAACATTTAGAATTCTTTCCTGCAGACAGGACTGTGCCCTTGCTGCCCACAAGATACATAGGTTTTGTCATGAATAAAAATAATGGTAACCAGTCATTAAAAATTCTTAAAAGCCCCCACAAAAGAAAATTGTTTCACACAACTGTTAAAAGGGACCTATGAGGCCTGTAAAAACCAATGAAATTTTTCAATAAATTCACTGTCCTCTGGTTCTCTTACTTATATGGCCTTTTCAGACAATATTTGGTTACTTCTAATAAACCAGACAGCTATGAAGACCTCATCCCTTTCTTTGGTGTTCTCATCTCTGCACCTCAGTAATTCGTAAGTCAAATGAATGATTGTGTAATCCTGAACAGTGGTACAGACTTAAAAATATCATCTAGGATCATCCTGCTTTTCATTGTGTCTGTGTAGGCTGCAGAGTTCTGCCTTTGACATTGTATGTAAAAGATTTATTTCTGTCATCAACTGAAGCACACCATACATACAAATTCCTCTTGAAACCTCCCATGGTTGGTTAGATTTTTAACAATATTTCAGACTATGACTATAAAGTGCCCGACATATCAACCAGATACTTATTGTCTTTAATGAAAAATTATTTTTCATGCTGTCATGCTAAACTTGAAGGTTCAGATTCCAGCTGTCTCCGAGTACCACTTTTTCTCTCATAAAGAATCTGGTGAAATTAAATATTCGCTTCTCAGGAGGGGGCAGAGATGAGCGAACACAAGTGCAAACATTCATTTTTTTCTGCTACATCAAGCCCTCTTTAATTATGTGGGAATTGACAGTTGTCATAATTCCGAGTAAGAGTTTTCAGTGTGTAAATGACAGGAAAGTGTAAACCTCCCATGGTGGTGACTGCAGGGTCGCAGGGAAGGGTGCAGTCGGTTGTGCAGCATCCTCAGGCACAAGGAGTTCACAGAGCCCCCACCCAGGGCTGCTGCCAGCAGGGCAGGGGGCAGTGCTGGAGGCAGTGGCAGCTGGACCACGGCCAGGCTGCCTGGGGAGCTGTGCTAAGCGTGTTTCTGATGTCCCAAAATTTAACAGAAGTAATGGAATGTGAATCCTGCTCCCATCCCCAGCATTCCCCATCCCTCCAATGCATTTGGCAGTGATAGCCTGGCTTTCTATAGGCTCATTTCTAAGATTTTTCCCTTACCATTACTAGGCACTAAGCATAAATTTTCAGAGTGATTTTAAATATTAAAACACATTCCTGTAGGTTATCTGATTATGTCTTCTTTCCTGCTCTTTTTGCAGTAAAGAATGAGTTACTTTGACCTTGGTGAGAAGAATTTAGGTCTAGTTCAGAGTTTCACTGCATACAGTTTGTGTTCCTGAAAGCTTTGCTTTAAGGTACTGTCCCAGTATCCTCTTATCTGCTGGAGTTGCAGATGAGCAAAAAGATGTGTCAAATTTAGGATACTTGTAAACCTTCACATGCCACTGTTGTTGAAAACACACCTTTTACTAGGTAGTAGAGTGTTTGCAAGTACAGATGAAGTGTTTTGCAGCTGGAAAAGGGGAAATATCAGTGTTGCTATGAGAAGTATTTGAAAGACTTTCACCACACTATTGTTGTGGAAATCCATGTCAAAATCTTGAATTCAAAACAGGGGCCATGCAGAGAGGGCATTCCCAAAAGATCAGGCACACTGTTCAAGTTCTTGACTGTTCTTGAACAGTCAAGACTCTAAGAGTTTAACAGTTTCAGCTCCACAAAAGAAAGCTGAGAGTTGGTACAATTATTCTTAGAAAATACACCACAACGGAAATAGCACAGAGGAAGAAGAGACAGCATTAAAGCAGTTATGGCAACAGATAGATTAGAGGCAGTTTCCTACTTTGCAGAGCAGGTTGGTTGTGGAACAAGCTCACAGAAGTGTCAGACACATTTCAATGGACATGAGAAGTGCCAAAGGTCCAGCACCATGTGAGCACTGTCTCATCTCACTTGTTTCAGCCTCAGATTTCTGTAAAAACATGCTGACTCCATAGTTTCAGCTGGGTTTTAACCCCAGCAAAATTTCAAATACTTGTATTCTCAGTTGTGAAGTTCATTAATTTTAAATCTCCTTGAAGTGAATAGAAGCAAAAATTCTTTGCTGTCTGAATGGCAAGTACTAGATCAGAAGGGCATGTTCCATCTTTTAGAAAGAAGAAAACTTTGTGAAGGTTGGAACTTCAAAAGTTGGCACCAGATAATCTGATTTTTGGAAAGGTAACAGGAGAGAGTGTTCACATTTTAATAGTTTAGGCTTATAGCCAAGCTCAAAACTTGTGAAAATAAAGGAACATAACAAAATATGTGACAAAGGTGCAGTGGTTTGACAATCATAATTTTATAGAAAACCTGTTCAATTATGTTAATGAAAATAGGAATTTTCATTAGGAAATAGGAATATATGTTTTCCATCATGTTTTTTGTCAGTAATTGAGATATGCAGTGAGTGAAATGTGTGATTACAGACCATTTAAGATATGTATTTCACTTCAGAGCAAACACAGATAATTAACTACATAGCGAGCTCAGTATTGTGTCTAAGAAATGTGCTATTCCTAATGAGACCATTTCTTATTCCAACAGAGACACTCTTGTCGTTTCATTAGTGAAAAACCTTCTGAGTGTTAGTTATGAGAGCATACTAATGAAATAAGAGTCACAAATAAAAGAAAAACTGAAGGGCTGTGACATACAACAAGCCCTTCTGATGTCACCACCTGTTCTGCTGAGGTATTGAATACACCGCCAAAACTATGTGTAGAAATTCTTCAAAGTTTGAAAAATAATAATTTAAAAAATTGGAAATGCTGAAATTTAAGATTATCTGCATAGCTGTATTTGTATTCCTTCACAGAGAGCTCCTCAGCACCTTCTGACACACTTCCTATGCTGTGTGTGGCACCAGTCCTGTTTGTTTCTCACTGTTCAAACCATCTCAGAAGAGCAATAGTTCCTGCATAGACTTTTCTGTCTCATTTATCACTGCTGTCTCTGAGGGCTTCACAATGACTAATTAAACTTCAAAAAGTCTTGTGAGATAAGGAATGGCATTTGAGGTACACAGAGATGAAGGTCAAAAGTATCCTTTAATGTGGAGGTGCTGCTGAGATACTCTGAATAGGGTGCTTTAAACAATATTTTTTTTAATGTCCAAATTACCAAATATTCAGTTTGGTTGCAATAAGTAGTGCTCAGCATTTCTGTCAATCAGAACTTAAACTCAGGACAGACACCTAGAAAATAAATTAATGGCAATGAAAAATTTGGTTAAAGAGCCTCACTTAATGAGAGGAGGACAGGGAACTTTTGACAGGTGCAGAGCTATAAAATGTGATTTTTCTGAGGCAGCATTTAACATTTTAGATCTATTTTTTTTTTCCAGTAACTCCTCTGCCTCATTTTCAAAGATCACCACCTCCAAATTCAAGAATCATCCATTTCTTTGAGCAGAAAATCAAGCAAAGGCAGCAGGAGGCCTGCATCGATGGTCAAGGAGCTCCTGATGAACACAACCATAAAGGAGAGGCATGCAAAAAATGGAAGCAGAGACAGCTGACCCAAAGAAATTCTGTCCAAGCTTGCAGGGCTGGGGTTAGGAAAGCCAAAGCTCACCTAGAGCTCAGCCTGCTGAGCTACATGAAGTGTAACCAGAAAGGCTTCTACAAGTACATCAGCATGGAACAGGAGAAAACAGTACCAGCACTGAATGGGGCTGGATGACTAAATGGCAAAGCCTGCTGTGTCAGTAACCTTCTTTATTTCTTACCTTTACTGCTGAGACCTTCCCTCAGGAATCCCATTCTGAGACCACTGGGAACACTGGGAGCAAGACTGCCCTTGGTGGGAGAAGGCCAGGTTAGGGAGCACTGAAGCAAACAGGACATGCACAGGGGACAGGGGACAGGACAGGCTGTGCCCACGGGTGCTGAGGGAGCACGGGGGCACTGCAGGGCACTGCCTGCCAGCCTGGAAACACTCTGGTGGACAGGAGAGCTCCCCAGACACTGAGACCTTTCTCTCTTCAAGCAGGATGATCCAGGGTATTACAGGCAAGTCAGGCTCACTGCAATCCAGGGAAAGGTATTGCAGCAAGACCTCCTAGAAACCACTTCCAAGGCTTGCCCTATCCCTCCAAAAACTTGTTTTCATGGGTTCTGCTTCCTTATTCAGTTCTATTCTATTTCTGTCAGCTCACTTTCCAGGATTCCAATTTAAAGTCCTTCACTTTAACACGGACTTCACTGGTCAGTATAACACCTTCCTTCATATTCCTCTGGGCTGCCTTTCCCCTGCCCAGTAATGTCTCCCAAATCCATTTCGTTCCCTTAAGTTCCCACCTTTCCCCATCCCCACTTCCTGTGCCTTTCTCCCACCTTTTTTGCTGAGCTAGACTCTGTCTAAAGCCTTCTCTAGCTAAAAATAAGGCTCCTGTAGTAAAGTAGGGAAAACAACTCAGGTGGTTGAAGTTTCTCAGTTTTTGCAGTTGAGAGCAGACTCACAAAGCAGAATTAAATAACCCTAACAAGAAATAAACCCACTAACACACCAAGAGCATCTTTTCAAAAATGTTCAGGAGTCCTAAATGTTGTCCCAAGAAGCTGATTCCCACCATAGCACAAGACAGCACATGTACTGACCATCTATTAAAGCATCTGATTTAAGAAGTGGGATTTGTTCCAGACAATACATGAAGATAGTTAAAGAATATTTTAAGTGTTCAAAGGCTCTAATTATAATAAGCATCATTAAGTTTCTCTAATTCTAATGTCCAAGATATCAACAACCAAAATGTACAAACAAATATTGCTCCAAAATTAACAATATAATTCTGTCTGCAGAAACACACAAATCCCACTGATGTCAGTGCATTATTCCTAGAGTCCATTATTTGGGGCTCATGTCTGCAACCATGAAGTTGCATTAACAGTTTATTTGTGTGAAGAAAATTAACTCCCAACCTAAAGAGTATAAATTGCTCTATTAAAATTTTTACAAAGTGTTTGTGAGAGCAGTAAATGAGTTCAAGAATAGTCAGAAAGCCACAACACATTTTTTAAAGAAGACAGTAAATTTATAGTAGAAATTATTTCCATCGTACTGTTTACACGTATACACATATATTATGTAAATAATAAATGTTGTGTTAGGGGCAAAATAAGATTTTTAGGATGTTGTTCAACGACTGGCAAGGGTGAAGTCAACTGAAATGTATTTTGGCTCAGAGGATATATCTTGTTTGAAGGCTTTCTAAAGCAACCTTATAAATTTAGACCAAAAGCCTGGATTTATTTTATGTACTCTAGACTTCACTTTGGCTTCTGATCACAAGGAAACTGGTGTAAATCCATAATATCTCCTTTGAAACCAACTAAGGTTTTCAGAGCCCATGCTCCTAAATCCAAGAGAAGAATTTAACCCAAGGGCCCAAAGCCAGTTTTATTGAGCAAGAGACATTTGGTCTGGCTGCAGGGGAACAGGCTGTGGCAGCTGGCCAGTTTTTCTCCCCAAGAAGTGATGTCAGACTAGTCAGTGGATCCCTTTGGGCATCAGACATCATGGGAAAAGCCAGGCTCTCTTCTGAATGGGAGCTGCTAGAGCAAGCCAGCTGGCATCTCCTTTGGAAGGCTCAGGGGACACGGCCACCACCAGTGCCTTTCTGGTTAGTGGCCTCTTGTTTCAGGGCTGCTGTGACTCGCTCTCAATCCTCATTCTTTTTGCAACATAATGTAATTTAATTTATGACCACAGAAAATGAAACAAGAAAGGGAAAAGATGAAAAATATTATGCTAAATACAAGCAGTCGTATACTTGAAAATGTAAACATCAAACTATTCCCTGGATATGTAATTACAGGCAGCTTCAAAGAGGGAAAAGCATATTTTTTTGCAAATACATCGTATTTTGTATATGCTGCTTTTGCCTGAAGGATAGTCTGGTTTTCTGGAGGAACACAGCAATCTGCTTTTAAAGGGATCATCAACCAGAGTTTGTGGCTAATCACTTGGTGATCCCAGGAGACATACAGAGGCATAACATGGAAAAGAAAATTAAAATACAAAAGCCAGTTTTGCACATCTCCAGCATGCTCCTCTTTCCTTCCCAAGAAACTGAAGGGTGATGTACCAACCCACACATTGGGGTGGGAGGTAACAGGAGGAGCCTTCCTCTGATACATTCTCCCTTCACAGCTCTATGAAATTAGAATTGGAAATGACATCAGGAGGAAATACGTCTGCTCCTACTCTGTGGCGTCTGGTACCAGAGAGGGAGCCAGCAAGGCTCTGCTGGGAGGCTGAGTTAATAGCACCAGCTGTGAACAAATGTCCCCAACAGGTTCCCAGTCCCCTCTCCTGGGAACTGCACTGGGCTGCTGGAAACATCTCCTCCTTCAGCCCCTGCCCTCACTCACATCCCAAAGTCCTGCCTCTGGAGAGATGCACGTGGCCTCCATGAACCCCATGCCTCCCTCCACACGTTTGGAATCCCCTGCCAGAAAGAGCCCGTGGTCTTTCCTTTCAGTGCCCACTGCTCCCACCAAGCCCAGGAGCACATAGAGTGCCTCTCCCCATGCAAGCTCCAGTCTGTCCAGCAGGAAATTCTCTTTCAAACCCCACCATTGCCTCCTTCTAATGGCATTAATCCTTTACCCTGAGAAGGGAGAGGCTCTCTGTGCATAGCTGCTGTGGCCTATACATCAGTTTGTCAAATCCTTATCACATCCTTACGAGCAGAGCCTGCCTGGCTGCCAGAGCTCTGGGGGAGGAAAGCGAACAGGAGGGACACAGCTCTTGTCTTGTCCCAGTTTGCTGCCTTGGGCAGCTGCCGGCTTTGGCTGCTCCATGGGAGAACCACCTAAAAGCAAGCTCTGATGAAAAGCTTCCTGAATAGATATCCAGGCAACTTCTTCCGATTTTCTAAAACATTCTTCACCTTAAATTAAAAAACAGAAAAAATTCAATACTGACTAAGATCTGGAATGTTTGAGTTGTGTGCATGTTCAGCTTTCATTTTGTGAAACGTCAGCCTGCTTGTGAGGAAGAGCAGATCCTTCCTCCTATTCTTTGTACCAGCTGAAAGGATACCTTGGCCAAAATATGCCGAGGTCAGGTTCTAGAGGATTCTTTGAGGAGGAAAGAATATTTTTATAATTTCAATAGAGAAATGAAGGTGTTTCTAATTTAATCTTTCTAGACATTTTTCTTGGATAAACAGGGGGGAAAAAGCCAGTAAGGATACAATAAAAAAATCTGGAAGTACAAGGTTGAGTCGAGACCAACTCTCATTTGAGTTCCAGTGTTCATGTTTGGACAACACAAGAGTCAGAAACAAGAATCCAAGGCCTTCTCTGTCAGTATTTTAAACTCATGTTTAAATGTCCCTTGTCTGTGGCAGATGATTTTACCTCTGGCAAGTAGTTTCTGGTGTCCTAATTCCTAAACAGGCATTTACTATCTCCAGGCCTCTATAATGATGTTTGTTTCAGAGTGTGGGGTTCTATGTGGCTGCATTTCATTTGTCTGATATTTCAATGCAAAGGGACTAACTTAAAACCAGCAAAATTATTTTCTTAGAATTGGGAAGAAAAAGAGTAAAACTTCACTGCTAACATATTAGAATACTTCTTAGTCATTTTTACTTTTAAAAGTTAGCAGCTGGAATTTGTCAGTGATTAAATCCTTAGCATAACATAGCACTTATCTCTTTTGAATATTTGTTTCCATGAGACTGACCTTCATTTTTCTTTCTTTTTTTTTTTTGTGGGCAACAGTAGAGCAACATCAATATTTTATAATTCAGATAAGGGAATCAGGTTATTTTTTATTATTACCCCAAGACATTTGTTGTGCAGAAGACCTAAGGGTAAGTTTTATAGCAGATAAAATTAGTAACTACAAATAAACCGCAGGCTTGAAAGGCAGAAAACTCTAGAGGTAATGAATGAAAAAAAAAAAAAATGTTATATGAGAGAATCCACTGCTAGCCATATCAAGAATTCATCCTATTGAAATACAGATTTTAAAAAAAAATAGCATTAATTAATGGGAATCTCTACACAGCTGTTGGATAAAATCTGTGTTCTGGTTTACAAATGCATTGCCATGTAAATAGAAAAACATATGCTAAAGAAATGTAACAACACAGGTAAACAAAATACTTAGAGTAGCATATACACACAGATTTCTTCGTTCAACATGTCTAAATTTAATGTGGTTTTTAAATAATATTTGCTATTTATCTACCTGTTTTGTTGATTGGGGGATTGGTTATTTCCCAGTAGTTAAATGCCAACACTCACTAGATGATTAATGAGTTGGAAAATAGTGTCTTCTTTCCTTATACCACACAGTGTTTGGCTGACAGAATCCCTTCTATGAAAATGTAATGGATAAATATTTCAAAGCCATGGTGCTGCTCCCAGGTTTTCCAGCCTTTCTTTAGGCAGAGGAGTGAAGCCAGAACCGGCAGGACCCAAACCCCTGTGGTCACTGCAGGGGCTCCCCCAGCTCAGCCCCAGCGAGGGGACACAGCACAGGGCTGAGCTGGGGAGGCAGAAATGCCCTGGTTCACTTGTGGCTCAGGGACACTGAGAAAGGGCACAGCATGTCCTCCCTCGGTGCCAGACACCTCTCCTGTCTGCCTCATCTGCCAGGCTGGAGGAGGAAGAATCCTGAGCATGAGTGTGAGAAGCAGCAGAGCTGTAAGAGTTCCTCAAAGACACAAGCTAGGCAAGGTAAGGGTTACTTGACCCCATCCCTTCTTCTGTCCCGCAGGTAAAACAAGTCTGTTTCTTTACCAATGCAGATTAACACCAAACAATTCAGTAATACAATTCTGATTAACAATTCTGTACCAAGAAAACAATGATTCATTCATGTGACTAAAAGATGAGTTGATCTTGTCCACATTGTCTGCACTCGTGCTTTATTGCATTTACTGAATAGCACTCCCTGGTACTTACAAAATCTACAAGAGGATATATACACCCATTATTGTGCTAAAGATGCAAAGCAGCAGAGTGGGGAAAAGTGTAAGGGATCCTATTACTTGTCTTTTTGCAAGCAAATCCAGTGTAATGCAGCCCAGGAGCTGCCTTTCAGAACAGCTGCATCCTCCTGCTCTACTAATTCTTCTTCCAGTGGAACTGGATTTAAAAACAGTTTTTCAGCAAGAGCTGCCCTAAGAGGGAGTTGTTCTTCAGTTAGATTAAACATGGAAACTTGTTCAGTTATTCCTACCATAAACCAGTTTTCTTTGGCCTGTACATCCTTTGAACCAATTAAACTTCAATCCAAACAACACAGGAACTAAAATTAAAAACATTTTTCCCTTTTTGTTTTTATTCTTAAAGGGAAAAATCACAAAAAAAAATAAAATATAACATATCAATGTAGATATCAATCTAGAGATTCTTTAAAAATTGAGAAAATTCTTTAAAATTCTTTAAAAATTTGAGAAATTATAAAAGAATTGCATGTTTTAAGCATAAATTCTCAGTTTCCAAATACTCCCATTACTCAGAATATGGGTGTGGAGCCTTTGGTGATTGAAAAATGTTCTTTGAATAAAGACTCTAAAAATCAGACAAAAGAGCCCAAACACCTTGGATATTACCTTATTTCTACACTGCAGTTTTTTCATGTAGCTTTTATACTGCTCTTTATCCTGTTGTATCTCAGTTTTGTGACATTACTCATTTCCAGTATCTCTCAAATCTCAATAAAGGAAGAGGAAGAGAAGCCCAATGCTATTTTGATTTAATTACTGCCTATAGGCTTCACTGTCCTCCCATTCAAGGGGTTTTGGCTGAGTCTAGTTCAAAGCCATGGCCCCAGCTGAAGCATGAGGGGAGGGTGAGGAGGGCACTTTTTGCAGGGTCTGGGTGCAGGGCTTCCTCAGGCTGTAGCAGTTTAGGGAAGGTCAAAGTCAGAGAAGCAGCTCTCATCATAATTTACCTATGGTGGGGTATTTTCTTATTCTGCATTTGTTTTTACTTTATTACTGCAACACCTGTTCCAACACACTACCCCTCTATCCAAGTGGATTGTGAATTTTATATATTTATATATTTACCTATATTTAATTCTGGAAAGTCTAGAAAACTAAAGTACTTCTTATACTGGTTGTTTGGGATTTATAAGACACTGGAAAAGCGTTATTAACATAAGCACTATAACTGTGCTCTTAATGTACAGAAAACCAGTTTGAGGAATGCCTGGAATCAGGACTTCCTCAAGACTGCTGGTGTGGTGTCCTGGGAAAGATACATACAGCAGCAAAGTGAAACTTTAAAATGGGGAGAGGAGACAAGAAAGGGACACTTCTGAAACAAAGAAATACAGTAAAGTAGGTGCAGTCTGGAGTATGCTGTTGCAAGAATTAAACGTGTGCATATGGTTTCTTTAAAGTCCAGTTCTAAGTATTGTTATTATGATGAGTGCAGAGAGCTCTCAGGAATTAAAACTCCAATAAAAATTCAGAACCTCCAATGTCAATATCTGTTGCTTGATAGAACACAAAACAATGATTAAAGTATGATTGATAACATACAACTTCAAAAGTCTGTTTCCAGAAGATGGTAAAAGCAGTGAGCACCCAGTCAATGGCATTACCTCCTATAGCAGCTGTGGTATTGATTTCCAGCCATCAGTCAAAGTGCTGAAAGCAAAGCCAAAGCATCTGTTATCATTATTCTTCCTGAACCTCCATATCATAGTCTGTCAACACCAGGGTACACTCCAAAGCTGCATATTTTAATAGACACTCTTCCATTATCAAGCTGTACAAATAGCTTTGTTTTCTAAGTAATTTTTGTTTTCTTTAATTGTGAGACACCTAATCAGCAGGTGTCTCCAGCTCATCTCCTTTTCACCATTCCACTAAAGGTATAAATTAACTCCTGGGTGAAATTTAAAGAAATGCAACAGAGAATTTTACTTTTGGTTTGTTTTGGTTTTCTTCTTCAAGAACAAAATTACCTTCAATAAACAAAAGCATTCTTGACAAAGGACCCTTTGTGTTTTTATTTTGGAAAATGTGGAGGATGCCTAAGTTAGCAATTAAATCCATAAGGATTCTGTGCTGGATAAATGTGCTTCTCCAAAGAAATGCAATGAGAAAACTTGTGTATAGTAGAGTCAGCTGCAGACAGAATTCCTTTCAGGAGCCTTGATTAATATGCCACTGGATCCTGGTAAGATTAATGAACTGAGAAGGATATGTGGACACTGTCTCTTCATTTCAAAGAAAGAGTGTGAAGAATTTAAATAAACATAACATTTAGATGGTCTGATTTATGAGGATCTGATTGACTTTTTCTGCCTTTATAAAGCCTATGGGATTTTTACTTGTTTTATGAGTGGTTTTTGAGCATGCAGTTTTTAGGCAGTAGTTATGCTGGTCAAAGCCAACGACAAGCTATTATCTCAACAAGCAATTAAAACTTCTGCCACATGAACTGAATAGATTTGTAAGGTATGAGTACAACATTTTAGGGATACTCTGAAAAGATGAATTTATTGTAATATGATTCTCTGAAAGCTACTACATAACAGGAGTAAACCAGAAGGGTAAATGGAAAAAAAAATCCCCTGAAGTTGAAAAGGAATTTAAAAAAAAGGTCTGGACGCAGCAGATTTCCTGTTACATAACAATCATAAAGACAACTTTAATGTCTATCAATGAATTGTAGGTCTAATAGCAAGTTTGTTTTACACAATTTTTGACCATATCTTTTTGGAATCTTCCACAGTATGATCTTGAGTAACTACAGTCAAAATACCACTGTCAACCACAGAGAATTAAGTTCATTCAATTGCATTGTTTCCAATGCTCGTGACAAAATATTATAGCTTGACTGAGTTTAAAGTAGTGCAAATATTCATGTGCAACTGGTTAAAAATAATTTTAATTGGTAAATACTTACTTTTTTAAACAAAATTTTTTTTCTGTTTCTTTTGCATTTGCTATACTACCTTATCCCTCTCTGTAGTCCTGCTTTACATATTGAATTATGTAGGCTATACAAGACTAAAGCATAAAAAGGATCCTGGAGACTAAAATGATGTTTCTATGATCAATTGCATAAAACTGACCAATAAGCTGAACTTAACCTGATCATAACCAAAGGCTTTTAGATTAAAACCTAAATATACTTATAAATTCCCTTCCCTGACAACCAGCAACATATAATCATGAAGCCAGTGACATAACATTTTGAAAGTCTGAGGAAACACCTGTCCTGTATTATCCTATATATTTAAAGGCTGACTCTCTAGGTAGTGGGGTTAATGTCATAGAGCAAATACTTTCCCTGGTTAAAAACCTGAAAGGAGGAAAGCTGGGCTTTATCAAGCTTTGAACAATGTGGGACTTTCTTTCCTAGAATATTCTGACAGACTTTTCTATTTTTTTAAATATTTGCTAACTTTGTAAAAATCCTGACATTAAGGAGATCCCAGGTGTCAAATTAGAAATATTTCTTTGCACAGTTGCAGGTGCGTTTGTCAGAACCTTCCTTTTTCCCTCAGGCTGGTGGAAACCCTGAGCCAGTTTTCTGCTGTTATCTAGAACGTATTTAACGAAATAGCATCTGTGTCACATAGTCATTTGTATGAGCAATGCTGATGGTTCAGAGGTAGATAAAACCCGGGGAATTTCTGCACTTGATGCAAACCCACCAGACTTAAATTTTCACTCTATTGTTCTGCATATTAATATGTATTAATTGTCTCATGAAGCTATGAGTGAAAGTTTGGCCCTTGGAAAAACAAGGGCAAAATTCTTGCTGGCTTCAGCAGAGCTGGGTTTTCATGCAAAGTGAGTAGAAATCCAATCCAGTGGTGATGGTGATACCCTAAGGGACTGCCCTGGAATAGCGTGAAGAACTCCAAATGGTTCTGTCTAAAAAAAAAAAAAAAAAAAAAAAAAAGCTGCTTTCTCTTCTCTGTCTGTCCCACAGTATGTTCTTTGTTATCATCTGTGAATCACCAAACATCCTTTGTGACGTTTATATGGAGTAGTTATAAATAACTCTAACACTTGCACGTTAAACAGAAGGTGATTTACAAAGTGCTGCTCAATCTGACAGCTGTTACTACAGCACAGTCAGAGTAGATTACTTGCAAGTTTATTTTAATTATAGATAGGTCTACATTGAAATACTACAGTCGTCTATCTTGTACCAGGACTGCAAAATAGTGGCAAATAATAGAATGGACCCTGTTGCCTGTGTAAAAGATAGAGCCTTCACAAAGGTAACTAGTGTTGAAACATCAAATTGTCCCGTGGCTCTTAGCAGATTTCTGCTCAGGTGAATTCATAAACAGAATCAATTAGACTTCTCAAAATTTACAGACTCTTCAAGAAAAATATATTTTTAAAATTATAAATTTCAACCTTCAGAAGGGAAAAATTCACCCTTCAGTCTAGAATCACTGACTGTACAAAAATACTAATCCCAGCAAATTTTTCTTTGAGGAAAAATTGTCATCAGTAATGAGAACAGTTCTGCATTCGTCCTCTGGAAACAAAGGATGAAATGCATCAAAACTCTGTAAATTGCATAGAGCCCTTAAATCACCTGCATGATTCAAAATAACATTATTTGATATGGATCATAACTCTCACCATCAATAGTGACAGTTATGAGAACAGTCTGAATTCTGATCTCTAGAACTTCCTTACTTACTGTAAATACTAGAACTTTTGTAGCAGTCAGAAAAAGTTACCTTGTTCTTTCATGAATATGTAATTGTAATAACCTATCAGAATAATAAGTACTTCAAAAATAGTAATGAAATATATCATCAGTATATGCACTGTAATACTTTTACTGTGTTTCCTAAAATAGGTCACAATATTAAATGATAAATCTTGATAGAAAGTGCTTCACTTCTCAGAGGGGATATGACCTCCTAACCAAAAATTACTCAAGAGCAGTTTCAGATACTATTTTCAGTGACTCTGTGTATGGACAAATGTTGTCATGAAGCGATTCTTACAATTGAATAGCACAGCAAGGTTACATGTGTGTTCTGGATTCAAACTTCAAGCAAGTTCTCTGCAGTAGCCTAACTTGTACATATGAATGTTCTCGTGGAAATTTGTGTCAGTCTCTCCACATCCGTGTGGCCCATCAGGGCTGACTTGTTAATCCTATGCCCTCTGCTTCTCTCTAGGAATGGTCATTATAAATCACTTTCTGCCCCAAAGTAGATACAGATGGAATCAATTAATTAATGCTTGCCTGCTCTGAGAATTATCATCAATGCAATATAGCTGAGCAACACTAATCTCTAGTAACCATCTGGAACCATTAACACAAACTGTACCTTGCTGCCCAGGGGAGGCAAAAGTTTTGGAAGCCTTGAGGCAGGTGGCCTCCCTGAGCTGCCCACAGTCACAACCAGCTGCCTGTGATAAAAAAACCAGGAAGAATCAGATCATCATCAGAACTTATGTTACTTATTCCTTTTATGAAGAACTAAATGGAACTTTGTGATATAATGTAACTGCCAAACTTGGATTTTGGTGAAAACAAACAATTTCATTGAAGGAAGTAGCAACTTCCAGGATCAGCAGATGAAACAAAGAGCCTGCTAAAAGCCTAGGCATGATCCTGGATGGTCCAACAAAATGTTGAAGGTGCTAAAGCTTGGGATTTTCACTCTAGATTTGCCTAATAAAAGATACAGTTTAGTATTACATGCTCTGATAAACCTCTGGGGCTCTTGAGATCAAAACTGGATTTCATACAACAGACAAATCCTGCTGGATCCAGATGTCTCCAAATGAAAGGAATGCACACCAACACAAATCTGCTCAGAAAGACAATTTTAATGCACTCTTTTAAGGGTTTACTGCTCATTGGAGAGAGTTTTACTCTTTAGGTTTAGAAATGTAGCTGTAAGGAAGCCGTAAGGAAGCAATAGGCACTGGATCAGGCTTCACTGCCACCTCTGTTTATGTTGCTTTTAAATTGATCTCTATGTTTAGAAGTTCAAAGAAAGTTTTGCAGATACTAACAGGCAGGCAGGAGAAGGAGAAAGTATTTAATTTCAAGATCTGATTGGGGTTTAAGCTACTTTTTTCACTCTTACTCTACATGATACTAGGCTATTGTATTTCAGGCTTTCCTTCATAATGCAGGCATTTGCATGTCAGGGATTAATTTAGTCCTGATCAAACCTTGTGAAATGCTGAAACCCAAAAGCCAATGGAAAGAAAGGAGGGTTGACACTTTCAGGCCTACTCCCTGTATATTTTCCTAAGCAATTCCTTCCTGTTTTTCATGTTAACTCAGTGGTGTATTTCACTCTTAATTGAGGGAAATTCTTTGCTATGAAAGAAAAAAAAAAAAAAAAAAAAAGAAAAAAGTAGACTGTATCTACTGATGTACATATATTGGCATCTACATGTTTGTTTGTGTTATGGAATTTTTTTTTCCTAAGACGTATCTTGGCCCAAGGATGGCAGCTTGAAAATTTACTGGTATTTTTTCTTTCAGCAACTTCAACTCAGACTTTGGAGCTGTATCCAAGTACAGGTGTTTCCAAGTACTTTATAAAAGAATATTGACCTCCCTTTGGCACTCAAAAAATGTAGAGGTAATTTTTGTCTTTTTAAGTACATAACAATAATGGACTGTTTGCTCATAATTACAGTGACAAGGTCATCAGAATCTGAAAGGAAATAATATACTGCCTCTGCTTTGCTGTCTCCACATTTCTTATTATTTCAAATTTAGAATGTTCTATATAATTCTTTGAGAAACCTCTACATGCCTCAGAAAAAACCCAAAAAGATCTTTAAGCCTCGTAAGACCTTGAACTGCTTGCAAATCTAATGCTGTATTGGATTATCTTTTTATTTCTTCTTTTGCTGATTGGAGAGAACCATTTGTTCCTGAATGCCAAGGACAGTTCTACTAAATTGGCTGAACAAATGAACCAATAACCCCAACCTGTATAAAAAAAGAATACAGAGAAAAATGGTTCTCTGACCATGTATACAGAGAGACAGGGAGAGGAAAAAAAGATTATATTTTTGCTTGGATATTGTCTCTGACATTTTCAAGGAACTGATCCTTAAAGAGAAAAAGCAAAAAGTGTTGCCTTGAAAATAAAATAAAAGCTATTTAAATGCCAAATCCTAGTCACACAACCTTAGTGCTCTGGAGGCTGGAGGCTGTGCTGCACCACCGGGGTGGAGGAGGGAAGGGCTGGAGCAGGATGCAGGAGGCACCCTCAGTGCTGTGGTCTGTCTGTCCTGTCCTGAGCCCCAGAGGGCAGTGGGAGCCACACAACCTTCTGGTGTTGGTAGGATAATCTACCTGCACCAGCTGCTCCCAAGCAGGACCTGTGCTGGCCCTGGCTCTTGTTAATTTGGATCCCTGGGTGTGCACACCCTGAGACAACATTTACCACAAAATTTCCACACAAAATTATGAAGAGATTAAAATTCACTTGGGATAATATTAGGCTAGTATAGTTATATTTTGTTGTGAAAATCTGCTTGGACTTCTTTCTGCTTTAGTGTGAATCCTCTGTCCATAGTGGTCACAGCCTGCACAGACCTGCCTTGGGCAGCAGCACCAACCCTCACGTCTGTGGGGGACAGCACAGGCCACACTCGGCCCCCACCAGCCCTTTGGATGGTGCCACTCTGGATGTGACAATATTGAGCTTTGTGGGTGTGGGTTTGGCCATCCCGTTGACCTCAAGGCAGAAAATTATCCTCATTTCATTCTGCTTACTGGCAGAGTTGTAGGCTTAAGGGTTTTGTCTATGCTGAAAATTTGCTTTCCTATTTGGCAGCTCACCTGCGTTATTCTGCCTCACTTTTTCTGCCACTGCAAACCACAGCTAAATCCTGTACATCAGTTCCTGGTCCACATTCTCTTTTAGAAACCTGAACACTGAGCTCTCTTTGTGGAAAATTCTGCTGCACATTAAGAACAAGCACTCTGTGGCACAGGCAGGGGGATCCTCCCTGTTCCACTGGTTCCACATACTTGGGGCATAGTTTCAAGTCTTATAATCCTAGAGACGAAGGACTGCAACTTGCATTCAGTGCCCAAGAGAAACGCCAGTGAAAAGAGTTTCATTCCTGAACTTAGAGGAAAAAATCAGCTGCAAGTCTAAGAGCTAAGGTGCAGAGAATACCTTCTTTGTGCATCAAGTTCCCTATTTGAATCAGAATCTTCTGCAGGGCTGAGATTTCTGGATATGGTTTCATGATGTCAATAAGAAAAGGGAATCCAGGATGAGAGAAGTGAAAACCACCAAATAATATTTCTGGAATGTTCCATTTTGATCATGTAGTAAATCTCGGTTTTAAGTATGGTTTATGTATGGTTTATTTATGGTTATTTATGGTTTAAGTATGGTTGCTCAATATTTCGTTAAGTGCTATTATATGCTTTCATAAATCTGTCACAAATTGATTCACCTTAATTTAATTTTACAATTAAATTATTTATGCTTTCTATTTACCATTGCAAGAAGCAAGGGGAAAATATATTATATTTAAAAATTCAATTAAAAAAAGTCAAGTGCTTAATTCTGAAATTTCATGCTTTTATTTTGGAAGAATACTACTTTGGTTGTTTTGATTTAATTGACAAATTCCAGAACTATTCTAAAATTACATAAAACTACCTTCATTTCTTGACATAAGTGCAGGGAAAAAAATTAACATCCAGCCTGTGTATTGATTATTTGATCTGAAAACAAGAGATTAATATTTCAGAGTATTTAGTTTACATTATAATTAAGACTGATACACTAATCAGTCTGCTTCAGATCCTCTTCTAAAGTGTCTCATAAATCCTGCTTACTTTTCTTTCTAGTACTGGTAGGAAAAAATAATTACATTTACAAAGCAATCTATCTGAATCCACCACTCAAAACACATTTAATAAAAGACAAAAAATCTATGGGCAGGAACACTACTGTCTTTATAAACTGTCGTGTTATGGTTTCCTCCCAGACGTGCAGAGTAAGTGCAATGCCCAAAGGTTAGATGAAATTTAGCTTTTACCAGATGATCCAGCTTGTGAACCAAATTACTCTCTAATTAGCTTGCTTTGACAAGCTGTAGTTTCCCCTCCCTAATTAATGCCAAAAGTCAAGTGAGGCAAGAGTTGAGAGTCCCCAGAGTTGTGGGATCCTCATGTCCTTTGCAATGAGGTAATACAGTGTGAGCAAAGCCCAAAGGGCTCCATAAATTCAAAGCCATCCAGTGCTCCAGCCAGGGAAATCACTGAGAATCACCAGGTATGGCTGATTATAACCATTTAGCAAAGGCTGCCTGTGACTTTGAAACATTTACCTCAAAATAGCCTAATCAGACAAGACACTGGCTGAAAGCCAGGGAGCTCACTGAATATATTTTACTAACACAATTAAATACTTGTGAATTTTACAGTATGTCAAATATATGCACCCTACACTGGAAACATGCCTCCTCCAATTTTTCGTTGGTAGGAAATTTCTGTCACAAAACATTTTATTCAGCACTTAAAGTATTGTACAGTTTTGTTTTTTTTTCACTATAAGAAAATCTGTTGAACTTGAATATATTTCTGTCATCTTTAATCTCTGTATAATATTGTATCGACCATTTACATTTCCCATTTTGTTGTTAAAACTATCATTCAAAGTAGAAGGGTTTTATTTGTTATGAAGAATTTGGGTCATCTAGCTAATAGATACTTATACATCATGGAAAGCAGAATTCCTGTGGTTTTGCATAAGGGCTGTAGAAGAGACTGTGAAATGAGATGGCTAACAGGACACCAAGGCAGCACTTTTCCACCTGCACTCTCTCATCCCTAGAGTTCTGTTTACAGCACATTTTTCACCCAGAATTCCTTCATTCAGCTGATCCACTTGTAAATTTTAAAAATTCTTTGCCCTACTGCAGCCACTTTGCAAATGGCAATAACTAGTTCTGTCTCTGTTATCAGGTGTGAAATCTATGTAGTGCTTAGCCTTGTTCCCGATGAAAAAGTGATAAATTCTGACATCTATGGTGTGCAAGCTCTGTCACAGTTTTTCCTGCACTGCTTTAATCGCAACTTCAATTGTGTAAAAACAACAGAGTTGTTATTCTGAACACTGTAGGGAGTCCTGATTTTTTCATGAGGCCACAGTAAGAATACATTTCTATTTTAAATAGGATATGTAGACATTTCTTTAAGTGTAAGGAGTATTACTATTTGCATATTTGAAGAATATGAAGGATCACTTAGATAGACCTCCATACTATAATGAAATAAATAAACACTTTATGTTTCTGGCATAGAAGAGATATTCATTTGAAAAAGAACTTCTTGGCACTGTCTTAGACAAATAGCACCTAAAAAATTGCCAGATGTCAAAAGTATGAAAAGTAAAAGTAAATCATTACATTCAAACTATACTATGATGTTTGGTTATGTTGCTTTACAATTAAAATAGCCAATAAGACACTATTATCCAAAGCTATCTAGTGGAATGTAGAGCATAATTCTTGAAGAGGAGTCCTTGTTATGAAGGCAACCTGAGTTTTCAGTAGGAATGAAAGCCATTCTTATATGACTGGACATGTAATTTTTAAAATACTGGGATACTGGAAGGTCCCACCACTTTAACTCCATCTATACACAAATATCCATCCGGCAATTCACCCAGTGAGGTTCCTAGAGATGCAGGCAAATATTACCTAAGAAAAAGAGGGGTTTATTCTATCATCTTAGATTTTCAGATCTTTGGAAGTCAAGTAGGAAGTCAAGTCTACAGTATGTCCAACTCATGCTGAAAGAAACACAGGTGCAAGCACAGAGCAGTAAATTGCACTGTGACTTAAAGGCTCAGACCTGCTAAGCAGAATGTCTGCCTCTTCCCCTGAGGTTTCCAAGACACCTCCCTGCATTCCTATGGAATATAGTGGAATGCATCAGTTACAGGGAGCTGGGGTACAGGCGCCCCTGAGTTCTTCACCATTTTATGCAATGAATGAGTATGTGAAACTTCACTATGAAAATATAAAAAACCTCCAAAGTCAAAAATATCGAGACAGCAAAAAAAACTATGCAAGTAAAATGAGTATAGCAAATAAATAAAATATGTTAATTGTTTGGGATTTTTTTCCCATCTAAAAGTTAAAAATGTACAGCACCGATTTTTTCAAGTGAATCCCTTCCCTTTGGTTTTCTCATTTGTGACAGTAATAACCAACCTTATCTCCTCACACATGGTTGAGAATATCAGGTGAATATAAATCAAAATCTCCCTGCAAGGCCCGAGTTCCAGAGAAGTTCACGTTCAGCTTTGATCTCAAACCCTGGAGATAAAACTCACCTCCCCAGAGGATTATTTTTGGTCTGAGTTTACAGAGCACTATTCACATTGTATAGAACATATGCAGCAGATATCTAGGCAAAAAGAGAGACTCCAGATTTCTAGAAGTTCAAATATCAGTACTAGCATGGTATCAGTTAGTGAATTGAATTAGAATTGTCCTGAAAGGCTTAATAGAAATACTTGAACACCAGCAAGTGTTCAGTACAGAAGCAGTGAGACCTGTTCTGCAGTATGTGAGGTATTGCAGGCTCTTGGACATGTGTTGCTGTCTGGCAAATGGAGTTTCAGATATTCCAGCTGCTAAGAATTATTTAGGAAAAAATTAATCTTCATATCCTTGCCTTCCATTCTAGAATTATAGGAAGCTACTGAATATTCGATGTAAATGAATCAGAAGACTGGATTATTTGGTTTATTAAATAAAATTAATGGTCAGCTGACACATAATTATTTTATTTTAGTCTACTTCAGTTTTGAAATGCCAACTCCTGAAAGCAGGCTTTAGAATATTATTTGTTGACTACTGTCTGTTGATAGAACTAAAATGAAATGAGGCCAGAACAATTCTACAAAAGAAGGTTTTCTGTGTAAAGTGGAATTCTCACAGCCAACAGTTGCTGACAGCCATTCTGAACACTCCAATGTGCACAGCCTCAGGTTCCCTGTCAGGTTAAAACTGCATTAGGCTCCTTTGGGGTTCAGTGTTCTGTCTGTTTATTGGTTAGGGGTTTTAGCCTAGCCAAGGGCAGTGGGAACTGGTGTCACTGAGGAATGGAGCATTCCTGACTTGTGCATAGGAGGGTTCTGTGTCAGCACTGACTGCACAGCATGCACCCCCAGTGCCCCAAAAGGAACATCAGGAGCTGCTCAGGATGTGCTCAGCACCTCTGCAGGTCTCTCACCTTTTTGGGACTGCTTTGGGCTGGCAGGCAGCTCTGCTGTAGTGACAGAAGGCAGCTTAGGGGGCACTGCAGGACTGCTGCAGCTGGCACAAACTCCCAGCCTTGCCTTGTGCTGCAGAGAGCTCCAGGAGGGAGGGAGTCCAAAAAGCCCACAGCCACCTGTCCTCAACTGTTCTTAACTCCTGACAGGGAAAATCTGCACCATATTCCTTTAAACAACCATTTCTGCTATCATGCCAGGTTTGTATTCAAAGTGCATTTCACTTTAGATTAAGTGGTACAGACTTTAATGATTTACTTCAAAAGAGTTTGCAGAATATAAACATTAATGCATTAATTAATAGAAATCATAATACAATGCAAATACAATTAGTTTAAAGCCAATCTATCTTTAATGACATAGCAGTTATCAAAGCTCAATTACTCTAATTAGAATTTTATTCACTGAGGCACATTTCATTTGGTAAGTGTTTGCTCAGCACTTTACAGTATGAGTCCCAAAGACAAACAGTGATTTAGGTTGGGTTTTTTTACTCAGCTTCCTATTTGAATATCCTCAGAAAAGAAATGAGATGTTATTTATCTGTCTTTTAATAAAGTACTCAATAATTTTTGCACACTAGTAGCAAAATACCTCCTTTATAACAGTCTGTGAAATTAACTGACTCATGGTTATCTTGTATATTTGTTAAAATGCTGCTTCTGTCTCTCTTCAGTCAGGGAGGTGTTTCTTGCTACAAACTTGTCTGTAGCTTTTTTTTTATACTCGAAGCCACTGATGTGTAGTACTAAAGTACATTCAACTTACTAGGAATTTATTCTGTGTCAGATTTAATTTTTTCCTTTTTACTGAATGCAAGTGAAACAGTAACAACTCAACTTCTTGCAATAAAATAATGAATTTCTTCATCTTGGTAAAGTTACAGCTTTTAAGGGGATTGGCTCTTCCTCAGATGAGGTTGTCAACCATGTAGAGAAGGGGAAGACAATGGATGTTATATAATCTGTTTTCCAGCAATACCTTTGACCCAGTCTGTCATGGTGTCCTTAAAACCAAATTCATGAGATGAGATAGTGATGGGTGAAAAAGTAGCTGCAACCAAAACTGCAACTGGCAGTACTAGAACTGAAACACTGTGACCAATCCCTCAGGGATTGGCAGTGGGATCAATATCATTTAACGCCTTCAGCAGTGAGCAGAAGGGGATGGAGTGCCCTCTCAGCAAGGATGTGAATGGCCCCAAACTGGGAGCAGCAGTGAGCACACTGGAGAAAGGGGCTGCCCTTCAGACACCTGTACAGGCTGGAGAAATGTGTTGAGCAGAACCTCATTAAATTCAGCAAGAGCAAGTATATCTTCCATCTCTGAAGGGATCTCATGCAGCAGTGCAAGCTGCAGATGCTGCTCTGCAGAAAAGTGTGAAATATTGAGACAGGGTTCCCACCAAAGTTAGAGAATCTCAGTCCCCTGAGGTGCCCAAGACAGCTGGACATGGCTCTTTGCAACCTGATCTATTTAGACTTGTTTTGAGCAAAGAAACAAACCAGATATCCTCTAAAGATCCCTTTCACAATAAATTTTGGTTCTATGACTCTGTATTGATTGTTGTATAGGACATTTTCTATGCATGAGGACTTTGAAGAATTCAGCATTTTAAAAGTTTATTTTAGTTTAGGTAGTTATTATGTGCAGATCTATAGTATGGCTACTACAATGTCTTTTTTTTTTTTTTTTTTTTTTTTTTTTTTTTTTTTTGTGAGTTAGAAATCTTTTCCCACTCTGAAAAAAGACCATTTAACTGACTTTATCTCTAGGGTAGTGGCACAAACATTTTTTATAATTTCTCTAATTTCTCACTAAAATACTGATCAGTGCTTTTGTGCATCTTCTATGCAATAAAAAGGCAAGATAACTGTATGAGAAGTATGTGAAAGAAATATGGAAAGGCTCTAAAGGCCACAGCCCTTAAAAATGGTCTTCTCATTTTAAAGAAGCTATATCAAAAAATTGAGCTATATCAATTTAAAGTTCCTCCTTTAAAATAATAAGTAATGAAATCTTGAAATAACTGAGTTCACAGCAAGGGTTGGTGCTATGACCCTCCAGGTGTTACTCTGTACCACCATGTAGAAGTAAAGGTCTTGTTGAAACAAGTGACCTGTAGCAAATTGTTCACTACTCTCCTTTCATCTCTGGTAATATTTGATCCCCATTTGCAGTGGTTTTTGAAACTCGCCTGTGAATATCCTAAATTGATACTGAGCAACTTTTCTAATACAGCCAACATCACTTCCCTTCTAGGTGCTGTGCAAATATGATCTGCTCATCCAAGTGTATCTTCAGCCCAGCCTGGAAAGGTTTTGGTCTTTTCCTCACAGAGAAATAGTGGATTTAAATATAATGCCAACTGGAAGCCAGGAGTCCTAGGAAGTGGTTCTGGCAGCCAGGGATTACTGAGTCTCGGGGATGTTCTGGCCACATACCTGCTTTCCCAGAAATGCCATCTCCAGCTGCAGGAGCACAGGGACACAAACCAAGAGAACAGACCTGAAACTGTGCCCACAGAATCCACAAGGAAAAATAATGAAAGCAGTCAAATTACTGTACCTTGAAAAAGAGAGCTGACTAATAGGATTACAAGCTCAGCATTACTAGAAAGCATAAAGTCAGTTATAAAAATTTTAGGAACTGAAATCAACCATTCTAACTTTTTCCTATAAGCTATTAAATCATTTATTAATTTTACGCGCCAGCTCTGCAAAGTTGTTAAATAACAATCAGTGGTTTTGGTCTGCTCAGCTACCTAATGGGCCTGAATTGGATTTTTTACTGCTATTATGGGTATTTTCTGCAACAAGGAGAGCCTGTGAAAAATGGAGAATTGAAAATATGTCTTAAAACTGATTTGGTTTAGTTACAATGACTTTAGGAATATTGCAAAAGATAGAATTTCGTATTTACAGGACAGGTGTGTAATGTTACATCACCACTAAAAGATAACAGAGACTCTATTAGCACTAATAACGGAAGTGTCTTACTTTTAAATATATATTTACTTTCAATGTGCACTTTTCACACTGTTAAAAATCTTTGTTAAAATGCGTGTTTTGACCATGGATTGCTAACTTTCTGAAATCAAGTTAAGATCATCTATTGAAGTCTAAGTAGGATTATTTTCATATAAATTTATCTGTCTATGTACACATACTAAAATTCAGTATTTAGCGATTTAATATATTTTGGACAGCTGATGAAAATAGTATCAAATAGCCACATATAATATTAAAGAATAGTATAATATTCAGGAACTTTTCTTGAGAGAAGCTGATCTAATTCTTTTATACTAATGTATAAAATGTGAGGGGAAATTATACCTGACTACATTTCATGGTCATATTCCTGTTTCTACTTTATTGTCACTGTTGGTGCCAAAAGACCTTTGCAGGCAGCTTTTTTACAGCAAATGCTGCATATCTGCAATTTTGGTTTTGTCAAGGTGATGCATCTTGTAGCCTGAGAGTGCAGAACAAAGGGGAATTTCAGTTCTCTGGGTCTTTAAATTGGTTCGAACCCTGGCCTAAGTCATGAATGGCTTATTGGGCTTTCTCCATTCATCAGATGACTGTGTTTAATGCCCTACTATTGATCTTCTCAATTAATTAATATCTTTACAAAATTTGCTACTAGAAAAATATCATGGAAAGAAGATCCTTTGTCACAAGTAATGGTAATAATGGCCATACTGTGAATGCTGGTATACACTAAGTTCAAAAGTTACCAACACTCCTAAAAATGTCATTAGAAAGGCTTGTCTGACAGGAAAAAAAGAAAAAGAAAAAAAAGAGGAGAAAGCAACCTACTGTATTTTGTTTAGAAAACACCATTGCGCAAATCATTATACAGGAAAGACTGAATATCTGCTTTCCACAGTGTGGTCATTGAGATACTCAGTTCCTTCCATGATTGCCTGATTGCCTGCAAGGCTGAAAGAAAAGACAGAAATAATCCAAAAGATCAAGTGTGCATCTTCCCAGATAAAGGGAAGTAAGGCTAACAGTTCTCTTTATGTGCCCACCACAGCAAGGGCACTATTTGCTTCTTTTCAGTGTGTTCTGTGAAAGCTGCTGATGGACAAAGTGTTGTCACTCTGGAGTGTGCAGCCCTCACAGTCCTTCCTCGGGCCTGTATCACTATTGCTGGTGCTCTGCTGGCCATAAATAAAAGCTCATTGGCCGTGAAAGAAACATCACTTTGTTTCCTGCTCAGTCTTTTATGCCTTTTGGATTGAAACCTTATTTCTATTGACCACTGTTTGGGTGATTGTTCATGTTTTTCAGTTACAAAAACAGGGTAATTTACGAGGTTTATAGCACTGCTTTTCCCAAACCTGCCTTGCAGAGCTCCTACGAGACTCAACAAAACCACTGCACGGTAAACAATTTATGCATATACTGGGAGTTATTTCTATTGAAAGGTTTCTAAGCCAATATCAGAAAATTAAGGGAGGAAAAAAGCACAGGAATCACATTTCTCTTGTTTGTCCCTTGTTTTGTTGAGAAAAAGAAACTATTTTATTCAAGGCATAGAATGAAAACAGTTATTTTAAATCCCTGTGAGGGCAAGTAAACATGTTGTTTCATTTGACTATGTCCATCAATCAAGTACTTGTAAAACACTGGTTCACATTACTAAAACAATGAAGAGATTAAATTTTTAATAGGTGTATTAGGCTGACAAAACAGAAAAGATGATTGTAAAATGAACTGTTTAAATTAGAACCTTTGATTATCTCTTCTAGGAGGAATTACTTGCTTAGTCTATTACGTTTTGAAGAACATACTTGAAGAACACAAGATTAATGTACAATTTCTTTATTCCTATGCAACTTCTGTTGGTATATTGAAATATGTGAATGGATTTGCTTTGGGTTAATTCTGAGCTATTGAGAAATCAGTAAGAAAGGAAATCAGAGGTCCTTAAAGGAATTAAGAGTCTTTTAGAAAATAGCCATTACTTTAGGGGTGCCTCAAATATATTAGCAAGCTTATTTCTCTCATATTTCAAACTCAGACGGACATTAAATTGTTGAAACAAAGCTTGTGTCTACAGAAGAAATATGAGCTGCCTGCAGCTAACAGTGAAGGGATGCCAACAAACAAGCTGGTTCATGGCCCCAGGCTGTAGCCTGCTGCCCCAGTGGTCTTCCAGCCCCACTTTGGGAAGCTACACTGAGGACTCGGTGAGGGGAACAGATCTGGCTCAAATTCAGACATGGCAGGATTGCAGTTATTTTAAAGTCATTACAGTCTGACTCTAAAGGGAGCCGTGAAGCAGTGATGAGATTGCAGTGTGGAAAGAGGAGGGTGACACTCCTAAATAGAGAGGCAGGAAAAGGCAAATGGGGCCAGGGCTTGAAATGGGCACAGTCTGAGTGGTGCCACTGCTGAAAATGCAGCCTGGTGATACTACAGCCATGAAGAACAGGATACAATTTGCCCAAATCACAGGCTTCCTGGCATGTACCTGAGGCATAGCAGTCCCTGAGCTCTTAAGAATGAGGCACACATAATTTTAATTTTTTTGACAGTTTTCTCTCTTTCTCTGTGTTAAGGGATAGTGCATTGTGACAGAGGAACTACTGTGGATTGTTGTAGTCACAGGGCTGGAGAGGAGAGTGTACTGTAGGGAGGCATGGCAATCAGGAGACAGTGGGAGCAGGTGGGGAAGTCTGGAGTTTTTCCTGTCCAAAATGCAATGGGACTGCAGGATGTATGAGAGGGCAGCTTTGGGGGAGCTGTCAGAGACCCATGGCACCCCACACTGCTGCAGGCTCATGACAGGATGATAGAAACAGGTGACTGCAAAGCCTTGTGATCCAGAATAAAAGTGGAAAGACCCAGTGGCAGCAGCAGGCTGATAGTAATGTTGCAGATGTAGTAAACTAGAGCCATAAAACTGCTCAGAAGTATATGATATATGACCATAAACTGATTATTTGGTGTTCCCACTTCTGCAATTACCCTGCTATATAAAGTTGGTATTAAAAAAATATTGTATTCAAAATATTTTTAAACCCTGTGATCATTAATTAAATGCAATTATTTGCTCTTTTTAACTCAAACAATAGATTATACAATACAGTACATTTTAAGTATATGTTGGAATAATAGACTATCTATCTTTGTTGTATTTTTTTGTGTTTACAAAGTCAAGATTGGTATAGACTCCAAACACACTTTCTATTGTTACTGAAACAGCAGCATTGCTGTTGCTGTGTGTGTTGCTGACTTGTTTAGTTCCCTGATGAAATTGTGTTTAAAGATGTCAGAACTGTGGAAGTTCTAGTAGCTCTCCAGAACTAGGAAAGAAGTTTCTAATACACTGAAATAGAAAATAATGAATACCATTCTCCTAAAGTTCACCATCAAAACACAGAACTAAAAGGACCATGAGCCATATGCCACCTAGATCAGCCCTTATACTTTACATTTCCAAACATTACGTGATGTGCATGAAACTGCTGTTCAGGCCTTCAACAGGCACAGAATTAAACACAATCCATGTCAGGAAACTAAGTAATAATAATTACCACATTTCCTAGGTGGGGGCAACCCAGACAAGGAGGTCATTCCTCCAGGGAATGGAGAGAATATAAAGAAATTTGTGGCTACATGATACAAAGGTAACAAAAACTGCTTTGCACTATATGGCTGGTGTATAATTTTGGATAGTTGCCCAAAACTGGCACTGGCTGCAGTCCATTATTTTAAAGCTTGAAGCAACATTGTGGGATTGCAAATTTATTTGATATTGAATTCAGACAGCAGGGAAGAGGACAAAATAAAAATTAGAAGCCACAGAAATTGTAAATAAAAAATAAGTTACACCTATCAAGAGATCCTATATAGAGCTTTTCCTGTGAATTCACTGCACACTTATCCTGTGCCCTGAAAAAATAAAAAAGTAATTTCTCCAGATATTTAGAAAGTATGTGGAGTGTGTACATTGTATTTTCACACAATATATTACTCTGACAAGAGCACAGAGAAAAGAAAATACAAGAGATCAGAAAATGGAATTTTAATTTTTTTCCATTATTGAGGACTTGTTTAATTTTGTATTTTTTTCACTGTAACTAAGTGGAATGGAAGAGGGAAGGATTAACATTGTCCTTTGAAGAGAGTCTTTTATTATTTTTGCATAGAAAAGACTATTGCTTGTGTTACCCTTTATACCAAGAGTGTTGGTAAAATTGGAAAACAGAAAATGGAAACAGTCATGCTCTTGCCTTTCTCTTACAAAGAGAGCAGGCTTTTATGAAACTGTAAAATACTCATTGAATTGCACATCAGATACACCTGGGTCTTGTAAACTAAAGTACTTCAAAACCATTTTCATCATAAAGATAAAATCTGTTATTTAAATGCTCCATAGCCCTCTGAAGAAGTCCATCTAGTGCCCAAACCAAACATCAACTATCTTGGTCTTTGGCAACCTGAAGGGAAGTTTCTGATATTGGCTTAAGACTTAGTCTATGTGATAATTTTTTTTGATAATGATCTTTTCCACAGGTGACTCCCAGCAGTACAACACCGAAACCCTCACAAAATTCGATTTCATTAAGAGGGCACAGTTTTGGCAGGGGTGACTTCCAGCAACTTGTATCAACTTATTATCCACAAGCTATGTAAAAGTAAACTTAATGACTTGCAAAAACAAGAAAAGAAAAACTAATCCAGAAGTAATCCTATATATTCATTCCTTTCCAAAGATTTGATTTGTTCCCATAAGAGTGTGATTTACTTTGTTCATCTTCCATTAATCTGTATTTAGCTTGGTAAATAAATGAATGGTATAGATTCCTCATTTTTAAATGTCAGAGACAAGACATATTTTAAATCATTTTCTATATAAAAGGCCACATGAATTTGAAATTTTGACATAATTGAGAGCATCAGTGTGAACTATTGAATAATTTTTTTTTCCACACATGTGCACTAATAGCTTCAAGCAACAGTGAACAATTCTTTACAGATTTAGTGATTTTGTTATTGGCCTTGTGATGGAAGACTAACCTAAGGGGCCTGGGTGTTATGACACATTTTTCATTGACAAGGATAGATGATATGTTACCACTAGGCATTTTCAGTATTTGGTTTGTATGTCATGAAGATTCTCATCTCAAAAAATGTTAGTTTTGTCATTGGTATTTTTAAGTGAACTTGTTGTGGAAAATTGTTTACTAAAGCACTGTAAACAGTTTTGTTTCTCCCTAAAAGTAGTACTAGGTCTGGTTACTAGAACTTCAAATTATATATATTAATGTCATCATAGACCATAACAAGAACACTGCACCTTCCTAAAATAAACAGGTCATTTTCTATCTGTAAAGTTATTAAAATGCCCAGGGAGGACATCAGACTGCAGCTCTCTGTCCGTACCTGTATTGGAAGAGACATTAAACAGAAATGCAACCTTGTTCCCAGTCTGCACCATAACCTTTCAGGTGTGAAAGGATGCTTTTGAGAGCTGCAGCAATTACTTTGTGCCCAAGAAGGTTGGTGAAAGTACCTGTAAAAGCAGGACAGGGAGTCTGTTGCAGAAGCAGAGGATTGACCAGTGCCAGGGCTTTAGAAATCAGTGCTTGCATTCTGCCTTTCTCCCTGGGAGCTCTCCACAGTACCACGTGAGTTGTGACAGTGATGTGGGCATAAAGTAGATATTGTATTAGTTCCCTTTATGTAGAAAGCTGAAAATTATCTGACTCAAGACAGCTGCCTTTACTGCCTGGACTTAATAGATTCCCTGATCAGGCAGAAAACTGCAAAGAAAATGAGATTCAGTAACTCACAGTAGTGCAAGGAGATGTCAGTGGCATATAAGGGATGTGCACAGATAATGTTTTTATGGCACTGACTGTCTCAGGCTTGATCAAAAGCTGCTAATCTTAATACACCTCTTTTCCTTGACTTCAATGAGCTTTGGATTGGGCCCTTTGAGAGCAGATATAAGCTAAAAATATTGCAGCACCAAGACCATGCAAAGTCAGTAGAGAAATATGATCAAATTTATCATTATAATACTCAGCAGTTTGTAAACTCATTAACATTTGCAGAGAACATGCTGTTTTACCTGTGACCTATAAATTCTGGAAAGCTCAGGAGAATTGCCACTCTGAGAAATGTTGATGGCAAAGGTATTTTGGGGGAAGTATGATGAAGCCATGTGACATTGTTTAATTGTAGTTTTTATGGGATGCAAGTGATAAGTCACTCTGCATCTAAACAATTAGAGAGATTCCACAAAATGGTGTTCAGGTTTTTTTGAAATTCCATAGGAAAGTGGGAGTCAAGTTAGCAAGATACTGACTGCAAATTAAAACACATACCGTAGGGTAGGAATCATTTATAGGGCCAATAACCCATTAACAAAAGGTCAGTGATATTAATGTCCCCCATTCCAACGATGCCAAATGTTGTTTCAAACCTGCAAGTCCTGAGGGTGAAAAATATAAATTCTGGGCTAGAGCAGTAATGTCAGATGCACACAGGGATCTCGTGTAGGCACTAAAAAGAATATTGGAGGACAAAAAATGATATAACAAGCATGAAGCTATTTACAGATTGAATAGAGAATTGTGAATCTTTTGGAGCAGCACAAGGCATTGGAGAGTCAGCAGCCACTGTCTCATGAGAAAGAGTGCTTGATATGTTGTGCTTGAAACATTTTTACAGGAAAATAATCTTTCCATTAAGAATTTTTTTTAAACTTATGGTTTTACCAGTATGTCAAGATTTTTTTAAAGGCATTAAAGACTGTTGATAGCTTTTTTTTTGGCTGAGTTGCATATCCCTATCCTGTGTATGAAATATTTACCATTCCTTGTCATTAACAACTGTCCATAAGTAAAGGAAAAGCTGAAGAGACTTTTGTATTTTCACAATGTGCTTTATAGCAGCCCCAAAGTTATTCCACCCTGTCTTCTAGAGGTAAAGCACTCCCTGGGGTTGCTGTTCCAAGGACAGTGTCCTTGATGCCCTGTTGTTTTTCTTTGCAAAAGGGCTGCAATCCCAGGTGCTCACTAGAGTTCCTAAAAGGGTGGCACAGCTCTAGCTATTTAAGGGAACTTCTGGCTAACTGCACCTGTATTCCTGGACCTTCTTACCCCAAGCCATGCAGGAATGGGCCTGACAATCTTTTCCAAAGTTTGGATACCATGCACTACCAAAAACCCATCCAGATCCTGGCCAGGAGCAATATTACAGAGCAAAGTAAAATTGCCAGTCTCCTGCTGGTTGAATATAGAGTTGTGAGAGCCCCATGTAAGTGGTTTGCTGTGCTGCTATGTCAACATGGTTTTAGAAGTACATTTGTGTAGATAAAATCCAAATATAAGGCACCCCAAATTAAGGCCAACAAAAATTGTGCCATACCAAACAATCACAGACTCACTGTTTGTGTTATGCTATATATGTGCTATTTTCTGTGGAACTACCAGCATTAAGGAATCATTTCAACATTTTTTTAAAAAATCGATTAGTTCTGTGATCCAATCTGTATACCATTTATTCTGTATCTTCCAGGAATCAGAGTAACTGCTGAAAACTCTAGAACATTATTTTATTCTTAAGAGACAGAGTATTAATCTGGCAAATCAAGCTGGCAAATGCTTTTAAGAAAACCTCAAAGTTTGGGAATATCAGAATAGATCTCCTAGAATAATTTAACAAAGGCATGTGAGTTTATCAGTCATGAACAGATGTTCAGGAAATCAACTGATATCCTGAATCTCACAGCCATATATGCAATAGGAATATCTTTGTTGTGTGCATACATTTACCTATGAAAAAAGAAATAGAGAAAAATAAAATAGCTTTGAAAATGTAGCCATGTCTCTCTTAATTCAGGTCTTGGCTTCACCGCTGAAACTTTCAAATGTGCAGCTGGGGGAAGGAGAAGCAGGAATTTCTGATGTACACATTTGTCCAGTAGGAACTAGATGGAACTGCCAGCTTATTACCCATGGACCATTGAACACCAAGCAAACACTACTCTCTCCCTCCTGCACATTTGCAGTGTCTGTGGATTTCCTCATATAGTTACTTATCCTATTAGCTTAAGGGAAAAGCTCTAATTGCATTCACATGAAAGCAAAATCTTCAGTATATGCTCTTTCCATTAGTATTCTCCTTTTCCTAATATCACTTAGGGTTTAACAGAACTCTCAGGATTATAAGTATATTTTACTCTTTGAGTTTGTATTATTATATGATACCAAAGGAAGTGAAGAAAAAAATTAAACAAGTATTTCTGAAAAAAAAAATTGTCACTAAAATCTGACTTCTCGTACAGAAACACAGCAGCAGTTTGGCTTCACAGCCCACATGCCTATTATAGGAGCTGCTGGGTAAAATTGCAGGACTTGGATATTACAGAGAGTATCTGGACAGATCACAGATCTAACAGAACTAATTTCTCCTTTAAAGCTATGAACCCACCCAGTCCATGCCACTAGGAGGTAGTCAGTGATGGAGGTTGGCCAGTGTGAACACATTTCCATGGATCACAGTCTACCCATTCACTTTTCCCTTTCCTTCTCCCCGACAAGAGAATTTAGCACTGAGATTGCTTTACCTGAAGCCCATTGTAACAACAGAGAGAAGAGAAAGCACCAGGACTCCACCTTCCTCAAGAGCCCAGGGGACTCTCAGCCTGCCACAGGACCACTTCCCCCAAGTAACAACTCCACCTGAAATGCAGTCCATCAGTAAAGATAACATACTTCTGTTTAAAAAACCTCTATTTTCTTCAGGAAGACTGAGTGTATTAATAAATTAAACATTTGCTAATAAACACTCTCATCCCTGTTTTTGCAAGTCTGTCTGCTTAAGAGAACAGGTTACTGACACTATTAAGAAACTGGGAAACTCGTTTCTTTCCAGATTACTTAATACTCAAAGGATTGGAAATCTAGTGACACATAGTTTAGGCTGCAGTTTTACAAACTGGCCACTGTTATATTCACTATGACTATTTAAACTGGGGATCCACAACCACCACATTCTATTTCATCATTCAGTCTCTTAAGGCTTTTTTTTGTCCCTGACAGCAGTAAGGCAAGGCCTACATCCATTGTCAATGCCTACATCCATTTCAGTAGCAGGAGTTTTTTCATACAGTCAGATTTTATACCTGATTTTTGAACCACCAATGCTAAGTGAGCTGATTTCTTCAGCAAATTGCATCAAAATTAATAAATTAGCCTTGAAAATAATTTTACATTTTTAAAATATTATAACACTCTTATTTGAAGTTTATGGATATTTGAAAACTTAAGGTTCTCCCATTCTCACCCTAAAATAAGCTCCTGATTAGTACCAATTCCTAATTTTTTCAAGCATTTATTTTAACAACTCTGTTAACCTGGAGTTGCAAGGAAACTGTAAAGTGTTCTCTAGTCAGCAGCCATGATTGTGGCAGACTGCCAGGATGTTCATGACCTCTAGAAATCCTTAAGATTTTGATCAGCATTTCCTTATCCCCAATACTCTGTTGTCTCTGTTTTAAATTACATCTCAGCGTCTCCAGGGTAGGTGATGATGTTAATGTGAGTGATACAACAGATTGTTACAAGCATCCTTGGATTATGAGATGGGAATATCTTGACTTTCTAAACAATTATAGTGTTTATTGTATTATAGTTCTGAAATTATTGTAGTATTATGCTGAAACAAATTACCACTGCTGCACGTCAAGCCTATTTTTTAAGATATAGAGAATGAAATTCAAAGACTGTCAAAGGCAAGGAAAGACAATACCTGACTGTCCTCGGTTTTGTATCAGGATGAGAATGCTATTGTCACCTTCACATTATGCTGCACTAAATCCTAAAATCAGAAGTACAAATTTCTTGACTTTTCTGTGCCTGTAGAGTTAATAGTTACCATAATTATAAAAAATTGTAAATAATGGGTGAAAAATCATGCTGCTGCTGCTAAAATATATTTTTTTGCTTCAAAATGTCCAATGAGTTCAGCCAGGGTCTCTTGTGATTGTAGCTGCAGAATAAAAAGAAAATTTATCTCTCAGAAGGCACTTTTTTTTTATATAGTCATAAAAAGGTTCTTTCCCCACTAACACTTTAAGGCAAGTTGATAGCAAGACTAGGATTGCTTCCATAGCTGAGGAAAAATCCTTCAGTGTCAGCGCTGCACTGAGAATATAACATGCTATGTGTGTTACATATTGCACAGCACAGGTGGGGATATAGATCAATGTATGTTGCTATGTAAACTGTAGCAGCATAAACACACTTTGTGTGTAAGAGGCCTAAATTCAGAAATTTGAAGTGGAATGGCATATTTCATTGTAGAATACATATAGACTTCAGGTATCCTGAAGTGATGAGAGCATTAAAGTATGTAAGAAAACACAATTTGTTTAAAAACCCCATATTTGTTATTCTAAGACAAGTAGCACAACTTCAAGCTTTTAAAAATTCATAATGCTTTTTCACTAGAATTGGTGTTGAAGCTGAGACAAACATATGCTGTCTTTTCCCATATCACCTTTATGGATCCTTATGCTGCAATGACATTTAAATAGGAAGTTGTTTTCTTCCATGCATTTTTAAGTGTTTTCATTGATTTTTAAATTAATGGTGACCTCTAAACATGTATGATTCTTTTTCTGCGAATTTAAAGACCATTATATAAATTTATATATAGGTGATCACTTCCAGAACCCAATGTCAGGTTTTAACTATTTCATTTCATGTCTTCTGCCAGGATTTCTCTAGAATACTTGCCTTGTTACCAAAACTGTGACATATCTTCATTACAACTGTCAGGCACAGAAAGGCAGAATCACAAACACGAAGGCAAGAAAAGCTTTGATGGGCAAGAAAGAGACTGGGACAGAGAATGCTGAAACAAACAATCATCCACAAGATACTCTGTGGAGTATGGAGCATGAGACTGCCTGGCCTGCTGGCTCAGTCATTATGTTATTATTGCATTGTATATATGATGACACTGGTTTTTAGGCTTATTTTTGCTTACTCATTTTCTGATATTATTGAACTATAGCTTCAAAAGAAAAATATAATATAGTTATTATCCTAACCTCTACTGAACAAGTTAAGTGGATACAGGGTCAAAATCCAGTCCAGGTAATTTTACCCATGTGGATAATGAGTGTTCTGCAGACACAGCTCTCTGTTCTGAAAATTCAGTGGGCTATGCAGGCTGCTTCAGGTGTACCACGCTACCTAGCTCTGAAATTTTGAATGCTTTTTGAAAAAACAATCTCTGGAACATCTTAAACAGAACTGACTGTCTCTGTATGCCTTCTGACATCTTCTTTGTGAAACGTGGCTGTTCATTGTCATTTTCCTTTGACAGCTTCTCTCATCTCGTATGTTCAATACATCCGCTCTGAGCAATTTACCTTTTCATCTGGCATTTCTTTATGTTAAGGCTATGCTGATCTTCATTCGTGAATTGGATCTGCCAGGCTTGCTGATATTGGATCCTGCAGTTTGCCAGCCCTCGTTTGCTCTGACTGCTGGTGATAGCAGTGCACACCACTTCAGGCAGCAGTGGCAGCAGCAATCTATGCGAGCCAGTTGTAGGTATCTGAACATAGATATGATAATGCTGTAGTGCTGGACCACAGCCAGCTCTGCTCTGGCTTCTGCAACACTGTTCTACAATATGAAGCATAAAGATAATCTGATGCTCAGAGGTATTCAGCTTGCAGGCAGGCAGACTGGAAAAAAGCTCAGGTTTGCTTAAATGGCCACAGCTCCAGCTGTGCGGCCTCGTCATTTCTGATATGGAGGGGGTGTCAGGAACTGTTTTAACATAAGAACAATGTACATGTTTTGTCCTGTGCACAATGTAAAAAAGCTCTCCACATCTTAAACAGGGTGAGAATGAGAGTTAGGAGTTTTCCCTGATAGCAAACCCACAGGATGGAGCAAGCTGCTCACAGTTCTCACACAAGTCAAGTCTAGGGAAATCCAGGGCTGCAAGTTACCATGAGAATAATTCAAAAGGATTCTTCAGATGATGGAGTATTTATCATGACCTCCTGACTGCCAGGATTCAGTCATGCATGTGATGTTGGACTATGACATGCATATGTTCCAGGTTTAATTTACTAGGGTGATAATTTAGATTAAATTATTCCTGTTCTGTTAATTCCTTCCGAAACTGACAAGACTTGTCAGGATCTATATGAGAAGTGTTTTCTTCTACCAGCTCATGGTCACCAACTTGCAGGGTGCACTGATTTCAAACTCTAAATAAGCCACAGGTATATGGGGGAAGTTAATCCATTTCTACGTACAGAGATTTCCCATGGGGAAATATGCACTTAGGACTTTGCCCTTTGTAATTTGCTAGTTAGTCTCAGGTTGCTTTACATATTTGCATCGTTGAAGCTGTGCAGTACCTCTCTTCCCAAGAGTGTCACAAGCCATAAAGGAGGATTAATGCAGCTTATGAACTCCATTTACTATTGTGAGGATTTTCTACTTGGAAGATTCTAGCACACACTTAATATCATGTAAAGTAGAAATACGAATAATTAGCAGCTAATAAACCATCTGCCAAGTTTTGAGCTTGTATTTTCCTCCATGATCTGACCTTCTGACATATTCTGACTTCTTCCACACTTTCCTGGACAATTAATTTAGACACTACAAAGCAGGCAGACATGTCCCTGAGAACGGACATGATAAGGTTCTTTGATCCACACGGAAAAGAATGTACCATAGATTATTCTATCCTTCTTTTCTTGCTTTCCTGGCATTCCCAGACTTTGATGACTAGATCTCACTGTTTGATGATTACAGACTCTCAGAGCAGCATCTCAATACTTATGTGATTTATGGATCCAAACTTTGTGCTAACAATGCCCTGCAGCATTTTATTGTGCTCACTAAATAACTCAAGGTTTATCGTTCTTAAAAGAGAACAAGGGTAATGTAATTTTTATTTTGTCTAGCTTTCTGTTACTCCCTCTAGTAGCTTTTAACTCCTTTGCCCTTTTTCGTATTATTGAGATCTCAAGGATGAGATGTTTCTACAGCTGTTAGGAAAACAAATGGCTGAATGGAGACAAAAGGCTGAACCACAATCTTTATAGTTGTTTGTTTGGCTTCTTCTGCTTGATGATCAGTCAGGATATGTATCCCAGGATGGGCAACTCTGAAAAATTCAATGGTTATTCTCTGGCCAAGCAAAATCAAGGAACACAGGAGGAACCTGAGGTACTGTATGTGGATTATTGAGATGCAGAGGGACTGAGGGGAGAGGCACAGTCCTCTCCCCTCCTGATGAACAGACATGAGAGGTGGTAAAGAGGAAAAGAAAACTTTAGCGTTATTCCAGTGGACAATTTCTGCAGAGTAAAGCACTAAGTAACAGAGACCAGATTTTCATGGACCACTTGTCTTCCTTTCTAAAAATGTTTGGGTGATTTTGATGCTTATAAAATCTGAAATCTTTCCTTATGCATAGGGCAGATAGGTGATTCACACTTTGCAACATAGCTCTAGTTCTGTGTTTCTGGTTCCAGAAACATCTTCATCTATCTCCCTATGTTTGTAGAAATGATGGAAAAGGTGTCACCTAGGAAATAAAGTATAGCTTGCAAATAAATATTTCAAAGCAGAATTTCACAAGGAAATGTTAATGGCTCTAAAATGCTAGACTATGACAATACAAGATCATCATATTATGAAGTGTGTCATTTGTATGTGTTTGAAAGGAACCTTGCAGCACTGCTGTTTCTCACTGTAATTTTCTTACTCTGAGAGGAAATAAACCTAATATATTTGCATAAAGTTATTTAGACCTTGTTATAAGAGGCATAGGATCACAGTCAGAAAAAAAAAGTTAGTGAATTATTAGATTAGTGCATAAAATTATTAATATAATGTACAAATTGTAGAAAGACCTTAATTGTATAAATTGAAATTTATATGCTTATCCTCTATATCTGCTAAAATTTGGACATTTTCAAAGAAGCATAAGCAATTTTACTTTTAATATTCTTAAAGATTCAAAAGTTCCTGGTCTTTGTTACTGGTTTTGCTACAAACATTTTTATCCAGACTTAGTGCCTCTATCACCATAATAATACCTTTGCATGGCTAAGGTAAAATTTGAGATTACTGACTTTGATGCAAAAACCTGTAGACACAAGATTAATCCCAGAAACATAGTGAAGAGATGGCTTTATCAGTGAATTTTGTCATTATAGGTCTTAAAAAGACCTTTATTCTAGTTAAACATTTAGGAAAAGTCCTCAGCAAATATCCCTTCTGATTTTCTATGGATTCTTGAGGATCTTTTCTGGGGTTAATTGTTTGTGAGAGAAATTATTCATTTTCACAGACCTCTTTTCTTAAGTAGAAGCCCTTTAGCAAGGAGGAAAAACAAGAATCCAAGAAAAATAAGTGTTAAAATTGTGGGAAAGAGGTTATTAATCATTAATGTAAATAATTTTGATTCAAAAATCCTTATAGGAGTTCATTTAACTAAGTAAACCATTTAATGGCAATTTCATTACAGAGCTATGACTAGAAACTTGAAAGTGACCAAAGTGGCCAGGTTTGTTTTTTCACAAATGATAAGGAATGCTTCCTTATGAAATCAATGGCTGTTCAGAAATTAATTTGAGACTTTAACAAGAATCTGCATTACTATAGGAGGAATGCAGTTTTCCAACCTTGGAGCTTTGAAAAAATGAGAAATAGTTTAAACCACTGTTATAAATGCAAATTATATTCTTTAAACTAGAGTTAGTCATTTGATGAGGTAGAGGAAAAAAACACATTTCTTTTTTAGAAGCTTTATAAAATACCATCTCATTTTTTTTAACACAGGAATTCATCTACTAATTTGCTTCCGAAGGTATGAGCACATTGTTTCACATGGCCAAACCCCCAATGCCAGAGCAGCAGAACCAGTTCTTGGCAAACACCCCATTGCAAACATGTTCACTTGGACCCCTCAATGGAGAAACAAATCCACAGTGCTCACACAACATCCCAGAAAAATTTCCTACCGTTTACATAAGGGAAAGCTGCCACCTGTGATTCTATTTTGTGCCAGGGTTCAGTGGTTGGGGATTCAGTATCAGCACAAACCCTCCAAGGGGCTGTTCTGCCCACGGGGGGTGACAATAGTTGTTCAACCACAGCAGCTGTGCTGCCAAAGGCCACGAGCATGACAGGGCAGCACAAGAAGTTCCCTTGCCCCTGTGTGCAAGGGCATGGACTTTTTCCTCATTTGCATAGGCACAAATTTCCCTAAAATCAGAACAAAAATGGCAAGTACATCTAGCTGAAAACTCCTTGTACCCTCCTGGCTTCTCAAAACACTTCTCAGGTAAGTCCATTCCAGGTTGGTAAATTATTTGGTAGCTTTCACTGCACTTTTCCTAACTAGCTTCTATTGCACTTGGCAGTGAACAATTTTCCTTTTCCAACACTGAACTGTTTAAGCTGTGTCCTTTTCTGTTTTGTTTTGGTTTTCTTTGTTTTTGGGGTTTTTCGGGTTTCTTTGTGGGTTTGGGTTTTTTTTCTCTGTGTGTGTGTGTGTGTGTGTGTACAGAACAGTAAGATAAACTTCCTGCATATCCCTTTATCCCTCTCCTTACTCCAGATTAACAACAAAAACACAATTCCCCTCAATAAAGTATATTTGAAGTCCTAAGTGAATTGTAGTGCCCTTGGGTAAAATCCTTGAGCCCTTAAAGAGGATGTGAGCTTTACTAGGACTTTTGACCGAACAGAATTTCATCTAATTGGCATAACCCGGCCATTCCTCTAAGCACTGCCAAAGTCCTGGATTTGTTGCAAGTTTCAGAGACTGTTCCTACCCCCACATCAGAGTCACACCCACAACCATTCTGTACTCCAGGGCTGGAATCACTGGTTTGCAGTGCCCTGCTGATAAATGCTGGCAGGCATTTGCTGCACTTTCTGTGTTGTGGCATTCTTTGCTGTGCTGGCCAGAACAGCTGACTGCAGGCTTCCTGAAACAATCCATCCAGCATCATCAAACCAGGTTTGTAGGCACAGAGGAGCAGCTCCTCACAGCCAGCAGAAGGGACAGCAATAGGCAGCACAAGGTTCAGATGTGGAGAATGTGGTGAGAGAAAATAACAGAGTACTTCAAAAATCATCAGATTAGCCCTTGAAGAGCAAGGGTCTATGTGGCAAAGTCTGGGGTTTTTTCTCTTGGCTGGTGTTGAGGAGTGTAAAGGGTGAACGAACACAATGAAAACAAAATTTTCAGGGAAAAAAAAGCTTCTCTGCTTTTGAGAGTCTATTGTGAACACTTCATCTTAACAAGTGCTAACTCAAATAATGTCCAGACTTTGTTATGTACATACTCTTTTGTGTATGCTCAGGGCATACATGATATAGATATAGATATAGATATAGATATAGATATAGATATAGATATAGATATAGATAGATATATGGTACAGATAGCTATTTATCAAATATGCATTTCCTCTAATTGACAAGGAGCAAATGGTAAAGAGCAATTGGATTATTTTGGATGTGTTGCAAATTCATTACAGCTTCAGAAGTATAGTTATAGCCTTAAGCTTGGGTGAACAGACATGTTGCTTAAATGTATGAGCTAAAACCAAAATTATGTTACTGAAGGAATCTTAAAAGCTATTTAGATGTGGTAACTAAAAATTCAAGATTAAATTCAAATCTGCGTTGTAATCATCTGGGAATGATTACCCATGCAGTTTTGTAGCATGGTTCCAGAGATTTTTTCCCAACTTTTTTCCCATTAAAAAATCAATAAAAAGTGAGTTCATAAATATTCAACACACTCCTTTCTCTTCTTGACTTTATCTTATGATAATAAAACTGGAATCAGAGCCAATATGTACATTTCAAGAAGATTTATAATGTAAAGAAGAGAACATAGAACAAAGTACTGAAAATCATTTATGATTGAAAGTGTAGATTGAAGTTGGTGCAAATCTCTCCCTGAGTAGCATCTCACAATTGCCTCATAATATCAGGATTTGTATTCATAAGCTTTTTAATGTATGCAGCCAACCTCTTCTTCTTTATTGTGTAACCACTGCACTGATTCTGCTTGGGAAAGTTGGGATGACTGATTGAAAAATTAGGAAGGAATTGATTTTACATAATTTTAAATTTCTGATGAGAGCATTTTAACATCTAAAATAGAGTATCAAAGTTTTGCATAGCCAAAATGATAAAAAGTTATCTTTATAGCTGTGAAAATACCAGTTTAATGCTTGCACTTGCCTATGCAGACAGAACGGATCTATTTGTGAATTTACATTTTTGTTGTTTTTGTTACAAATCTATAAATTTGAGACAAAATATGAGGGTGGGAGTTCAAGGATTTAGAGAGATGATTAAGCTCTAAGTCAACAGTTAAAAACAATATTGTTTTTGGCATAAAAAAAACAAGCATAGTTTGTGTGAAGGCAGAGCAGCTATGAAAGCAAAAGGTAGGTTTTGTTTGTCTTTCAGTGAGGTAACTCTTACCATATTAAAAAATAAGGTGTATCACTCTCTATTCGTCTTCATTTTGATGAGCACAATATAATCTTTAAAAAGTTTGTGTTGATGTTTTGTGGTTTTTTTTCAAAACATGATTCCTACTAGTTTAGCAGTGTTTTCTGTACTAGTTTTTGACATCAAGAATCCCAGTGACATGAAAGATTACAACAGGCATGAAGCACTGATGATTGATATTGCTGACAATTGTGGTTAGTAGTGGGAATATTTGGCCCTGGAAATTCAGCAATGAAAATACTGTTATTTGGTGTGTCTGTCTAATGACAAATTACAATTTTACATATTAAATTCATTAGCATATAATAGGAATAGCACCTCATTAATCAGATTTTTTAAGTAAAATTTAGATTGCAAAGTGCAAGTGAAATCACAAGGGAAACACGACACTGTTTTCCAAAGATATTGAACTTTTCCTTTTGTAGATAGTAAATACATCCCTGCACCATGGACAACATTTCAAAGCACAACTCTGCACCCCAATGAAAGCAAAATGAGTCTCATCCTTCAGAGGTGTTATTGAAGTCTGTTGGTGTGTGACTCAAATCTGCTATATAATAGTCTAGTACAGCAATGTCTCTTCTGTCATACCAATTCCACCTGTTAACTGCAGTATAAAATGCAAAATTATTTTCTTAATATTTTTATTGCCATAATGTTAATTCTTGCACTAAAGGATAATGTCAGTGATTGACTGTATTTCTCCCAAATCCATTTTACACTGTATTAAGATATGTCAAATGATTTCTCTGAAATAAAAGTTGAATAGAAGTAAATTATAGAATGCAAGGCAGTAATCAAATCTCATTGTTCTTATTGTACAATAAATGAAGAACCAGCAGAAACTTCACTGTGCAGTTCTAATGGAAATCCTTATATGTAGCAAAGCTTATGCAGACCTACCCAATACAACTCAAACCTAAAACTGCATGTAGGATCCGTAACAGTCTCATAGAGTTTCCAATAAAATCTAACAAGAAATATTTTAGAACAAAGAAGAGACCTACTGAACATAGGGAATGATGTTAAGTTCACAGTTTGATTCGATTACGAACCCAATTCCTCAGTCCTGTTCATGGAAAAATTTTATATTTACTCTTGCTTTTGCTTTCCATTCTTTTCTTTTGGCAGATGAAGCAAACAGGATGATTCGAAAGGCATGGAATTAGCTGCTTGGTCAGAGCAATGCCAGAGCTCTGACATAGTACAGTTCGTGAAGATTGGTGTAGTTTTAAATAAATAGATATTGTCTGTGATATATAGTAACATTTTCAATATCATCCTGTTTTTTAAAAAAATTAATTGATGGAATCTACCAACAGCCAATGACAAATAAGGTATTTTATTTGTTTTACTTTTTGTCTTTCCTAAACAATCCCTGAATCTCTCATTCTCAGGTTGTAATTAACTTCCTTGAAAATATTCACTGGTGTTTCAAAAAGTTTCATCAGAACGTCTTCTCATAAATCAGCACCATGCATCTGAATTAAAACCTGAATGTAAATTGGAAACGTTTTATATTAATGACTATGAGGCTAAACACACATTCAGAACTGATTAAACATTACTGTTTTCCAGTGACTGAGTTGCAAGAGGAATGGATTTTCAGTCTCTATATTTATATGGGAAATTTAGTTTCCAGCATGGTAGCTCTGGATATCTGGAAGGCAGTGCTATAGTTGTATTTATATCAACAAAAATTCTATCACTAATTTGTTCATGCTTTGCAATTGTACTTGTAGCAAGATTTCAGTTTAAGTCAGTAAGTAGAAATAAATTTAAAGGTTTAAAATAGTCTCAAGATAGCTGTGACAAAGCAGCTTGCAGCTTCTGACCTCAAACAGAACTTATATTAAATATACAATATTTCTTTTGACATGGCTGATGGTAGTAGTGTGGGCTTTTACTTGGATGATTAGCATCATTTAAATGTGGACTTTGTCCTCCTAGCTGTATTTTACAATCAGAATGCCATAAGCAGCTCTCTCCCAGGGTTAACTGAAAGCTAAACTTGTGTTTAGCTCAGGAATTTAATCTAAATGATCACATTTTTTTAGTGTTAAGGTTTTTCTTGTATAGATCACAGAAACCTCAGTAAAATTAATTTTTGCACAGTGGCAGCAAAGAATAAGGCTTTAAATGTAAGCAAGTTCCCAGTAGTGCTGACTACAGTCCCCTCTGTCACAGCACTGTAGACTCTGTGCACTAAGGACATCCTCCAGTTAAGCTGGCCAGTTTATTCTCCCTCATTCTTCACTGTCTTGGAGCACTCCACCAGCAATACTTCTTCACCCCTCCTGTCAATCTGCTCAAACTATCTTTTTTTTGGCTGAAAACTTATTAGTGTTGTCCATCTTCCTACTCATAGGACATGGCCCTGTCTACACAGCTCAACTTCTCAGTCTCTTGTCCTTTTAAGTGAGCCAGTTAACAGCCAATTAAAGTTTATGAAGAAAATAGTGCAATTCCTGTGGGCTAGACCCATGCACAAAGCCAGGCCTAAAAAATCATTTCACTGTAACCAAACAAGCCAGACACCAAAGAAGCCCAACACTGTTATTTGCTCAGTCCTTTGCATTTTGCAAACAATGGGTTTGGTGGAGCTGCAAGCCCCTGCCACCAGAAGCACAATGTTATAGTAATGCTGCACATCCTCAACAACCACCTCTTCAGTATCCTGCCTGCAGCTGTCCAAGAGTTACTGTGCAAGCAAATCAGTTCTCATGTTTGATATGCTCCATGAGCTTTACAGTTTGAACAGCAGGACTTCCCTTTACTGAAGTTTCTTAGTAACCCTCCCAGCTTATTTCCAATGACCAATGGTAGGAATTACATTCAGGCAATGCAAGACAATGAATCATCTGATTTAAACATGTTACATATGTAACATAATTAATTTGCCAAAGATAGCAACAAAAAAAAGCTTATTCATTAGTGATGAAAGACTGAAAAATATTCTTGTGAATTCTATTTTCACAGTGTCAAACCAGTGACAGTTCCTGCCACTGGAAAACACAGGCTGAGCTTCTATGTGCAGAAATGGGGAGAAGAACAGGGAGATGCAATACAGAATTTTTGTTCTAATATACAAGGACTTCAAAAAAATCCTCCTATTTAAATGCCTACTGCCTCAACACAGAAATAAAGAAAAAACAAAAGTTAACTTATCATAAGGCACCAGTTATAGAGATGGCATAGCTTTGTTTTCAGCATTAGCATTTGTTGTCAGTAAGTATCCAGGACAAATGACAATCAAATGCAGCAGTAAACACAATGCTGAATATCTTTTTAAAAGGTCATTTTAATCACATGTGCTGTAAATCTTTAGGCAGTATTAAAACTAGCCATTTGAAACAGTGCAACATTTCCTTCTTTGAATCGTGTTTAAAATCCACTTTTTTAAAGTTAAATTCAAAATAAAGACATTCATGCATGTCAAACTAACTGAAAGCATTTTTCATGTTAAAAAGCTCCTTAATCTATAATTGGCTTCCTTTTAAAACCACCTTTATCTTGGAAGCCTGCATAAATTGTTTAAATTTACTAGTGCAAGGCTGGTTCTTGGAAAAGAGTAACAGAGCTTTTACTGATCATTAGGAAAAGTGACTGAATTGCACCAACTAAAGTATTTTTTCACACTGCTATCATAGATCATGAATCAGAAATAATAGCAGTAATCACGTTTCAAAAATGAGGATGTAGCTCTGAAGCCTCCTAACTCCCACTCCATCAGTGTTATAATCCCAACAAGTTAAATAAATCCCTTACTTCTAACACAATAAGTAGAAAAAAAAAAATAAAGAAAAAAAAAAAGAAAACCAAAACAAGAAGAGAAGAGAATACATTGAATGCTGCTGCTTTCTTAAGATTCCTTAAAGTCACAGATAAACACAACAACTCTAATTCTGCAGAAAGGTTTGCTTTTGGTTTATGTTAACATAACTTCTTTACTTTCTTTTATTTAACATCTCATGGTAGAAGACTTGAATGCGACACTTCTTCATAGATAGCTTCTGCTTGTTTACAAAGCACCACCACATTCTAATGTGTATGAATGAATGGGATAACAGAGAAGCTGTCCTAAGGAAATTATGACAACAACCACTAAGGATAAAATAACTTTTACTAAAAATCTGGATTCACATGAGCAAAGAAAAACCTGTGTTTTTTGGGAACTTCCAAAATGTCTGCTCCTTCTTGAATATCAAAAAGCAAGTACAAGAAACTGAGTAAATTGCAAGACTCTGAAAAGAGCTTTTGGCCTTCCACTAGCCTGCAAGTTCTGGCAAATAGCTGCAGGCATCAGAGAAAATCCTTGTTCTCTGATAAAAAACAGTCCAGAAACAGAAATACACTAATTTTCAGTGTCAGGGATAATGTAAAGTTTGTCATTTTGACAAAAGAGCTTCCCTTCACAAAACACTTTCCGAACATGTTGGCAACATCAGCAAAATGTTTTCAAGAGGACAGAAAGAGCAAATGAACATTCAAATTAGAATATTTTTAATAATGTTTGGCCTTCTACAGCTTGTCGGAAAGACACAGTATGGAAAAGATGTGTAATGACTAAGAAATTCCTCCTGTCCTCTTCACATTTATGTATCAATGTGAAAAGTACATCAGCCTCAAATATTTAAGTCTCATTATGAGATGGCAAGTAGATAGAAAGTGGTAACTTAGAAAACTTTAAAAATATGTATTAAAGTTTATGATGCAATAATTTTACACAATTTTATTTTCTGTGTAAAACTGGAATAGAATTTCTATGAAAGGTGTGATTCACTGTGGTTTATTTGCTTATTTAAGAGTACTCCAAAAAGTCTGTCACTTTTCCAGCATTGGTAGTAGGTAATGCTTCACTGACAAAGTTTCTGCCTGTGATATCCACTATTGCAGTATTTCAGAACTTCACTATAAAATTCTGATTTACTAAGATACTGACCTTCAAAAATTTGTCATAATAATTTTGTCTTTTTATAAAGATTTTTTCCACATTTTCAACAGATTGCAATCATTTGTGATGTTCTGGCTAATTCTAATAGTTCATTTAATCATGTTTCACATTATTTTTGTGAGAATAAAATGGCAACAAATACAGAACAACAACCTACTTGCTATGAAGAAAATGTATGCAATATTGGTTATAGAATGCCTTGAGTAATTTCACCACTTGAAGCTTTGCACTTAACAATCAAAATTATTGACTCAATGCATAAAGTTGATTAAAGACTGAAACAACTACCATCAGAGCTGCTGGCTTCTGAGGTTTCCTTCTGTAGCAGGAATGCCTGAGATGTATAAGAAGCATTGTTGGGACTGCCCATATACATGACCCAAAGGATTAGGACAGCTCCAAAGTAGCAGCAGTGCATCTGTGTAGTAAATTGCAGTGGTACAAAAGCTGCTTCACATATAATTCTTCCCTCTGTGCCAGAGGGCCATATTCTGAGACACAGGTGGTATGGATGTCTGGGGTCAGCATAAATCAACATCCCATTAAATGTGTATCTTTTTTCTTTCTTGATCCACTACCTATGTGGCCCCTGCATTTATATACAAGAGCTCCTAGAAGCAAGGCTTAAATCTGAATTCAAATCTCAGAAACAATGAGTTTAAAGGCTTGCTGTGTTATGTTGTATATTGCAGTATATACAAAGAGTTTTAAGCAAAATATCTCAGTGTGATCATTACAAACTTCTAGATAAAATCAATGCAGTAAGAACCTCTTTACTTTCTGGGTCCTTCATTAACTGTGATTCTGAACACTTCACATGTGAGATAAGATAATAGACCCAAACTTCATTACTATTTGGTACTGTTCCTGCAAACATGGTCATGGGAAGGATCAGACATCAGCAAGGAGCTTTGCTCAGACAAAGAGATGCAATGCACATTCCCATCTTCCTTAACCCTTCAGAAGTCAAGCTGCAGAGTGTTAGAGCACCTCTGACTGAGGGAGCAGCCTAGGTTCCCCTAAAGAGATGGTGTTTTTACACAGGGAGGGTGTGTGCTTTCCTCTCTGCACTGCCCATCTGCAGAGCCCCAGGTGGAAGCTTTTTGCTGGAGAGCAGGGCAGACAGATGAAATGTCACCTGATGAGGTGTCCCCTCTCTCTGTATGTGACACCTTTACTCGAGGGCACAGCTTTAATTCCCTCCCTTTACTCTGCAGGGATGCATAAGGAATGACCATCAGCCTTTCTCACAAAGCAGGCACCAGCAGCACAGGCAGCACGTGGAGCTGCTCTTTCTCCCATTGTCTTTACACCCTTCCACACAAAAAGCACCAATAAATGCACAATGCAGTACCAAATAAAACTCCCAAATATAAGCAAACTTTTTTTCTATAGTCAAGAAAAAGATGAGTGCACATACTTTAAATGTTTCAAAATGCAAATACCAATGCAGTAGAAGTATATTTGCAGTAAAATGCACATCTGCACTGATCTACAGCACAGAATATAGACACCCACTGGCTAACAATCTAAACTTTCCTGAAACACCTTTCCTGATACCTTTTTATTTTATAAATATATTGAACCTGATTTGGTAAACATATCCATAATTTAAGTATATATATATTTAAGATATGACTGGATATAAGTTACATAAATAAGTATTCGAATTAAATTTGCAGTAGCATTGTCTATCACAAGAGGAACATGTATCTGAGCATAAGAAAGATCTGTACTGTACTCTAATACAGACTGGGAAAATAAATTGTGCAGGACTTCAGAACCACTTGATATGTCACCATATCTCACTTGAAGCTCCAAGGTGCACTTTTTTCTTGCCTTCAATAACATAAACATGTAATAGCAAATACAGAATAAAAATATTATCTGAAAATTAGTGTTTAGAGCAAGATTCTTCTCATCTTCCCCTTGAGAAAATGAAAACCACATACAACTTGATGCTATCCAGGGGAGTGTTTAATTAATATACTAGTGCATATGATCTAACAGCCTAATGAGACCACTTTGCTACTGGATGTTACAGCCCTATGAAACACATTGCTAAATTCGGCTGTAACCACAACAATTTCTATTTTGGTATAACAAAACACAGAATAAGGCAAAAGCAATATGAGCAAAAACAGCAGGTTGAAGATACAAAGATACAAAACCAATATAAGTCAACCAAGAAAACTAATTAAAACTAAATATTTAAAACTAACTTAATATTTAAATATTTAAAACTAACTAAAAAATGAACTAATTTTCCTATTCTAAATTTATTTCTCCCACTGTTGCACTAATCTGCACTAGGAAACTAAATTTTTCTGACTCTAAGAAAATGACTATTTCTAATTTGCAAGAACCCATGAACTGTTGATCCTCACTTGACATTCAGCAATATTAGTTTCAAAATGATCTTTTCAGTGCCAGCATTCCAGCTATTGATAAAGTTAAAATGCAACTTACGTAAGTTATTTGGAGGAGGTCTTGTCTCCATGTTTTCATAATGCTGCACATGTACTACAATGTTTAGATCTCTTTCCATATGATCTGTTGTACAAGGACCTTGAGGTCGCATAACATCAGCAAGAGCCCTGAAAACCAAACAAAACCAGAATGAATCTGCAAAATCTGTAAGGCATTAACAATATTTTCCAAGATCTATTTCAGTTTGCAACGCAGTCAATCATAACATCTGCTGGAGAAACCAGCTCCCTTCACAGTAAACGCAGGGAAGTAAATTCATTGTGAGACTGCACACCTAAGGCTCTTTTTAGGTTGTCTTACTGTGCTAGAAGTAAAATACACAAACACATTAAGTTCTTTAGGCATCTTGGCTTTGGAGGAACATAATTTAAGCTCCTGGAGCCTTGTAGAGTTCTGCCACTGCATGTGCTCAGTAACATTATTGCCATCTTGGTGAAACTGAGCACCTCAGCACCTAGCCAATGGCTACACCTTTCACAAACTGCTTATCTTCACACCTAGAGTACTAATTTCGAAAGAAATTCTCACATATGCATTTGCAATTAGCACACACAACACAGTGGTCTTCACAGTTTTCATTCAAAACCGTCACTCAAGTTGAGAAGTCATGTAACTTCCACGCAGAAGTCCAGTAAGCAGGGATTTAAGGATTTCTCATCCAGATGGGGAGATCAAAAAGGTCTTTTTCTAACTTCTGTGAGTGTCCTAGTCTTTAACATAGAGCAAAGCTTGCACAGGAACACTCCCTGCTCCTTTGAAGGCAGTTCGGAAACAGGATGAAAGCTCTGTGCTAGCAAAGAGGGAGTAAGCAAAAGGTTCCTGAGTTAGGCCAGGCCCAGCCTGCTGCTGGCTGTGGGCTTGCCCTGCAGAGCTCCAGGCACTCTGACACACTCTCGTGCTCTGGGCACTTGTAAGGACCAGTTCCACTGCCCAGGGTGCTGCTGAGCACAAGTCCACCTTAGGCACACGGGTAAACACACACACCTGCATCAGCCCTGTGGAGCCAGAGTTACTGACCAAGTGCTAAGCTCTGAAACTCCCAGCATGGCAACATCTAACTGTGTCTGTGAGTCTGTGCTATTTTGCCAGAGTTCCACAGGAGCAGGATTAGCCCTTAGCTATGTGCCAGAGCTACCTGCTGAACTGCTGTGCACCAGGAAATAATTGGCCCACCTGCAGAAGCTGTTGCCTTAGGCAAAGGAAAGCTTAGTATGTGTTACCAGTGTCTTCAGGGTTCAGTGCAAATATTTTCTTTTCAGGTCAATGTATCATGGGCCATAATTTACCTCCTTTTTGGTTTATTGTTTTTAAAATTTAGTCCTCTTAAGCAATTTTTTAAGGGTGTGGACACATTTTCTGGGCATTATGCCCAGTTTAGGTTAATTTTCTGCAAAATTATACACCATGTCCCAGATACCGTATCAAGAAATATTAGCTCATAGACAAATAACAATAAACAAATAAACAAAACAATAACAATAATTTTTTTTAAAAAGCAAATTTCTTGATGAAAACCATGGCAAGTGCCATCTAGCTTCTCTACTTTGCTTCTGTGATACTATGATTTCTCAATTAAGCAGCACTATACTTTTAAAATATTAAAAAGTAGGTAGCTTCATTTAAGTTACAGACAGAAATTCTGAGCTGGATTTTGCTTTCAGATTGCTGAAACATTGCTTGGACATACAGCTGAACAATACTGATATTTTATTGTGTCTATGGCTAACATTATGTTATTAAAATATTAGTTACAGTTGTGATCAACATGTTAAGAGAATACTCTGTTGATCCTGGAAAAGGTCAGAAGACAGTAACCATATGATTAATGGTATCAGAGTAATGCTCCCATTTGAAGCAGTGCTTATGCAGCAGAAATAGCAGAGCTGGCCTACATAGCAGAATAATAAAAATTCAACAGAAGAGATCTCACAAAGACATGTGGAAATGATGCAAAAGGAAAGCATTATATTGCAAAAACAATTTAAAATAAACGGGGACCAAAACCATTAATATCTTGTCAATTTATGCAAATATGTCTCTATACAGAGGAAATTATTGACATCAATATTAATTCTAATTCCAGAAGCATCTGGACACACTTTTCGGAAGGGAAAAAAGTAAATGAAAGTCCCTAACTCCAGTATGGGAGGTAAAACTGTGAGATCTAAGTATTTCCCAACTCTGTCAGAGTGGGTTTCTAGAAATCCTTTCCTCATTGCTCTTAATCTGATGGTAAATATTGTTTTCTGTAGACTTTAAATAAGACCCTGTATGATGGCAGATGAACTACTGCCTGTCTGTGAAAATGCTACATTTTCTACTAATTCAGGGCTGTTTTTTTCAAATGGTTTTCAAGGCATTACCTGTCCAATTCCTTCAGTATTAGGAAAAGATAAACTACTCACCATCAAGTTCTGTTTTTAAAAACACAGCACCTATACCGTGTTAGCCAAAGTTGTACAATCTTTTCTGGCAGAATAGCTCGCAAAACTGAGAGCAAGTCCTTATTCCCCACGATGTCAGAGAGAGTTAAAAATGTGTAGCAGCTTCAGTATTACTGAAGTACAAAAGAAATGCTGTACCTGCATTTTGTTCTTTTAGGGATTTGCCCATATAATGAAATGGATAAAGGAAGGCTTGTTCCCCAGTACATGACAAAATCCTTGAACAGATGTTTGCTTTGAAAAATTCCACATAGGCCAGGAGACTTTTAAAAAACCTTCATGCATTTATCTCACCTAAATATAGTCATATAGATTCTGTTCATTATCTGAAGAAATTTTTATAGTAAGTCCCATTGAAAAGTTAAACCTATACAGAGGGTCTTTACCTGCACCTATGATATACTGGATGATTTTTTAAGGAAATGCAAGAGCGAGATAACCTTCTAATCAGGGAGCAGTATCATTAAGACCTGTGCAGTGATATCAATTGCAGTATTACAAAAGTGGAGAAGTGTTACCTACATAGGAGTTCATGGCCTAGAACTATCCAAGTATCACAAAACTTCAGCATTTATCTTGCCATAAGATTTTTCTTTTTGGATATGTAATACTGGTTTGGGATGTTATAAAGTGTGTGGAGGCAGGCATTGTACCCATACCTTATGGGTACAAGCTGAAAGAAGCTGAAACACAGGTTATTTCATGAAAAGTCACTTGTCATATTTTGCCTCCAAAATAGAGTCAAAACCCATAAGAGAAATAATTTCACACATAGGATTCAGGATTTTGGCAAGTCAGGCTATTTTTGGCCCAAATTACATCTTTTAAATGATCAATAAACTACTTCACTCCCGAGCTCAGCACTGGGCACTTTCTTCCTTGTGAAGGAAGATAGAAGAGCTCAGATTGTTCACAATATTTGGAAGACTGCTAACACACTGTCAGAAGCACTGTTTTAAAAAACAGGAGTTATAGCATGAGAGCATGACTGTAAACATTGTTCTTTCAGTTCTTGGTTTGTTTGCACATTCTCTACAAGGATTAAGGAAGGTGCAAAGGCACAGTTGTATTTACAGAATAATCTCCTCCATGCAACAGAGGTAAAGCTTTTTCATTTTCTACTCATTTTTGAGAGAAAATTCTCCTGTTGAACTGATGGAGCCTGGCAGGCCTATTGGTGTAGTCTCAAGCACAAGAATGTGCTGCCCTCATATGCCTAATGAAGCTCCTGGTCTGCTTCAGCAGGCAGATCAAGTCTGTGTCCTCTCAGGCACAACACTGCCACATTCCCTCCCTCTGCCATAGCTCCCTCCTACACCATCTGATTTCCTTATTCTACTCAAAAATAGGAGAAAAAGAAGGGGAAAGGAAGAGCTACTCTGGATACTACTATTACTGATTAGTCTCAGACACTGTAGCTGAAGGGAATACACGTCTCCTTTTAACATTAAGGAACAAATTTTAAAGTGAAGAGAAGCAAAACATGCAAGGTCTAAAATGAAATATACCATGCAGAGCTAATTCTGTACTCCCCTCTCTATGTTCATCTTCCAGATTTACAGCTCCATGTCAACAGAAAAAAAAACATCAACAGTGCCATACCTGGCCTGTTTCCTCAAAACAAAAGGAACAAGCTCTCTAAAAAAGGACAAGTCTTGACTTTTATTCTAAAGGGACTTGCTCAATAGAGACCTTTTCCTATATATGTTTTTCACTAATTAAATACATTTCCACAATGCTTTTATCATTGTCAAATATTTCAGGAAAATTCAGTGAAGTTAATGGAGTGTTCTTGGTTTGTTTTGGTATAGTAGTAAACAAAATTTAATGAAAGGCAGTATGTATGGAAACTATGCTCAGTTAATAAAGAAAGTTTTCTTTATTAACACTGTACCACTTACACACACCAGTGTCTTACTTCAACAGCAGATCTACTGACTGCAAGATAAAGTAATGCAAGGAATTTAAAAGTGTGGCAGAGTTTTGCTTCCTATTTAGAAGTCAATGTTCTTATTCCTATGTGTCAGGTCTCTGTTCATATTTTGAAATATTTTTAGTAAATTGAAAATGGAAATGTATCATTTACACCAGTTGTACCAGTTGTTCATTTTTCTTAAAAAATCAGCCCCCCATTAGAAAAAAAAAAACAGTTTCCATTATGCATTATCTTTTTGGATAAGCTATCCCATTCCTAGGTGAATTTGTTCACAGAAATGAGGGGCATTCAAATGTTTCATGTAGCCATTGGATGGGCAAGGGAAATGAGACAATCTTAGCTAAGAAAGCAGATGACAAATCATTCTCTGTGTGTTTCTTGCTGCCAGCCAAAATGGAGTAACACTTAGTACTTTTGCTTTGGCCTACCTCACACTCTTGATGCATTAAACTTGTGCTTATTAATAAGGTTCAGTACAAAAAAAAAAAAAAAAAAACAACGTAGGAGGTGTTCTTTTTTGTTTTGTTTTTCTGATATTGTTGTGATAAATGTTACAAAAGAAGGTGACTATGAACACAGCCTATATATTCTGTCAATTGTTGGTACTATTAACTGTTTGAACAGATAAATTATTTTTGAACATTGTAGCCTTTTTTCAGAGCATTAGTAGTGTAAAGTGAGTTAGAATGGAATATTTTAGTTAAACACTCACTTGAGGACTAAGAGGTTACTTCAATTCTTCACTCAATGAATATATTTATAGATTTCCAAAGGGATTTACAAATCTAATTCCTTTTCAAATTAATGTTAAACCCATCCCACAACTGGAATAAGAGAGAACATTAAAAAAAAAATAAAAGCTATAGATCTTCTTTTTCAGAACATGACTAGCTATTATGTGTACTGAGTGGGTGACTGTTTTTCCATGTGATCATGACTTTCCAAGTTTCTATATAATCCTGCCTTGAACATTTTCATGTACAAGATCACAGATGCTGTTAAGTAATCAAGGTAACAGACGACCTTTGCTAAGACCCACTTCAGAAACCTAATCTTTATGCATATATGACTCAAGGATATCAGAATGATTTTCCAATCCCCTGTAATTCTACTTCCATAAACTGAGACAGAATATCCTTTCATAATACTTCCCACCTGTACTTCAGATAGCAAATATTTCTACTCAAAGAAGCAGGACCTATTTAAGCCATAATTTGCAGGGATGGCTTATAGCTTCTTCACTCTGTTCTGGGCTTTGTGACTATTACGAGCCCTCTTTTTTTGCCTGCACAAAGACTCTACAGAGAGAGATTGAAGCAAGGGAGAGCTTTTTGCAGACAAGCTCTGTAGATTAAAATTTTAAAAACAATTTGGGACTCATGTATTGTTTTTCTCCATTTATATTCAAAATGTCTAAAGGATTATCATACCTTCCTCAACAAAAACCATCTTTGCAGAGGTATCACTGACACATGCTCTTGACTAAAATTTCTGCAATGTGCTTTTTTCCTCAGTAGTAAAGCATATCCATATCAGCCAGTTTATAAATAGCAAATAGCTCATGGACTGGTGATGCATTTTCAGGAGTATTTCTGTGACTTTCTCTGTTCATTTCAGGATAAGGAGTTAATCAGAAAGTCATGCAGAAACTTCAGTAAAAAGGAGGCTCCAGATGTTGAGATGATCTCTTGTACTGTCTTTCAAAGGATGACTCTTCATCTAAGCTTAAAGATTGTGAGCTACACCATTAGCAGACAGGGCAAGAGGAAGTTTTCTGCCACACTGCACATCCAGTAGAAGGTATCCTTTCATTGCATTTCATCACTTAAGTTTCCCAATATGCTGGGATCTATTTAGACTCTTTAATGGATCTGTTTGCCTTTTTTAATTCCTTTCCTCCATCTGCTTTACTTTCATGTGCCTGGGATTAGCATAAAAAATCAGACAGACTGAAAACTTGACAAATGTGTTATGCCTTGGTTTTGAACTGCTGTGACAATCTGGGTTTGGAATTTGTTGTTAAAGACACTAGGCTCTGTCCCGAGTTGCCCACCTGCCTATCCACCACTAGGCAGCCAGGATCTGGAGTAGATGGTACACAGCATGCTTAACTCTAGGTGGGGGAGGTTCTCTTTGATTTAACTCAGCCATTACACTGTGGAGACAGAGTTAGAACACACACATACATGGATGAGGCAAGACTTTTATATTCCATTTTTTACCTCTCAACAGTAACTGAAAAAATGTTAAGAAATTCTACAATAGCTTTTCCTTTTTATGCCTTCCTCTTCCCTTCCACCCTGACTCATTTTCACAGCTTAGAAATTTTACAAATAGCTCACACACTTGCAAGGGCTGGGGGAGTAGGGAAGGTCCTGCCAAAACCATTTTGCAGCTGGAGAGGGAGGGTGAGATGGTATTTGTTTACATCCTTCTGTTGAGAAGTAAAAACATTTTCCAGTCTTTGAAACTGTTGGAAGAGGGAACGCATCAGGCTTTCTATAATTCAGTGTTGCTGGTTTCATTTTTTTTTTTTTTTCTATTTATGCTCTGTATATCTGGGAACACTTGCTGGATCTTGTTAAGGAGAGGGTCAGGCACTGCAGATAAAAATGGACTACTGTCTGTGCAGACTCCACAATTATCCCTAGTCTTCCTCAATATTCATGTTCTGTAATAACCCAGGCTGGGGGCACCTCAGGAACTCTGCTCAGCAAAGTTGGTCTCTCTCAGTCGCCTTGCAGGGGAATACAACCTGCCTGGCAGGAGTTGTTTGTTTGGCGGGGACACGGCTCCTCTCTCCTCTCTAGGGGCTGGGCAGGAGGTAGGGGGGAGAGGGACCCTGCTGCCCGGCACTCAGCCTTACCTGGACATGTGCTCCCGCTGGGGTCTGTGCGCCTTCTCCAGCCCTAGTTTGGTGAAGATCCCCACCAGTACCATGACTGCTACAACCCCACAGATGATGTAGACAATAAGGTTGGTTTTATCCCGGGTAGGGTCATGCAGAGGGTCGTCTATGCGGGAAGGAGGCTTCCCAGTGTTCATCCACAACGGCGTCTCATAGTTTGTGCAGGTGCTTTGATCCAGCCTTGTCTTCTTGAACTTGCAGCAAAACCTGAAGCCACAAGTGCCACAGCAGAAGATGAACTCTCCCGAGCTGCAGTTAAAGGGGGGATCCCACTGCCCCATCACGTCAAAGTAGCCCCTGCAGAAGTCTGGTGTGGGAGGTGGCTCGGAGGGGTCTATCTGTTCCCCGAGGCTGGAGTGGTTTCCTCCCGAGAGCACCACAAAGCTCCCCAGCTGCTGGCCAGCTTTCTCCTGAGCCCGACACACCAGCGTGAGAAGGTCTGCCACCAAGTAGCCGAAGAGCAGCCGAATAAAGCCTTCCATTCTGCCTCCCAGCCCCGGCTCAGCGATGCTGCTGCCGCCGCCGCTCGAGCTGCTGGATGCTGCGCTGCGCCAGGAGCTGAACATAAAGGGGCTCCGTCAGGGGCCGGGCGCCCGCTCAGCCCGCGCTCGCCTCCAGCACCACGGACAGCCCCGAACGGGCCGGGCAGGGTCCGCAGCCCCGCTCCGGGTCCGCAGCCCGGCCCCGCTCCACTCCGCTCCGCTCCGGAGCAGCGAGCGCGCGGCACTTGTGGAACAGAGTGCGCGTGAGAGGGAGCGCGGGAGGAGGAGGAGGAGGAGGAGGGGGAGGAGGAAGAGGAGGACCGAGGGGTGGAGGTGGCGGCGGCGTGCGGGGCACCGCGCCGGGCTGGAGAGGGGGGCGTGGAGGGGCCGCCAAGCGGGAGGGCTGAGGCGAGGGCGCTGCAGGGGCAGGAGGAGGAGAGGGCGAGCGAGGAGCCTTCCCGCGCAGCCTGGTGCCAGCGTGGGGCGCCGGGGCACCCACCTTCCGCTCCCCCGCGGAGCCCGCCGCGGTCTCTCGCACAACTCCCTCAGACGCCCGCGGGGCCCGCCGAGCCCCGCCCGAGGCCGGGCTGCCGGGGCAGGCTGCGGGAGGCTGGACGGACCCGCCGCGGCATGCGGCCGCCGGGGAAGGAAGGATGCGCCGTGGCTGGCGGGCGAGCGCGGTGCCAGCGCGGAGAGCCCAGCCCGTCCTGTGAGGCGGCCGCGGGGAGCTGCGTGCCCGACACGGGGCTGCCCGCCCGCCTGTCCCCTCCGGCAGCCCCGCTGAGGGGCCGGCGACTTCTCCCTTCCTTTCTCCCTCGCTCCCTCTCTCTTTTTCTCCCTTCCAGCCTTTTTGTGGGGCTCTCCCTCCTCGCATCAGCCCCGCCGCAGAACCGACCCCCGCCTCGCCCCCCTCACCCGCTCCTCGCCATCCCTTACATAAGAGACTTCCCGCCTCGGCGGGCGCTCCCCACAGGTGCGTCTCCTAAAGCACGGGAGCGCCTCCCCGCCCTGCCTCCCTCAGCCCTCAGCCCGCGCCGAGCGGAGTCGGGGGCGGCCGGGCCGGGCTGGGCTGGGTGAGCCGGGGGCAGCTCCGCGGCAGGAGAGCTCCTCTGCCGATAAGTAGAGCGCTCCTTCTCCCGGGAACTCCTCTCCGAGCGCTCTCCGGAGACGCACTCACCTGCGAGGCAAGGGCAGGTGCCGCGGGCGGAGCGGCGTCCATTGGCCGCGCCTCTGCCAAGGCCGGGCGGGAGCGGGCGCTGCCCTGGCCCCGGCGTGCCCAGCACAGGTACAGGGGCTCGCAGTGCGCGCTGCCGAGCACGGCTTTGTCTGCTAAACATGAGCTGCTCCTGCACATAATTTATTTAAAAATCTCCTTATAATGTCAATCAGTTGGCTCCAGAGGACACGGTGAAGCAGCGGGTTGTTTGCGAGACACAGAACTGAAATAACTTCCCCCAAACGGAGAACTGACTCTGGAAAAGACTTTTTAGTGATTCACTCTTCATCCCTGTTACTTAACTCTCTCATCTCTGTCATTTGGTTCAGCAGTAACCTGTGCAAGTAGCAATAATATTATCCTGAATACTATGCTGCCACCAAATGTAGGAAATAAACCCACTATGGCGTGATTTAACAGTGTGGGCTGGTGCCGCTTCCCTTCTCCTCGGGGCACTCTGTGAGCGCCTTGCCGTGGCCTCGTGGGCTGCTCTTGGCTCTGGGGAAGGCTGGGGCTGTGCTGGGGCTCTGCCATGCCAGCCTGCCCTCCCTCTCCCTCTGCATCCCTGGCGCTCTTCAGGAACTTGGGCCAAGCCTGTGTGCAGTTGTTACGCGGTAAATAAACAGAAAGGTGAGGCAGAGGACAAAGCAGACGTTTGGAATCGGAGAGGGCTGTAGTTAGCTAATTGCAATCCTTTGCCTTCTCTTAAAAATAGACACTAAGTACAGTGATGATTCCACTGAACGGTTTGACAGTAAGCCTGGCATCTTTGTCCAGGAGGTAGGTTAGAAAGCCCCTTTATTTCTCAGCAGAGAAAAACAATCAGTCCCAGCCAAAAAACAGCCTTTCTGGGTTTTAATATTTAATTCTTAAAACCTCCACCTCATCAACATCCCCTTTCAAGTCTCCTCTGAAATCATATCATTCCTCCCTTGTGCATACTTCTCTCTGCTATTATTTATTATTTAACACTTTGTGATGCAGTTTGTGCTGAAAATACTGCACAAAATGAATCTTTTCCATACTTCTTATTGCATCTAGAGACATTTAAGGTCCAGTCTGTCAAGCACTTAAGATTATGCAAGTTTCCCTGTTGATTTGACGGCTAAAAAGCTGCTTAAATATTTTGCATGATTAGTGCTATACATGTGCAGAAATAATAACATCCAAAACCGATTTATTTTATGGGTTATTAATCCTGACTAAATATGGTACAAGTTTCTTGTTTTGCTGAGTTCCTAGGGTTTTCCTTGAGAATTTCCCTACAAAAAAGAAGCCTGAAGGATTTAGGCTAGAACCTGACATCTGTGGGATTCAGGTCCATGAGATCAGAACTCAACCCTGAGTGGCATGTGCTTGGGAAAAAACAGGAGGGAGATCAAACCTCCTTAAAAAAAAAAAAAAAAAAAAAAAAAAGCAAAACATTAAAACATTTTCTATAGCACAAGGAGATTTTGGATCAGACCCATGGAACCCAGAACCCATAAATCATGCCATCCTTAATTAATTATAAGTTACTTCAATTGTTATGCTCTCTCTGCCAGTTAGTTGTATTAGTAGTGAAGTTATTTTAGCTGTACCATGTCTTAGAATTCTAATAGTGAACTGGAGTTGTTCTAGACTGGGGCACAAACCCTTTTTACTAGACCTGTGGCAGTGTGCTCTAATGGCTTCATAGCATTATATTTCTAAAAACACCTGCATAACCAAAATATAAACCCATTAGTTGCAATACCAGAAATAAAACTAGTGAGAGAAGTGAGTATTACACACTGAGGCATGTTTTGGGTCATTGTGTGATTTTATAAAGCTTTTCATTATAAAATCAGTCAACAAATGTCTCATTTATTTCAGTTATACTTAACAAGTGGAGAAACATGAAAGATTTCCCCGTTTCGCACCATCACCTTCCACTTTCAAGACTTCAAGAATTTTGAGACTTCTCTTTTTGACATTGCTTTAAGGCAAGTAATAATTACCTATTTTCTACAGATTTATCCCATAAGGAATGCTCTTTACCTCTGAAATAACTAAGAGGATGAATGTTTCAACCTGAACTTACAGAGTTCTCTTTACTCAAGTGAATATCCATTTAATTAAGTGCAATTCTTATTTTAGACAACACCAGTTGTATACAAAATTCTTGTTATATTTTCCCCTTAATTTCTTTGACTTGTTTTCACCAAGATGATGTGAATCAATGGCAGTGCTTGTGGTTCAACTTTAATCTACAAAATAGGCTTCTCTTCTGGTAAATTCAGTAGCAATGTAAATTCAGTAAATTCATGTCACATGGAAGCTGCATATACTCTGTTTATTGAATTCTGTGTGGAATTGTACACAGAACTGATTCTTGCAGGGTTTTTAATGTAAATAAGAGAGTTTGAAAGAGTAAAATTATGTTGGGGTGGTATCAAATATGAAAAGTACAGAACAAATAGACCATATGTATGGGTGCTGCAGGTGGCCACAACAGGACCAGGCCAGTCAGGGAGTCTGTGGTGTAATATATAGAGAGTCAGGAACCATGGAGTTGTCTCGAAGCAAAGAACATTTAATGTAAAAATAACAAACATAGAAACTGCAAGGGACAACTTCCAAAGACCTGGAAACCCAGTAAGGACAGAGGTACAGATGGGATGGAGGGTACAGGATCCAATCAATAATGAGGATAAGGAACAGAACCATAGATGTAGCTGGCAATTAACCAACCATATATCAAAACCAAGAACAACACCCCATTTGTAGCAAACTGGTTAACATGTTAGCTTCCATGAGACAACCCTTCTCTCTGTTCTCTTACCATGATGTAAAGGATGTCCTTTCTCCTAGCTAGGTGTCTCCCAGGGTTTGAAGCTGAAGCTCTCTGCATCTGCAGATGAAGCCAGATCCCTGTCCACCCCAGTTTCCACACACATGGAGCAGCTGCAATTATTATGTTCAAAATTCTGTATTTCATTTTTGTTGATAATAACAGTGTCAATGCAACCTTTGAGTCTTTCCCTAGGATTGATTACCTGAGAGTAATAGTCCTTTCGATTACAGAGAGAATAGTCCTTTGCTGAGCACTGAGTCAATGGAGCTTTCTAGCCAACCATTAATTCCCATAAAATCCCTATAGCTCAATCATTATTATTAACAGACATTCCAGAGCTGTGAATATCTGTCAAAACAAAGCAGCTAGACAGGCCTGATCTCAGGCAATATTGATGTGAAAGGTATTTTGTGATAAGAAATGTCATGTGGAAACTGGAATGAAGCAGTCAACGTCTGTTTCCTTGGTAGTCATTTCATGCTGTAGTGGGGTGTCTGGATGTAGATACAAAATGTTTTCTGGCTGGACAACAGAAGTGATGATTCTCCTGTGCCAGACCAAGTGGCACCAGGCTTGCAGTCACTGTCTTTAAAAGAACAGTTAGTTCAGTGGTGGAAGATGTCTGCTGGCCAGCACCAGGGAAGCTTAGACCTGGAAGAAGTGTCTTAGCAGACATGAGTTAATGAACTCTTTCAAGAAAGAGTTGAAGAAGTGTGTTTTACCAGGGAAGTTACAAGTGACATAATGTTTATAGATACTGAAAAAAGTCCTATGATTCACAAATACTGTAAACACCCTGAATCACACAACACAGAAGTTTGTTTTCAACAGCTCTACATTCATGAATTTGTGTAGATCAGACAGCCCCATTTGTTTCTACCAAATTCTGTTAGTCCTCAATGAGCAGTGTCCTTCCCCAGTGATATTAGTTTTGCTGGGTGGTTAAAATCCATTTGGTTTCATAAGCCTTTGCTCTTTTTACCAATAACTGCAATCATTAGTGTATCAGTACAGCAATGGGTGAAATCCCAACCTGTATTGTGTTGACACTAAATATACTTCTGTTTTTATAAATAGTGAGCACATATCTTCTAACTAACCTTTAACTTTTCATTTAAAAAGATACACATACAGGCCAGGACAGAAGCAGCTTGTTCTTATAATTTCATGGATTTACAGCAATTTTAACAGGAACATCTCATAAACATTGAGCATTTCTTTGTTATTGTCATCAGATCTCAAAAAATAAACTTTGCACGTAGCAAAGGGATCACCATCAAGAGATTTTCACCATCAATAAGCTAAGAGGCGCTGCATGAATGAATAACCATGAGAGACTTGGTTTTATGGCTTACTGAGGAGGAATATAATTTATTGCAATTTATAATGTAGAAATTACCTTTATAACCTAACATTTTTCTCTTCAGCGTTCTTGTAAAACCTAAACTGTAGCAATGACATGGGTTGGATTTGAGGCAGTAACATCAACCACATTCGGAGTGGACTTTATGAAATCCCAAGAGTTCTTGTAGCTAATTCAAAGTCAATTCAGAAATTAGATAAAAATCAGATAAATGTAGAAGGTAAATAGAGTACTTGCAAATAAACATACAAGAGGAAATACATGTAAGTGCAAATGTCTTCAGTATACGGCAGTGGGAAAAAAGTGCCGACATGTCTAAAGCAGCTTGCAGCAGTGTAGCTAGAAAATGAGCTGTGCCCTCGGGTTTGCCTGTTGCACAGCTATTCCTCTGATCCTGAGCAAGGAAAGCTGACAGCCAGTTTCTCTCTTTGGTAAAACTGATGTTACTTTTGAATTGTAGCAGTTTTGCAAGTACCTGTGAACAAGGTACGTTTCTGCTTGTTTTAAATTAGACTGACATGGAATTTAGATCCGGAATGATTGACCGGGTGTTTGAGGATTACTGCAGCTGACAAAGAAGGCTCTGCAGATCATTGCAAACTCCTGCCAACAAAATCTTTATCTTGTTAACAAAAAAATAGAGAAAAAAAAAAAAAAGAAAAAAAAAAAGTTGAAAAAAAAGGTTACATAGGATCAAAAAATTGGAACTGCTTTTGTATCTTTCCAACTGAAAAGCAAATCACCTTTGTTCCCCTGAGCTCAATTTTTCAAGGCAGAAAGAAAGCCTTTCTAAACAGGCCTAAAATAGCATTAAAAATTGTCAAGGTTAAAGGGAGTATAATAGGCTGTATACTGTGCCTGAGTATAGAGAAGCTGTGCTTGGATATAAAACAGGACACATAGGAGAGAAAATTTTCTGATCCTCTGCTGTTTGACTCTGGAATATGTTAGACCAGCTGAGGAGCTGATCTAACCAATACCTCTTCTGAAACTCCTCAGCAACTGAGATAAGGAGGTAGACAAGTTTAGTCTACAATGTGCATTCTTCAGGCCTGGAACACCCATGGATGGAAGGCAGAACAAGAAGTCAAATCGATGAGTCAGTTAAAGTCTGCCAGTTTCAGCACTAATAACCCTCAAGGGCTATAGAAGTGAGCTGTAAACCTCAGAAGTGAAGAACTTGCTGTTCACAGAAATGTGAAGTTGCTGTATCACTTAACTAACAAAATATTTTAGCCACCATATATTTTGCATGTCTTCCAAAATGTTCTGTCAAGCAACCAAAATCAAAAATTCTTACTGAAAATTAGACCTTTTTAGTGTGCTTCCCTGATAATAGGCTTTAATGATGTCTCCCTGTATCACTGTCACAACATGCCCATCAGCAGCTTGATGTATTTTGAGTCTTACATATAGTACTAATATATAGATGCAGGAACTTTCAGATTTATGAATAAGAAAATTTCTCTTGACAGTTCCATTTTTAGAGGATGCTAACTGTTCAAAAGATGCTCAGGATTTTAAAATGCTAAGTCACGAGACAGATGAAATAAGTGGCACAAAGTAATAATGGTCAGAGTTCTGTGATACCTTTAATTCTATGACACAGTTATCAGTGTCAGATGATGCTATCACCAGTTTTTAGGTGACTGTCAGATTTACTTATGTGACTGTAGGCCTGGCCAAGAGGTTGCTATAGGTTAAACATCCATGGACCAACTCACTATCTACTAAATCCAACAACTGTCTTCTCACTAATTTAAAATGGAAACTACACTGCACTGAGTGGTTTTGCTCAAGAGATGCTGAATAATCACAGTTTACATGAAACCACCAGATGTCTGAGTGGTCAGTACATCTGAAAACCAGGTCACATATTTGAAAGCCCAATAATGAACTCAGAAGTTAAATTTAGGCCCTTATGTTGGAAAGCTGTTGACATGCACAAATACACACACAGGTTCCAGACCATGCTTTCAGGCAGATGGTAGCAACTGTCCCTTCTTGACTCCATTTGACAGCCAACTGTAAAGAGCAGTGCTAAAGCTGGCTCCAAAGGGATTTGCTTCTCTGTCCTTTAGCATGATAGCCAGTGAGAGAAATAACCTACAAACCAGGTATACTGACAGATGGGTCAAAAACCCAGGAAGATTTCAAGGTGGAAGAGTAAATGCCATTCCTTATGTTTTCTTTCTAGACAGCATTCTGATAATGCTAACAGTATTCATCATTGATATTTCTGAGCACAGCACAACTCTGTTACACCTACATAAATGCAATATCTATCTAGAACATCTGTCTAGGTATTCTGTTGTACTATCTTGAATGAAAATCATCAATCTAATTTCCTTGCTCTTTGCATAAAGCCAATATTAAACTGAAAATTTAATGCTTAGAGTAAATAATGTGTAGCAGAACATTTTAAATAATTTTTTGTGGTTTTATAACACAGATTTGCCTAGAGGGTTTTTTTTATTATTGTGAAAGTGCAGCGATCTCACAGCTGGATAAATAATAGGACAAATAAAAGGATTTTAACTGCAATGTGAAATGCACATAAGGGAGTCTTAAGAAGTGCTGCAAAAAGATGCTGACAGCAGAATCTTGTGATATCATTTTGTTGTAGTGTTTACTTAAATCAGCAGATTATATCTAACCTGCTAAATATAATCTAATGTTAATAACATATTTAGGATATCTGTTCCCTAATACATATATTTTGGAGATTATTCCAGAGTACAATAAGGTTAAACACATCACAAAACACTGGTATCTGAGAGTACAGTTTCAGAATGGATTGTTTAATCTGTGATCAATATAGGCAAGTAACTCAGGTATAAAATGTAAAGAAGCCGTAAAAGGAATATTTCAGTCTGCTATGGAAATAATATATATATGTCTATACTTATATGTAGGTACATATATATATATACACACACAGAGGCACATCTATAGGGCCAGTTGTAACAGAATAGTTAATAAGGCAAGAGGACAACTCTCAGTTTTCTTGGATGTGTGCAGGAATTAGTGTCATTCATTCCTACACACCTGACAGAAAGCTGGCCTTTTGAAAGGCAATTTTGTAATCTCTATACACTTTGAACCCATAAATAGGATTTTCCAGCTTAACAAATTCTCCCTGTGAATTTAGATTGATCTACTTAAAAAAAAACACAAATAAACCCCAAAATTTAAAAGGAAATTTCTTGTAATTTCTATGCAAACTAGAACAGTTGACATGATCCTTGATAATATGATAACAAAGAGATAATTTAGATGGCTGAACAATAGGATACTTTGCTACTTAAACAATGAAAATATTTCAACACATAAAATGACCATAAGTGAAAAAGAGCAGATATCTCATAATATCCAATTTTCCCACTTGTTTCTATCATAATGTTTAGCTCAGCTAACAAAACAAAAAAACAAAAAACAAAAAACAACACTAAAACACTTGCACAACAAGATCAGAAATAGATCTGCCATGTAAAGCCTCAGCCTGGGTCCAGTTTTCAATCTTTTTGTTTCATTGCACAGGATGTTTTTAATATTAGGTCTGTTGACTATCAATAATTAATTATTGATAGCTGTATGCAGAGTTTTGACTCATTATTATTAACAGGAATATTACCATTAAATTCAATTGAGTGAAGATTTCACCCTAAGGTACAAGAGTTTATAAGTTTATTCTCATTGACATGGTCTTTACAGGACATAATATTCTATTTGTTTCAATGGGATTATTTTGTAATGCTAGAGTTCTTCATAATGAAAGCAAACCCAGAATCTAACATTAAAGGCTACAGAAAAATAACATACAGGAGAAGATAAAGACAAAAATACAAAGGCCACAGTCTGATGCTTATTATGTGAGAAAATGTAGAAATATTTAAGGAAATAATATTTCCAGATACAATACAGCTTTAAGCTCCAGTGCACCTGCTGTACATTCCTGAAAATGTATTCAGCCAGCTCTCAGGTGTCTCTGTGCATCAATCCATGGAAGCCCAAGGGAGGCACGTTCTGCTGGCACAGGGATAAGGAGAGCTCTCTGGCACATACGCTCAGGGAAGCTGCCTGCACTGCTGGGGAAACCAAGAAAAATCAGCAGTGTATTCAACAACTCTTATTTCCACCTCCCTGCCTCTGTCCATCCTGAGCATCTTCTCTGTGCCCTGTGTAAGAGGATGAGGGCTCCTTCTCACTCCCTTCATGACCTTTCACTCCAGCTGGAATTTTCTGGGACAAGAGAAGAGTAATCTCTGTATCATGTACAGATACAATTGTCTTGGCAACTGGCATACAGCTGTGGAGTTGATTCCCTGAGGAATCTCAGCTTCTTAAGAATAAAATGTAAAATCCCTTATTTTCACCTTCTTGTTCAGTAATAATAACTATAGCAACTACAACAAAGCCATCCCTCCTAGGACTCAAGGAGAAACTACAGATCCTTTACTGTGGTTACACTTAGAACTTGTAAAGGTGTTTTGATACCATGGTGATGAACACAGCACAAATGCCAAGATAGAAGATGGATCCAGCTGGCACCTCTCCCTCCTCCCCCACACATCATGGTATTCACCACAACAACTTTAGGATTTTGTCCTAAAAATCTGTTGAGTCCTGTTGGTATTTATGAATTTACTTGCAAAAATCACAAAATGCTCTCTTCACTTTGATTTAGTCTAGACTGTATGAGAGGTACATGATTTCTTTCAGAACTGACACCCATACCATTCTCTTGAAAAAAAAACCTGCTCTAAAACCCTACCTGATAAATAAATGTGAATTCTCCTTCTTGGGAAAAACCATTATATACCTGTCTGCTCAGTCAGTTTAGGAACATTTTACCCAGGATGGTATTATTATATTTGATCAGGTGAGATTTATTGTTCAGAAGCTCATACAGAAAGTCCTCTAAGTTAACTTCTACCTTGTACTTTTTCTGTTTACATCGGATTTATTTAAGGATGAGGAGGTTTGATTTTTTATACAGAAGATGAGATAAATACTTGCTAGACCAAGTTATGTAATAACCCAGAAATATTACAATTCTCTTTTCTTACAGGAAAAGTGTGAAAAATAATAGCAGTCTCATTGATTCACTAAATCTTTCTCAAGATATTTACTAACTCTAAGTTTTAAATAGTAAACACTGCTATTTTAAATTTACAGTTTATTCCAGTTGCACTGTACAAGAATGCCATTGTGCTTGACACTACTTTTTGTCCTTGCTGCCAGCTTCATTATAAGTCAAAGGCTAAGTGGGTATGGACAAGATGCAAATCTTTCAGCTGCCAAGTATTCTTAGGACTAAGTGGAAGAACTGTTGTTGCAAGGAAAGCAGGCATTTATAAACCAAGGTTTATAAATCTGTTATTGAGTGTATTAAAATTAAACATTAAACGTTTTTCACTGAGAAATTTACTTTGAAATTACTTTAGCTACTGAAATGTTTTATCTGTTTGCATACCTGCATGCTTTCAAACCAGTTACATTTCAAAAGATGAAGCACTGGGTACTGGGAGAATATTAGTAGGTTAAATTCTAATGGATCTAATGAGACAGGGCTCCTTTCAGCCAGGGTGAATTTCACTCTTAATTTGTTTGAGTTGCAGAAATTTGATTAACCAAAGTTTATCCAGAAGCAAATCAGTGCTGAAGTGTGAAAAACAGAGCTTTGAGATTTAGTATCATAGCCCTATGCTGGCTTTTTTTATTCAAAGAGTCCAATTAAGCAAACCTGGCAGAAACCTTAATAGTAAGTATTCCCTGCTGGTTGCTAGTAAAGAATTGATCCCTCTTTCTTAGTAGAAATGAGGAGCTAAAGGAGAAAAAGAGAGTGTAACACCAGAACTACACAGATTTCTTCTGGCTCTGGAGGCCAAGAGAAACAGAAATTCTAGTGCAAGCTTGCATATAATATAATTATTTCTGGCTGACAGCAAGGAAACAGATGCTTCTTCAGGTCAGGGCTGCCCAACCTGTTCTTAGGCAAGCTTTCCATCCTTTTTCACACTAGCTGGACTTCAATTCTTGTGGCACATCAAGGGCATGAACAGCCTACGTGCAGATCTCTCAATCCTTTAAAATGCATAGTGGGAAGGTCCCTACAACAGTTTAACAATACTGGCTTACAAAATAGCACCTGCACAGGAAAGAAATTCAGTGTTAAACACTTTGTTCAGCCCAAAAAATATTTGTCGGAGAAAGCTTAGGGCAAGGAGAAGTTACAGTTTACTATAGTTAGGCTGAAAATAAATATTTAAATCAACCTGGTTTTGACCTTCTTTGGAGACAAATTAGTCTTGAAGGTTTTTAGAGAAGCAAATGGAATATTTGCTTTCCCACCTGCCTGTTCCAGCAAGGAATTCAATGATCTCCATCTAGGTAAGCTTGAAAGTACAATAATGAATGTTCTTTTGCTAGAAGTTCAGCACTGGCAAATTCTCACCAGCTCAGAATTCTTTTAATACTTTTTGCAGAAATGATTATAGATAAGACTAGGTTAGATTAGAATTGCTTGAGAACTGATGAGTTTAAAAGGAACTGTCATAAATGTTGTAGTGAAGTGTAGCTTCAGTGTTACAGTATTACATCATATTTTGTACATCAAATAGGCATGGTAAGGTCTTCATCCATTGAATCCAATTCATCACAGTTTTTATATATTGTATACATATTCTTGCATATATACAATATATATACATAGATATGCTTTTTCCTCAAAGTCAGTTGCTCTGTTCCAAATGTCTGATTTTAAAATGTTTTTCCATAGTGCTTGTCTTGGAAAATAAACTGAAGTGCAGATTCAGATACATTATTATACTCTTCTTTGCATGCTGAGTTCTTAAGATGTTTAGAAATATTGTGAACTGCAAAAAAAAGGCACAGTCAATTAATTCCTTCATTTGAATAATTAAATATTTTAAAAACTCCCTCCATACCTTATGTTCAGCTCTAGATATATTATTAATAGTAGCTTGTACTGTGTGCAGCAGGAGACTTTTAGGAACATGATTCCTAGAACCTGGGAGGAGAACATTTCCTGACACTATGAATTTACCTACCCAATGACAAAGTTGTCTTGTTCTAATTCAAACATTTCACACTGCAGTAATTACTCCATATGAATTATTTTAATGAAAAATTCATCACAGTTAATTATTTTTTTTAATTGTTATGGTTGATGAATCCATCCAACTGCCTTAAAAAAAAGTGCTAATCACACTTCCACTATTTTTAAGCTGTTTCTAGTTTACCGTTCGTTCCAGTACCATGGTCTATAAAGTAAGTCCACAGTTTAAGTTCATGACCACAGGTTTGTGGCCACACTCTGTGTTGTCAGCTGAGTCATGTCAGGATGTCATGGCTAGAGAGGGTTTGTTACATCTCTGTGGTGAGGACATCCCTACAGGCAAACAGCCTCCATTGTCCCTACTGAGAGGATTGGCATTGTGCCATTTGCTCACTCTCAGGCCCACTCTGGGACAGTTTGCAATGGCCACCATGCTTTTTGAATGAGCCTGACTATGCTTCACAGCAGGAAGGTCTTAGCTCTGTCTAATTTTAAAGCCAGAGTGTCTGAAGCAGAGATGTGTGGCACAGTTCGTTTTGCAAGGACCCTGGGTTTATTTGCCATAGAGTACATTTGAAAGGGTTGGATGTAGCATCTTCTTATTTTTAGCCTACTGTTTACACAGCCTTCTGCAATTCCTTACTGTCTACCTCAAAATGATCTTTAAGAGTTCCAAGTCATCTGCAGAAGAGGCACTTCAGTTAATTCCTACATTTTGCCTGATGTCCAGGGGACATATCTTTATTGTGAACATCCTTCAGCAAATGTAGAAATAGATCAATAAGACTAAGCAATATTTCTGTGAATAAAATTTTACTTCTCCCTTGTTTCAAAACCAGAAGAAATTCAAAGAGTGGGAAAGCCACTTTTCTAGTGTCAATTAGTCTGGATTTTTATGCTTGGACGTTGGACTCTGTTATATTTGTAACAGAGATTTGAAAAATACTGGAGCGTTAAAAATTTGAAAGAACACTCTGGGAATACAGACAGTGTTTGCTGTCATTGACTTAGTTGTTATGAATAAGTATAACTGGAAGAAATCTGAAAAAAATCATTCCAAACATGGGGAAGGAGGCTGGTAGTTGAAGTGAAGGGTAGTACAAAACAGGTGGATTACATCTGCCTTGTAGGGCATGCAATCTTGTCCTCATCTATTATTAATTTTAAAAGTAGAAGCTTTGTGGTGCAAGTTATGTCTTCACTCATAAATCAGCCTCTGTCTGCCTCTACCTGTATCCAAATTTTCTGTTATCACTCTTTACCCAAGGCCTGTAAAACACCTACAGGTATTTAGACCAGGAATCTGAGGGAAGTGGAAAATGTAATTTATTGCTGAGATAATACTGCTGAAAAATGGATCCTTCTGGTTATCTAATACAATCATTAAAGGGAAAAGAAAGGTCCTTGAAATTCTGAGAAACAAAAGTGCTAGACACAGCTGAGAGTCCACACTGAAACCTAAAAAAAATCAAGTACTACTTAATTTTCAAATCACATTTCCTACAAATTAAAATAAGAGGTTTGTAATAGCGATAATTACCTATTCAGCATCCTTCATCAGTCTCTGAACTCATTTTCTTCAGTCATTACTTGAGTGAAAAACAAACTTAAATGGGTCATTTATGGTTAAATTAATCTGTGCTTTTCCCAGAGTACCTCCTTTGTTCACCTCCAGCTTTAATTACTGAGAAACGTTTTGTTTTATAGAAATCTGTGGCAAAATAGATGCATCCTTCATAGTCATCCTATTTCAGGAAGTTCATGACTGCTATATTAGTGACATCACAGATGGTAAAGTCAATTTTAAGATCTACTTCACATGCAAAACCTGGCACACAATATGAGTGAATACTAATGTGTATAAGAGTTCTATGAAAAATTTAGGGAATAATAAATCATTCTTCAAAGCAGCAAAGATTCTCTGACCCACTGATGCAATTTATTAGGCTGTTTTTTGAAGGGAGAGTAGTGGCAGAAAGGGACTCAGGAAGGCAAATCAACAAGAGGATTTATTTGCCTGATAGATGTACATCCATCTTTTCCACTTGAAAAAACCTAACTGGAACTTTGTCCACCTAGAGGACATTTCTGTGATGTCAAACTTCAATCTCTAGCAGAAGCTGCATCTTTGCAAAGTGGTATGACAATAGGTTCTCTTCCACAGTTTTTTTGTAGTCACTCTTTTTTCTTCTCAGAGTCATCTGATGTCACTGTTTCTTTATATCCAGTTTGTTATATCCTGTCAGATGGTGATGTACACGTGCTTCTGAGAAATATATTTGGGTAAAATTTGGTAAAAAAAATTCCCCTTTTCTGACAGAGGATGAAATCTTTATAGAAGGAAAGAAAAATGGGGTATCAGTTTTTGCAAAACATCCAAATTGCTTGTATGTCACCTGTAATGTACAAATAGGTTTTTTCAGTCTGAAAAAAAAATGCTTTGAGCAAGGAAACAAAGAAATTCATCCAGTACATTTACAACACATTTTGGATTAACCAATGTAATAGGAAAAGACTAATGCCTTTGTTGTATGCCTAGTAGAAAAATATCAAAGTGCTCTGATTGTTTATTGAATTTTAATAATTGAAAGACTGCTGCTTCTTTGAAATGATTTCTTTTTTTGGCAGAAATAGCAACTGTGGTTAATGATCACCAGGGATTTTATTTTTTTTTTATAAAATGTCATTTTTCAGCAAAGAAAGAGAAAGCACTCTCAACATGCATACAGGTACATAAACTAAATACTATTTTTCTTCCAGTTTTCTGGTTTTGCTTGTAGATTAATAGAAAATCTATTTATTTAAAATAAGAAAAGTCCGACAAGTCCAAATTTGAGACCAAGTTGTGATATAAAAGGTTTTAAACCTAGATTTTCTTCTTAGACCAAGTCAAATAGTATATACCTGAAACCTGTAGTAGTATAAAAACACACAGATATGTATGTGTATATATATAATAAATTGTTTTTTCAAATCTATTTATATTCCTAATTCCCTTCCATTTGTGACTGGACAGGTCTTGATGAGCAGCAGAAATCATAAACTTTAGATAGTGGGCAAATGCTCCCCATTTTTCTGACAGCAAAAATTCTAGAGATTAGTCAAGTCAGAAAGTTCTTAGTTCAGGATGAAGTGGCAGTCAATCACAAATACTCTGCATAACTTTGGAAATGGGTACTTCATCTAAAACCTTGATATTTTTTTTTTTTTTTTCACTCAGCTCTAGCTCTGCTGGACTCCTATGCAATTTTTATGTGTCTAGCAGTTTCAATACAATTCCATGACCCAAATATCCATGACTTTTCAGGAGTAGACACCGAATGTGTCAAAGATATGCACCAGATCAAATAATTCCTCCTAGTCTGGCTCTCTCATTCACTGGAGTCTTTACTAGTCAGGACTTTCAAATTTGCTGGAAGCCCAGATGTCAATCAATCACACAAGTTCTCAGTGTACTTGAACATGAAATATCAGCACAGAGAATTCTAAAATCAGAGGCACCCTGATAAAGTAGAACTTGAGTATTTGGGAGCACAGAAAATTAACAAGACATCTTGAAAAATGAGCAGTACCTCTAGATAGAACCTGTATCTGTGTCAGAAATTGGAATTCAGTGGGCAAAACAAATTGAGTTAAATAGTGTGTTTAACTTGTTACGTCAACTTTTATATCTCTCATAGTTACAGTGATTCAAGGAATATATTACAGGTTTCTTGAACAAATGGAGCCTGCCCACACTAAATGAGTCAGATAAAAATCAATTACATTGTGGATTTTTAGCTGTGGAAATAATCAATGTCATCATTGTTCCCTTCCTAGCAACAAAATATTGGTCCTGTTTAACCAATCCCTTCTAAGCTGGTTTGTGCAAAACATTTTTAATATTTTTGACATTATTTTTTAGGCCCTTTGAAAATGGAAGGCCATTTGGTTTGGTATCAAGGCCAAATATTAACAGAGCCTTTTTTTTAACATTGCTAGCACTCTTCAGTGCAGTAAGTAATTTTTAGTGTAGTAATTCATTTTTGTTTGTATTGAACATCAGACCTTACATTTTATCATATTCTGTAATGTTTCAGGTACAGATTGCTAAATTTACTTGTAATGGCATTAGCCATCCTTGAGTCTCAGCAATGGAGCAGGACATAGGAGTTAACTTGTAACAGATTCTATTGTAAGTTTTCAGAATTTATTGATTTTTATCCATTAGCTCTTCTTGAAGAAGGAGAGGAGCTGTATCCTATGCCAAATCTTCCAAAATGTTGCATCTGCTATGAATGCTGTCCTGTTCAAGGACTTACAGGAAGAAGAGATTCTTTAAAAAACAGGCAATACATTGTTTGCACTATTTATTTTTAGCATGAGTAAATCCATATTCTTTCTAAACAAATATAATTATGTGTGATCCTTTTTCTATCATCAGATTTTATCAATTTCCATTATTTTCTCCAACTTATCCCTCAAGGACTCATACATATCAGCAGGCACTGAAAACAGATGTTGATATTGCTGTGTGTGTTGTTTACACCTCCAACTTTCACTGGATTCCCTGAATTCCAGATGGCACATAGTCATTCTATTCTATATATAAGATTAAAATGGTTTAGTTTCAAACCTGCATATCTGTCTGTGCTTTGCAATTTTAATTCCAATGTCTAGACCAACGTTGTTATGTCCTTTTCATCCTTACTCTTCCAGTTTTGTTCTTTGTCATCTTGTCATTTGCTGAGATTAGAAGAAAGATTCCCCTTCTTCAAGTACTGCCTTGACTATTTTGCTCATTATTTGAATTTCTCAATAGAGATAGTAATTTTTAGAATCATTTACTTGTTTTATTAGTACTTTATCTAGGTCTCCCAAGGTGCATAGTCTTACTTTAAACTGCAGTAAAAAATAAGGTAGCATGTCTTCACTGGATTTTTCAGAACTTCCAAGAACTGTAAATGTTGGCAGCATGATCTAAAGCACGCTCAAGTCAGTCTTACAAGATCTGGACTCCACAGATCTGCACTATTCTATTCACTGTCCTTACTAAGATAAACCTTATGTAAGAATTTTATTTTCAATGCCTACATTTCCCACTTTTAATCTCCTCTTTTCAATGTACTGCATGCCCTCCCAGAATGGTACATTTCCCTCTGTATGTTCACACTGACTTTATAAAATTAGTAAAACTCTCAATTTATACTCTATAAATAAAAGAAGACACGTGCTACTGTAAATTATTTATTCAGTGCCGTTATATTCATGACACTTTGTATAACAAATCAAGTCCTATGACAAAATTCTGATTCTTTATCTAGGCCCCATCTGGAATGAGTCCATGAAAATCTATAATTAAACCAACATAGATCAGTAGTAACTTTAAATGACTTAGTCATAGTAAAAAGAGTTTAACTGCATAGCATTTGGTCCATGAGCTTGCTTGGCTTCAAAAATGCATACTTCAATTTTGGCAGAGTAAAGGAAGCAGGAGAGAGCTGAAATCCCCCTCCTGCACACACAGTTCTGATTCTCAGCTCTCATGTTTATAAGCAAATGTTCCTTTATTTCTGCAGTTGAAAACACTTCTGCACTTAGGCTGTAAAATCACAAGAAAATGTGTTTAAATTACAAAATTAAAATATCTCGTGGCCATAAGTAATGCTCAAGGTGATCTAAGATCAAAGGATTCCATTTGAAGAGGAGGCAACATAGGCAGGCTGCACACTCACCATCATCATCATCTAGAAAGAGCTGAGCATCCTGAGGCTCATCCACCACCCATCCTGCAAATACATCAAACACAGTATTGACAACAGAATTTTGTAGAGGAGAGCACCCTATACATGTCTAGAGAAAAAGAGGTGGGAAATTACACACTTAGATAAATCTAGAAGATTTTACAATCCCCATTTCTGCCAGGTGTGATTCAATCTTTCAGACATGCATAACTTGACAAGAAACATGGTTGCCTTTAGCAACACATCCAGGTTAAGTAAGACAAAGGTAATGCAGGTGTTGATCACAATCTTATGTCCTTGTGCTCCAGAACCACACTATACTGCCTTGCCAAAACAACCTACAGTTTTTGGCCTGATCTTGATATTATTTCACTTGCAAAATTAATCTTGAGTTTAGCTGAAGTCATACAGCAGTCATATATTCTGGTTTATAGCTGCTCAGCCCTATTAAGCAGATGAGAAGAAAATAGAAAAGAAACAGAAAAGGTAAAAAATTTCTTTGCATGACTGAGCCAACTGCTCTTCTATTAGCATTAGCAGTTCTACCATGAGACAGTGATCACCTCTTCCTGTGATGGTGTTGGGATATTTAGATAGGCTGCACCTGAGACTTAAAAATGCACATTCGTTTTTATTTGCTTAATATACCACATGCTGCCTCATGAAGAGGGGAATTGACAAAAACTACGTAATAAAAAAGACTTCCCCTAGCGCTTTCCATCTAATGATCATCAAGCAGTTTACAAGTAGGACTGAAGAAGCTGTTTTTACTTGTGGATAATAATACCCACATTTTACAGATGGAAAAGCCATCTAGCCATAGAAATGTATTTTAGTTGACAACATTAACCTTACCAGCACATTGCTGCAAATTTCACACGATGAATAGAGGCACTCAGAACTCTGCATGTTGAACCACACAGAATAATGGGGTCTCAGCTGTTCATCTGGGAAACTGCAACCGTATTGTTGTTCCTTTATGGCTGGGTCAAAAAGGGATTCTAGGTCAGAAGAGATGAAGAAAGCATTGCCTTGTGAGGGTCACCCATATATTTCAGTCATTACCTCACTGTGTAGCTTGGTTCTGACAGAAACGGGAACCTCGTGGGGCCTGGTCCGTGCCCCCCACAGTGCCCACAGCCATGGGCAGGGCAGGCCGAGTGGGGGCCACTGACAGCGGGGAGACACTGAGCCTTTTTTTAGCCTAACTCCTCTTTTCTTTTTCAGAGAGTAGTTGCTGGTGACACCTAAATTCGGGAGCACGTTTAAATACTGAGGAAACCTGACGAGAAGAACAAACCATGAAGGAACAAAGGAAGGCTGCCAATGCTTTTAGACACGGGGTTACTTCAGTTCGCAGGTTAGGAACAAGCTGAAAATGATGCCATCTATTACTTTATTATAATTCATTTAGAAGCCAGCGCATCTTCGGGGCAGGTTCCACCCGAAGCCCCCCCGCACACGGCGGGGCCGGCAGCCGCCCCGCAGCACCCGCCGCTCCCAGGGCTACCCCAGGCTCGCCCCAGAGCCGCCCGACCAGCGCTCTCCGCCGCCCTCACGCCAGCGCCCGGAGCCTCCAGCGCGGCCGCGGCGCCCGGGCCCGCGGGGCCTCCCGGGGTCGGCAGCCAGCGCCAGGCGCCGCCCCCGGCGGAGGCGGTGCCGCCCCCTCGGCGGCCGGGCTCGGCGGTGGCAGCGGCCGCGCGGGTCGGCGCGATGGCAGCGGCGGCGGCGACGAATGCGTTCCTGAGAGCCCGCGGCAGGACTCTGACCGCCTTCCGCCCAGGTACGGGGAGCGCCGGCCGAGCCGCGCCATCGCCTGCGGGCCCTTTCCCTCCGGGCAGGAGGGGCGTGCGGAGGGAGGCCCCGGGCTTCCCCGCGGCGGGAGGAGCTGCTGCCGGGGACAGGGAGGCGTGGAGCACCGGGCCTGGGCCGTCTGCCGGCGAGCCCGTGGCGGGGAGCGACGGACGCGGGGTACACGGACAGCTGTGCCCCCCCCCGCCCAGCTGTGCCGGGACGCGCCCGGAGCCACCCAAGTTTGTCCCCGCGCTCCGGCTCCCATGTCCAGCAGTGGACAGCAGTGACCAGCACTGGATTCGTTTTAAAATGCTTGTCCGTGCTGCTGACCCCGTCTCCATAGCTTGTGAAACTGTTGGTGCCAGCCCTGTGCTGCCCTGTTTGTACCTGTAGGGGTGACCTAGCAGGTTACCTCTGGGTCGCTGTTGGTGGTGCTCAAACGAAGGGCGGCCGTAGGGTGGTTCACAGCTTGGTGAGATGCTGCTTTCCCTGGGGTGCTCAGTGTGCCTCAGGGTGGGGGTCAGCAGCGCAGGTGCTCCCCTGGCCCTTCCCCGCTGTGCAGAAGCAGCTGCGAGCCTGGGCTGGAGCCAGCCGAGGCAGCCGTGCGCCCACACCTGCCAGCTGGGAAAGGGGACGAGGCCCAGCCGAAGGTGGCAGCCACCTGTGACTGCTGGTTCTTGCTTGTGGCGGGACACAGAGGAGCGCACTGAACAGCTCACTGTACGCACCTGTTTGTAAAACTCTCCCAAGGACGGAGGTTCTACAGTGTGCTGGGGTTTTGCAGGGACACAGTTCTGTTAAGAAATCATTTCCTAAGGCAACACATAGATGGTCTCCTATTTCTCTGTGTTTATGAATTTCAAATTGTATTGGTTTGGTGAGGTCAGCAAGGCTGTTCTATCCCAACAATTTTGTGATCTTTTCTTGGGTTGCACTGGAAATATTTGGCTTTGCTTGTTGCCAAATAAAGAAAAATCACCAACTCAGAGCATGTGAAGTATATGTATACTGCTATTCTGGCAACCTATTAATTGCAGATGGTCTGGTTGGTTTGAAACAGAATGCCTAACATTTGCTGAGGGGACAGATGGCAGACAAACCATCTAGTTAAATCAACTGTATAGTGAAATTTTGACAAAAGGAGTGTTCAACAGCAGTGTAAAAATTTCTGAATAAAGACTGTATCTAACTCCTTGAAAATTTCTTTAAACATGGAAGAAAATTATTTGGGAATCTGTTTTCCAGGTGTGCTTCTTTCTCCTGAAATGTCCTTGTTTGGAATTCTTTATGACTTTTCTTACCAGTTGGTTTTAATCTTGTTCAAAATTTGTTAGGCTATCATAGTCCAGCTACCATCTTCGGGTGCAATATTTCTTGTAAATAATTTACTTGCATCTTTCTTAAGAGGCTAAAGGTCAACACAATGTTTTAATAACAATGATTAGAAAAAAGGAGAACCAAGGGCTGTTAAAACTGTTGAAAATTTTCAAACAGCGTAAGACAAAAATCAGTTATCTCTGTTTTGTTGCTTTTCTCAGTCTTAAGGTTCCACTACCCATAAAGCATTTACTGCCACTGCTATGGCTTGGCGCACTGTTTCCTTTTAAAATTTGAAAGCCACTATTGAGACCTAAATTTCCTTTTTTCCTTCCTACCCTTTTTGCAAACTTCCTCTTCCATACTGGTAATTTGTTCAGTCTGCTTTTACATAATGTGGAGGTTATGCCTGTAACCTATTCTAAATCTGCCCTTGGTGTGGGACATGAATGAGGAACTTGAGGTAAGGGATTGAAGTGATCCATATAATCAATGAGGCATAGTAGTAAACAGTGTATAAATACCCCACCTTATTGGCAAGAGACCTTTGTATGGTTTGGCTTTACTTTCTAAAATAAATTATCTCTTTTCTACCCATGTGAAATTTTGCTTCAGCTGTCTACTCCTTCTATTAGTATTTGAGTGAAAAAACAGGACCATATGTTTGGGTAAGTGCTGTCTTTACCACTTCTCTCCAGAAGTCAGGGGGTTATTTTGGTTTGGTTTGATTTTGGGGATTTTTTGGGGTTGGTTTTTATTTTTTTTGGTTGGTTGGTTGGTTGTTTTTTTTTTGGTCCCAAGTATGTCAGTAGCATGCTGTGCAAAGAATTTCTGTGAAAGTGGTGGAACACTTTTTTTCAAGTAACTAAACAAGTGATAGTCCTGTCATTTTAACTGGTTGAGTAGTGTCTTGAACCTGTCTTTTTCTAGTTTTAGTTGATGGTTTTGGAATATGCAAATAACCAGTATTGCATCCTCACAGTCTCAGTTCCTCATGTGGTTTTGTGTTCTTCTGTCATGCCTCCCTCACCAATCTTTTACATACTCTCAAAGTTTATTCAATTACTTCTCATATTTTAATTTTGCTCTGTTTTCTGTTCCTTTCCAATCTCTGGGTTTTTTCCATTTTTGAGTGTTGGGGTGCCTTCTTGTTAGAACTTGGTAAAACCCATATGAAGTTGGTGGTATTTTTCCCATGTGAACTATGCTGCTCTTTTTTGCACCAAGTTCATCCTTTTTTGAACTGCCACTGCATAGGAAGTCTCTCCTCAGCTCTTGGCAACCAGGTCTGATTCTCATGCTACCAAGTTGCTTAATTTTACCAAATTCCACTTCCTTGCTGTGTTGCTGTGACAGATTGTTTTGAGTTTGTTGAACAGTGTATAGGTCCCAGTACAGATCCAGGTAGGATCTGGATGTCTTCTTGTTCATTTCTGGTTTTTTTACCAGTTTTCTATGCATGCAAGGACTTCATTTCATATTTCCAGACAGCTTGGCTTCCTTAAGAGTCTTTGATGAGTAACTGTTAGATGCCCCTTGGAAATGGGATCAAATGTCCCTGTAAAAGCTGTTGATTACTCTTTCTGAAGAATCAGTAAACACAAGAGCTGCTGTCTTGGTTAGTGTTTCCATCACTATTCTGTAAAGATGTCACTTTTGCAGTCAGTTGTTACGAGATTGCTCAGAAGACCTCTTTAAATGTAGATGCAGTAGTGGCCACCTCCCTGTTCTTTGGTGTAAGTGCACTTTTTAGGGATAGCACCCTAGAAGTTCACTAGTTTTCACTTTTGAGGAGTTCTGTGGGTGCCACCTAATCTGAGTGGTTTGTTAGTGCCTATGTCAATTTGTTGAATCATCTAGTGGTATGTTGATTTGATACAGATCTGATGTGCTGTCTGTCAAGAGGAATTATCACATTAGATCACAAGTTCCTCACAATACATGTGCATACAAAAATATATCTTGTTTTTCTTCTTTTCAGCCTTTATTTCTGGGTGCATCTTGCATGTCTGGAACATCTGTTAACCTTAGTGTCTGGCAAGCTACCTGCTCCTAATTCCCCTTAAAAGTGCTTTATTAGTTCTCAGATTTATGCTGTTTCCAGTTCTTCACTTTTTTTAGCTTGGCTTCTTGGACTTTAGTATCTACTCTTTCAGTATATAAAATCTTTCCTGTTTTTATTTGAATGCTTTCACTTTTCAAAGAATGCTGTCCTTCTTTTACTAGCTTCCTTATGGCTGTTACTTAAGTAGTTTAGACAGTCTGGATTCTTTTTGGTCTTTCTGAAGTCCTTAGTAAATGCTGTGCATATGGTCTGAGTCTCCAAGATAGTGTCTTTGAATAGTTTCTGTGCTGCCTTGAAGGATTTTTGCACGTTTTAAAGGCATCATAATTATATATAATTCGCCTTCCTTTGAAATTAAATACAACCATAGTTGATTTCTTGCTTTCAGAAGAGTGTTGGATCTTGGCATATTATGATTACTGTTGTAGAGCTCTTCAAGAGTAATATTTTTGAGCACTGATCAGAACTGCATTCCAGCTTGCAAATTCCATTCCCAGTACTGTCTCCAACTCTCATATGGATTAAGGAAATTTTTACGTGGGTTTTCAGAAACTTTCTGTGACTCCACCTTGTCATTATGCAAGCCACCCCCCTTCACACCTACAGTTCTGGGCTGTAAAGTTTTTGTAATGAGTTTACATGTTAAATTTGGGGGTGGGCATAAGGCATGACTAGAATTTAGCTTCTGTAGCCCTCAGTACAAATAAACTGTGTCTGAGAGGGCATTTTTTACCTTGATGGTTATCTAAGAAGTTTAAAAGTATTTTGATAACAGTAGCACTGTTTCATTTATTTGAGAAACCATATTTTGTCATTTAGTGTTTCTACTGACAGTATTTTTATAGTACATAACTTCTAGAATAATTGCTCTTTAAAAGGTTTTATTTTTTCTGTGAAAATGTGTTTTAATACCTTTTTTGAAGATTTTTTTTCCCCTAGTACTTAAAATTGCATAATTCATGACAGGTTGCCTTGGTCATTCAGCAGAACCTTCAGTAGTCATATCATTGGTACACTCCTGGCTACACATGGAAAAAAAAACAGCTGAAAGACATGTACATTTCTTTAGGCTGAGATATTTTGTATTTAGACATACAAAAATGATGAGTTTTCTAAGCGTATCTATTGATAATATTTTTAATATATAACAAGGAATTATTAAGAATGTAGAGCAATTCCTTTATCAGTTTTCCAGCTATTTCAGGACTGAGAGTAATGGAAAAAAATTGTTACTCTTTGTGTTGTCTGCGATGTATACGTACTCACTTCACTTAAAGAGATTCCATTTTCCTTCCTGTGTAGAGCTTCTTTGGAAAACCAAGGTTGTGCTTCCTTTTCAATTTTACCAAGAAAAAAACCTCACAGGCACGCTTTGTAGGCTGAGACAACTCAGAGCAGGGAACCATGTTCCTATTTCTGCTGTAATCTGATTTTCAGAGAAGTGGTATTGATTCTCCTGTCAAACACAACGTGACAATGAGGGCATTTTTGTATTTGCTACTGCCCACGATGGACTGAGCAGGCACTGGAGATGTGTCCATATCCAAACTGCTCTGACACAGTAGTGTCTAAAGAGAGCTTATGGACAGGAGTAACTTTTCATAACTAATTTTTTCCATTAAATTCTGCAGAGTTTAGAGGAAGAAGAATACCGATATACTGTTGAACCCAACCAATGTATAGAAAATCCCACTAGGGAAATACTGGAAATCTCAGCAGTACTGTGTGCCTGTCAGAGGCCAGTGGTTTCTGTGAGCAATCTCAACAGATGTGTTTGTGATCCTTGAAGATGGGGAAAGGGGAAGAAATGAAGGCACAGCAAGAGATTAGCTGTTGTCCTTTAGAAGTTGGGGGATTCAGCTGAAATCCCACTTAAGTCCTTGAAGTGTCTTTTTGCCTGTGATTACAATACATGGCTGAGGTTTTCTCTGGTGAGTTGCTGACTTCTTCGCTCCTTCACAGAATTAATCCTTAGATAAAATTAGAAGCTGGCACTGTTTTTCAGCCAATGCTACTAAAAATACTTAGCATTGATCCTCTATCTGTACCTTGGCATGCATGGGAGCAGAAAAAGAATAGGAAGCTATTGAAACTGAGGCATAACAATGTGTTCAGAAGTTGGACTTCTATGGCTGTCAGCTGTGCTTTTAAGGAGGTCTGGAACCAAAACTGATTTGAAATAGGAGTTTTCTGTTGCTTGGTGTGTAAGAGCAGCTACACAGACATAGTTTGTCCTTAGAAATGGAAACCAGATATGCATCAGTTATTGGAGAAGTCTGTCAACTTTGTTCTGGATTTGTGTTTTCTTATTGTTACGGTAAATTCTGAAAGTGGCAAACAGCTTCAATGTCTATAAGGGTGAAGAGCCAATATTCAGGCATTCTCACTTCATTCAATTTTGTGATGGAAGGGAGAAAACAGAAGAAATTATTAATTGAATCCTGATTTTCTATTCCTTTACCTAGCATGCACTTCGTCTAATACAACTGCATAGCTCATCTAAAGGCTTGAAAATCAATCTCCTGGTGAGAAGGATGGCTTTATTGTTGTTCCTACAGAAGTCATTTGCTACATTTGAAGGGATGATAGCCATTGTACGTGTTGTTTAATTGAAACCTTTATAAGTAGCAGCTGGGACCTGTATCATGACTAGAGGATTGCTGCAAAAGCAGCTGTTGACCCTCCCACCACTTGTGCCCCGTGGTGTTTGTTAGTTCCCCTCTGTCAGACTTGGGCAGACCCCCAGCATGGGAGCAGAATGATCTCCTTGAGCACTGTTCTTGAGATCCAGTGCAAAGGCCAGGGAAAGGGTTCAACCAGGAGCTTTATGGGGCCTGACTTACAGGGCAGACAAGGTTTGTTTGCTTGCCCACAGGACCTGTTCTGTGGGTGCCAACAAGCAGCTGGTGAGGGAGAAAAGGAGGGTACAGAACAATGATCTGAACAGGGTCCGTTGATAAACCATTTCATTGTAAGGCAGGAGACTTCTGGATCCATCTGTGGTAGTGGAAGATGCTTTTCCCAACTGTTTCTCATTGCCACCCTCTTACCATGTTGGTTTGTTGGAAGAGCACTTGTGCAGACCTAGTCCTGGGGTTTTCACCAGAATTAGTGAAATTGCACTAGTAGCAACACTTGAAAATTTAGCTGGACTGGTGTCATGGCTTGCACAGATGAGGAAAAACTTGCAAAAACAACTCTGAAGACAGACCAGTGAGGGCACTCAAGAGTTACCTCCTGGATGAACTAAATTCAGAACTGGCTTAAGATTGGTGCCAGGTGCAAGTTCAGGCCAGTGGTGTTGTACTTATACAACTCTCATCATGATATTCTGTTTTTATATTTATAGTACTTTGCAGTAATTAAAGCACATTGCTGATTTTAAGGAGAAAATTAAGTTGTTATATTATTCTGTTCCCATATACTTGTTTCATAGGAAACAAAAGCAGTGAGTAACAATTGATAAGTAATAAGTTAATGGAATTGGGTTTAAGTACTAAGTACTTAAGTACTAAGGTTATGTGTTTCTAGTGTTTCCAGTTGGAGTGGTCAAATAACAAGACAAAGGTAGAAAATACTTATTCAACCTTACTGTTATTTTTATAACTCTTTGATGAGTTATTGACTACCACAGAAATAGGTATTGACTGAATTATTTGACTAAGACCAGTTAATTAAACTAACATTTTAAGTAAATGTTATTTATGTAGCCCTGATTCCTGGCTCTCTTCTGATATCCCTGCTTCGCGTTCTTCATTTTCTATTTTTCTTTCCTAGAGGCGAATATAGCATATACCTTTGCATAATTTTCAGTTCCTTTCTTTTTTCACCTCCTATCTCCTTCCTTTTCTCCCCACTCTTCACCACCTCCACCCCTGCATCTTCTGTTTCTCCTTTCTTCTGCCATTTCTTGATTCTGTCTGTGTACTAAACTTCTCTTTTGAAATTCATCTTATCAGTCTCTCTCTTTGCCTCACATGACCATCACTCACCCACTCAAACCAGAGCATCTGTGCACAGTCTTAGAAACATTCAGGTACTCAAAACCTAGAGAGTTGCTGTATTGGCATGATTATAAGTGAGGAAAATAAAATATCCCTGAAATATATATTAGAATAACCCCTAGTCTGGCTTTCCCACCTACTCCCTTGACAGTGCATTGTCTGCTTGCCTGACCTGTGTATGTTCAAGTGTTCCATCTGATGCTCGCTGGGAGCTGGGCCAGCCCTCTGCTGTGCCACCAGCCAGGACTGCTCCAGGTGCTCCAGCTGCCTGTGGCCACCACACACCATTGCTGGGGCTCTGAAAGGGTAACACAGTCTGTCCATATTTGAAACACAGTCTTTAAAAACAAATGCTTGCTCTTTTTTCTAAGTAGTCTCTGTAAAAAGAAATTAATCTAACTATATTTTACTTAGGCTCCTATGGTAAAAATACTGGCTTCAGATTAAACAATATGAAACAAGTAAATTTTGCTCAGCATTGATTTATTAGTATTGTCTATCAAGTTGCTGGAAAAGGGACAGGTATTAGTAGTCCTGCCATATTGTACAAAATTTGATCTTTTTTCCCCATTTAATGAATAAATTGTGCCACACCTCCAAACCAAGTTCCTGTTTTGGACATTGCCTTTTTTCATTTTTGTTTTGTAGAGGTCGTAAAGGGTTTCTGATGCAAGCTTCCTTAACTGATTTTTTCCCACCTATAAAAACTGTAAGTTGATTTCTCTCCACAAACAGTGCCTTTACTGCATCATATAAGCTGCTTTTATGGCAGTTGTATTTTTTCATGCAAGTTATAAAATAAAAATCCAAATTACTTTGAGCCATTCAATTGTTTCCATGAGGCTTCTACTGCAACCTCATGGATAAATTTCACTTCTCTGAACAGTTGCGTAACTTGAAGAGTGAATTTTATTTCAGAATTAAAAGTCAATGAGTAGCTAGAAGTTTCTGTCTATAAAATACATGATCAGTATTTAAGAGTAAGTCGGTGCTGGTATATAAATAATTTTGTTTAGAAATTAAATGTTAGTTTAACCAAAGTGCAGAAGCTTTCATTTGGCAAAATGATCTGATGCCATAGCAACAGATGACAATTACAAGCAGCTTCCGGGAGTTGCCCGCATTCCTCATCCCTCACTCCAGCCTATCCATGGTGCAAGAGATGAATTCTGAGCTCTGTTTTTCACCTTGCTTGAAAGAAACACACTCCCCTTCTTGTGAAGTGTGAAGCTTCAGTTCTAGAGCTTGTGGAAGGAAATCAAAAGTACATTCATGTGTTGGACATGCTATTTCTCTGCTGTTCTAGATGACCAGTTTTGCTCAAAATGAATTCAGATCAGACTGACATGAGAGTATATTGATGGAATATGTTTTAATTTTGAATAATTTGTGTCTTTTCTTTTTAGATTCAGCTATAGATGGATGTAGTCAGTGAGTTTTTAACAGTTTAAATGCTATTTAAAAACCTCAAATAATGGTAAATGTATTAAACCAAATAGAGCTGTCACAACTAAAATATTCAGGTTGCAAATGAATGCAACTGCTGGAGAAACCACAGTGAACTTATGTTGTACTTAAATTTCAACTGATTGTTGCTGATGATATGTTGCTGAGTTTAGTGTTTACTGACCTTGGTCCTGTTGAGTGGCTTCAGTTCTGACTCCAAAGAATGTGCTGCATCCAACTTTTCTCTAAAACTATTAGAAAAAAAGCATCTAATTCCTTAATAATTTAAGGAAAAGTCTACTGGAACCATAAAATGTGAAACTTGTGTATGTTTTAACTTGTTAATTAAAGAAGCAATAATTGGAATCTTAAAAGAGCCAACTGAAATCCAATGTTACGCACTTGTGCTGTGTTGTAGTCTTGTAATTTCCAGCACTATTTGCTGAATTCTTCACATACTTCTTCTCTAATCAGTCTGTAATTACTATGTGGTATAATTAAATTAATATACTTTCATTTATTACAGCTACACATTAGAGGAGAATTTTGTACTTCTGCCTTTATATTCGTCCTGTATGAATGAGTACAGAATTCTGTACTTGCATTAAAGCAGTGTCAACCTACTGAGGTGAAGAACAATCAGTTTAATGATGCATGGAAGCTTTCATTCTCTTTTAAGTGTCTCTACTGGGGTTTTTTCCTCTTTTTTCTTCTTAGATGCTGAGTACCAATGGAAGGGGCCCTTCTACTTCATCCAGGGAGCAGATCCTCAGTTTGGACTGATGAAATCTTGGGCATATGGAGACACTGAGAATGGAGATGATGAATGGGGAGAAGAAATTAAATTAGCAGAGCAAGCAGTACAGGCCATTAACAAACTAAACCCTAAACCCAAGTTTTTTGTGCTGTGTGGAGACCTTGTCCATGGAATGCCAGGTAAGGCAGTTAAAAGTGCAGAATTGAGGTACTAACTCCATTTTTCAAATATATTTCATATTGGCAATAAGGCTGATTTACTTGACTTCAAAATAGTCTTTCATAAGTACCATTAGTATTAGGTCCTGTCTTGGTGTTTTGGGGGGAAAAAAAACTGTGATTTGTGAATTATTCTTGAGGTATTATTCTGATTTCTTCATCTGACTTCCTGTAGCATTCATCTTAAAGCTGTACGTTGATTAATTAATTGCTTTCTTTTCGGTAGGAAATTTTTTTTTAAATAAAAGTCTTTCTCCTAAACAAATTGCTTTGAGATGACAAAGAGGGGCTCTAGCCACTAGGGAAAACTAATAGCATAAGTTAGATATGGCTTTTTGGGTACCTAAAGTGAGTAAGGCTCAGAGAATTCTGTAGATTTCTAGTGCTTAATAAATGCAAGTATTTAAGTTTTGAAAATGCTAAAGGTCAGTGACTTCAAGCTCTAGCTCTGTTTTATGGCTGTGGGACTCTGAGCTCAGTGGGTTTCTTTGTACGCTGAGAGGAGGAACAATAAACCACCCAGAAAGGTGAGTTAGAAGAAAGAGAAGTACTTTTCTTGGAAGTGAAATTAGAAGTGGTGTTATGTGCTGAGAAGTGGTCTGGAAAGCAGATCTAAGCACAGTGTCTCACGTTTGTTAGCCCTGATAAGCAGCAGAGCTGCAGACAGCCCTGGCTCTATCACTGCCAGCAGCACTATCTACCCAGGGAGCCTGCAAACATCCTGTGCCTTGTGCTCTCTCTGCTTCACGCTCCACCTGCACCTGAGGAGCTGCTTCCAGCCCTTGCTCACACAGCAGGGTTTCAAGCACGTTGGAGACCTTTCACTAATTCCTTCACTGTCCCACAGTGTTAATTTTAAGACTTTAGCTGTCAAATTGATTGACAGTATTTATAGGCTTTCTTTTGATCAGAGCACAGTTTTGCTGAAAGAGTGGGAAAGTGTAAAAACCAACAGATTTAAGCTTGATTGAATCTACTGTGTAACACCTCAGTAGCTTGATCATAAAGTGTGCAAAGATGCAGTTTTATTGGCTTACATGCTTCCATTAATTTTGGAATCATCTTCCTATAGCAGAGTTTTAATAAATTTTTTTATTAGGACTTCTAATTTGTGTAGGTGTTCCAAATATTTTGGTTTCAGTATCCCTTGGAAGAGCAAGAAAAGTCAGGACAAATAATAAGTGTTACATATCCTGTTGAAAATAATCTTTCACTCGTCATCCAGGAGGTTAAGTTAGTTTCTTTTAACTTGGATATTTCTCAAATACTCATAAAACAGTCCAAAGTTCTGAGTTCTTTTGTCTCTTTTGACTTGAAACAACATTATTCTAATGCTTCTCTGTTGGTAGAGTTTTAAGTGTGAACTAGAGAGCCAGCAATCTTCTGACTTACCCTGGGTACTGAATGGCTGGATACAGTAAGTCTTGTGTGTGGTACTACTTGTATTTGGTTGAGGTTTTTTTCCCTAGTTCTCTATAATCATTATGTCCCTCTTGCCAGTGTGTGTCTCAGACTTTGTAATGTTTTAAATACAAACCTGTCAGGGCTTTGCGAAACATTAGCATTATTCATTTTGCTAACAGACGTGAAAGAAACTGAGTGGATTGTACTGGTGAGATCACCTACGTTGTGTGATGGATGTGCCGTGTCTTGTATAAATATTTGAAGCTGCTTCGTGCAATTTCCAAGAAATTGCAAGAAAGAGCAGTTCATTACTCAGTAAACTTAAGGTCTTTTCCAGGCTAAATGATTCAATGATTCTATGATTACCTCACTTGAGCCACCATATTTTAACTTCTCTAGTCATTTCTTGGTGATTGAAATTATGTTAATACTTTTCAAGCCTGTGTTATCATGTAGTTATACAAAGTGGTTAAGGAAATGCACTATTAAAAGGAATTGTAGAATATTCAGCTGGAACAATTACTTCGTTATTGCCACTGTGTTTATACAAATGGCTTGCTCTGCCGTGTGTTGATAAAAATACAAGTACAATTGAACTATTAAGTTGTACATAAAAGTACAATTTTACAGCCCTTTGTCTTTCTGTCTAAACTAACAGTAACTTGCTCTATGGTTCGGATACCTGTGGATTAGCAGTCTTGGACTTGTTGCCTGAAAGGACAGGGAGATTATACAGCTTTTTAATCAATGCCTGTCAGTACAAAGCTAGTGGGCAACACAGATCTTCCTCTCTTCTCTTAAAACATTTTATCATGGAGTACTAGGGGTATAGTTTTTGATGGACTGTTTTAAAGCATGCACTGTAGCCGTTTAGCTGATCCAGTATTGAAGCCTTTTGCAGAGGAACTCCAAGAAATCTCAGAGTTCCAGCAGCTAGAAGTGATGAACAGAATCCTGATCAGCTGGGAAGCAATCAGGCACAGTACTTGGAATCCATTACAGATGTCATTAGAGCAACGAAGTAATCACATCTTGGTATTTAGCTGCTGATTAGAAGTAGTTTGTACTCTGAATATTATTTCCAGAAGTTTTTCTTGATTACATAATCAAGAATAGGATATCTATTCTTGGTAACACTAATATTGTGATACAATCACATCAAGAATTTTAAGCGATACCTTATAGTGCAAATATGTCACTGAAAATAATTTCTATGAACTCAGTGCTTACACTTGGATACACCATAACAATGAAGGACTTCCTTCTGAAGGCATTTGTGTGCATTAAATATAATATAATTTAGCATGATAAAACTGGTAATCTGTAAAGTACTGTCAATCAGGTTATGTGTTTATTTGACTTCATTTTTCTAAATCTCTGGAAATTTATTTCTAAAAATGGTGCTGTTCTTATATCAAGTTGAAACCTTCTATTTTATTTTATGAAAACTTCCCATATTGTTCCATTACCAATACACCACAAGCCCAACAGTCCAGTTCTAGTCCAACAGCCATTTCCTCACCCATCTTGTTCTCCACTCATCCAAGCTGCACCAGCCCACCTCCACAGCCCTTTGGTGGTTATAGAGCAGTACCTCACAGTGACATCAGCCAGCACTCTGAGAACTCTTGGATTCATCCCATCAGTCCTGTGGGGTGGCCTGGGTTGAAACCTTCAAGGAGATACTTGTTCTATCCCTGGTGTTTCCTGTGCTTCTTTAGCTCTGGGAGAACATTTCAGTGCAGGGAGGCAAAGGAGGCTCTGGATACCTTGCACTGCCTCACACAGCAGTGGGCTGTATTTTTTTTTTTTTTTTTAATTATTATTTTATTGCTAAAGTAGCAGTAGGAGCTTTTGCTGCCCTCCTGCTAGTTGCAGCCCTCAGAGCGCTTTTCGACAGCAGCCCTACAACCCAGATCAGTATTCTTCCTTTCAAGTATGTCTTTAGTTCCTGCTCCCTTTTGTGTCCTTTTTTCATTGGTTCTCAGGCATGAGTTCCTCATTTAGCCAGATCGTTCTCATTACAGACTGCATTTTCTCTCTCCCCTTGCTTTCCCTGAGTATCCAGAAGGACCATTCTTGTGTTCATAGGAGCTTGTCTTTGAAGACTTGCCAACCCTCTCAAACTGTTGCTTTCAGAACAGCCACACGCAGGATCCTGTAGCTGATCCCTGAATAAGCCAGTGTGCTGTCCTGAGGCGCCAAATGTGCTCTCTGCTTTTCCTGCTCCCCTCGGGATCTTGAACTCCACCTTGGAGGCTGCTACAGCCAAAACTGCCAGGATTAACACTGCTGTATTTGCGAGTACTGGGACCAGGAGAGCAGGCCCTGGCTGTGTCAAGGGATTGTCCCAGACTGCCTCCTGGGTTCCACATCTGGATTGCTCTCTGCAGGTGTTAGGGAGGTTTGTATCCCATAAGAGCCAGGGTGGTCTAAAGACTTTTTCAAGTTGCTCATAGGAGACTTAATCCATTCTTTTGGCCTTGTGGGGTGATCTGTAGCAAAATCCCACTTTTAGTGGCTGAGCTCTTCAATGAAGCTTGTGTCTGTTCCATAGAATAGTGCCCTCCAAACATGGGGCAAACTCCCCCACCTTCTTTCTTGCCTGTCCTTCCTGTTCCAGTTTAACATGAACATTCTGCTTCCTTCTCCATCCCATACCTCAAGTGTAGATTGGTGTCCAGGAAACAGCATCAGCATTTCAACACCTTTGTTACAGCAGCAGAGAATTCAGCTGTTGGCAGCCAAGGTCACCCTGCTGAAGACACTGAGGAACACTGACTGTGAGGCTGAGAATCCAGCAACTATTTTTAAGTGGCCGAATTCCTTCAGAGGAAATTGTTTAGCTGCATTTTAATGATGCTACTGCTATCAGTAACTTGATAGTTCTAGCCAGGAAAATTATTTATGTATTTAGTATGATTTTTATATGATGTATTTAGTCCAGGTGTTTAATTTTTTGTTCCGGCTACATGAGTAAAAGAACAAGACAGCAAGTCTCTTGCAAACTTACTTAGATCTGACTGTAATAAAATGTAACTGTTCAGAGACTAAATGAAATGAGACTTGTGTAATAATGTGTATAATCACAAAAAACCTAATAGAAGTTGATTAAGCTTTATCTGTTAGCAGTGTGGTAATGGATCAGTGAGCAAGTAATGTTTATGCTTGCAGTTTTAAATTCATTCGTGTATATATGTTAATTACAAGAAATCAAAATCACTGGAAATTACTATTATGGCACTTGAAATACACTGTGAATACTTGTACTAATTCTTTTAGTTAATGCAAAGGTATAATAAGCTCTAATATACACATTCCCTACCCAGATCATGCAGTGCTCTGTAATCTCACATCAGCCTTTTCTGTCAGTTAAGCCCAAGTAGTGACATTTTTCTAATTTTTTCTACTTTTGTTTTATATTTGTTTCACCATATGTGCTTTTATAAATGCATCTTTTCTAAGTGGAATGAGCTAAAACATCTGATTGTTTCAATCAGCTTTGCAGAGCTGTAGTCTTATTTAATAATGTTTTCTTACTGCTCCTTGGTGTGCTTGCTGTCTGTGTCTCTCACTCTCTTTGTTGGGCCATTCTTGGATTGTAAGATCTTCCAGGACTGTGTCTGTTACATATTTTCATGTTTTTACTGTGCCATCTAATGTGTGTTTCAGGCTCTGAGCCCAGGCATGTGTTGTTACCGTGAATAGTTTAAACAGGAGGTGACAGAAAAGGCCCTGACAATAGACAAGCTGGAAACAGAGGTGCCCAAACTATACACAGCTCATTGCTGATGTGTTCGTGGTCATTGAGGCACTGCAGCCTTGGGAGCTGCCAGAAGATTGCTTGGTATAATGGGGGAAAACCAGCTGGGCAAGGCCCCAGAGCTGCAGCAGCTTGTGCTGGTGAAAGGTACAGACTTACCTTCGACATCTGGCATCCTGTAAAAAGCAGGGAATTTGGGAAAGAATTGTCACTGACAGAATCACTGTGGGACTGCAGGAGATGCAAGTGCTCTCCCTATCCCAGTATCCTTCCTTTGTTTCTCTCCCTGCTTTTTCTCCTTCAAGCCTCCAGGGCCCCTGCCTGCAGCCAGGATCTGTGGCTGTCCTGCTGCTGCTTCCAGGGGCCCCAAATCTTCTGGGACGTTTTCTGGTGCCAGCCAGCTCCCCCTGCCTGCATGCTGTGCTGTGTGTATCTCTGTGTGTGTGCATCACCAGTTTGCGTTTTCCCCCAAGAATTCACACGTTCCGCTAACGCTCTTAACTCCTCCATAAAGCCTCAATAAGGCACATCAGCTCAGTTCAGCTAATTACAATTTTGGGCAACAGTATGTTCTTATTGTGAAAAGTGAAACTGCTGGCTGCATGTCTCCTCAAAATTGTATACCCTATCCTGTTTCCCATGCAGTGTTTCTTCATATAATAAAACAGGCAATGATGCGCAACAAGATTTTAAAAACAGGTGCCAAATGTTGGGATTCTGAGTTCATATTTAGACAGCAATTAAGTGACAGTTTTTCAAATCAGTACTTTGACTCCTGCTTGACAATTTGATGATCAGAATATGAGATGATATGGGCATACTGGCTTTTATACAGTTAGTCCCTCTTACGAACTGTGACACATCCGCAGAGGAGAGTGAAGTTATTTACATTCAGAATGGGCAAGCTGCAGAGCTGAGGAACATGAGAGCTGATGGTTCTGGTGGCCAGACAGCAGGATGGCTTCATTTCTGTTTATAATCACTGTAGCATTTGAAGGCATCCTCTCTCCTGGGAGAATCACAAGTGGATTAGCATGAGCTTCTTTCTCCTGCCCAAGTTGGATGTGCAACTGCTGTGGTCCAAAATATTTGTCTCTTATTTCTGTTAAATATGGAGTGACTCCCTCCTAAAAGTGTAGTTTATATAGACAATAAATCTTGAGACACAGGCTGCAGCATATAATTGCAAATACCTTACAGAGTAGCTAAAAAAAACCCTTTTTAATTTGCCTAATTTTCTAAACTGGGGAAAGCACACACCATAGCAAATGTTCCTAGTCAAACCACTATTGTTTAAAACCTATTTGTGAATGTTCTGAACTTCCTTACTTAAAAAACCATCTTGTGCTGGCCAGGAAAGGTCAGTGAATACTTGGTTTGTGTAAGAGCTGAAGTTGCTACGTCCCAGGAAATCCTACCTGTCTTTTGGTCCAGGATCTACTGGAAAGGTGTGTTGAGGAAATGTTCCGTTTTACTGCGCTTGATAAAGTCCATGGTCATTTGGCCATGTGTGTTGTTCCGTTAGGAAGCGTTGCCCAGCGTGTGCAGGGCTGTGCATTTGCAGCTGCTTTGCAGCCAGCTGAGCAGTCTGTCCTTGGCGAGGCGGGTGCAGCACTCGTGCTTTATTGCGTCACGTGGGACTGGCGTGGTCACACTGCAGGGACCGAGGTGTTGGGAGCTGGAGATCTGCTGCTGGTGGGTTTTGCACACAGGATGAGATAGGAATGTAATGCTGAAATCTACATGCAAATGCACAAGCTGCCATTTATACATTTGTGAACTGAATAAATTACAGAGAAATGTCAGGTCCAATTCAAGTTCTTAATGCTATATACAGTGATCTGGTAAGACATTCCACAAAGGAAAAAATCTATGAACTGCTTTTAATACTGCTTTTAAACTACCATTAAATAACCAGTTTTGCTGAAATGAAGGATCATTAATTTAAAATAAAAAATGCCCAGATAAAATTAGGCTGCACTGCTAGTCCTTAAGTGAGGCTTGTATGTAAGGAGATATTTTGTCAAGTTTTAATTTTAACTAAAAATACAGTACTTCTTAAAAAAATCGCTTTCTCATCTAGAAGGCAAGAGTATGAATGCTGATGTTTGATTTGTTTTGTCCTTATAATGGGTATATGAGCAGGTTTAAAAAATAGTGTTAAATTATGGTTCCACCTTTAAAAATGACTGTAAGCATTTCACCTTTATTTGCTTTTTTTGCCATTTGAACTGGCTGTTTGGTTGACTAACAAAAGCAGGTTTGTGTATTTTTTTAACTCCCAGCAGCTGTGGCACAGCTGGGGTGGAGGCAGCTGTATTCCAGCGTCACTTGCAGTTTCAGCAAAATTGTCAGCTAAATCCCAATTCCTGAATCTTTGTCAGTGGAGAATTGTAATAGAGCATGAAGTAGAAAAGACACAGATCGACTTTTTAGGTGCAAGGCAGAAAAGCAGAGGCTTTAAAATGTTTATAACTGAATCAGGATATAGGTAAAGTTTGTATTTGTTTGAGTGCAGAGTAACATTTCTATTAATATAGCACTGCCTGATCAATAGGGCAGTGTTTAGGTGTGACCTAATTTCCTGACCACAAGGTAGCTTAATCTGAATAAACTCACTGCATCTATTTCTTCTGCTGTTGTAGCCTAACTCTGATATGCTTGGTAGGATGGTATCCAAACCAGAATGATTCTTGGCTATTTTCTTCTCCAAATTCTTACGCCAGTGTTGATTAATAATAGCTAAGAATTTGGGTAAGCAGCACATTATTTGTTAAATATCTAATAATAACTGTTTAAAGAAATGCCACTGTGGTTGCATAAATAAACATTTTGTAGTAATTGTCTGATTCTAGTAAAACCTAATGGAGCGTTCAAAGCCTCAAACAGCTTACTGTGAAATTAAATTTGCTCTAATCAGCCCAGAGTAGGGAAGCATCAGAGATCTTCACATACTTCACATATTGCAGAGAAAACACTGGACTGTCAGAAACAAATGTTTCTTCTTCAGCTTGTATATATTTATTTGTATTTTAGACCACGTTCTCTAGTCTAGTCTACAGTTGAATTTAGAAATCCGACTGGCAGATCGGTATCTCTGAATATTAAAACCTTGGGGACGTAATTAGTTACACAATTTTCTCAGATCTTATATTTTATAATACAAGTACTAGAGACAGTACTAAAAATCTAGTACGAGTACTAGATCTTGGTATGAAGTTGTTTTTTTTTTTAATTAAGTTTGTTTTTGGTACTGTAGCTTTGAGGTTTTTTTCCTGTTTGTGATGACTTCATCAGAAGCACAGACTCAACAGCAGTGGTGGCCTGTGCTTGCTGTGACAGCTCTGCGTTGCTGGGAGATGAGTAAGGATAAGAGCAGAGTTGAGCTTAAGTGAAGGATAATACTTATTTTCACAGTAGAACATGGAGCAGTAAATGCCATGAATTAGGTTGTTAAGTGGGCACCTGTGTGGCTGGCACTCAGAAAAATGTCAGCATTTGCAGTCATTATATCTAATGTCATGCACTGGAACCAGGAGCAGTTGATCCCCTAATAGGTTTCCTTGTTCAGTTAGGGATTTTGTCATTGCTTTAATGTAATAATTGTTAGCTTAAACTAGAGTTAAAATTTCTTCTTGTTTTAATGCCCAAAGTTATATAATAAAATTAATTTGTGTTTTCATGTAGGGAGATTTTTGTGTGATCACTTTTTGAGTCTCAGAACAGATTATTATTTGTTTTGAATGTACTGAAAAAGTCGCTTACAGCTGTAGACAAATGAGTATTCCAGATTCTGCTTTTCACTGGAACTAATGAAATGAGGTTCTTTGTAAGTTAGACTGAGCAGTCAGTTTGTTCAGGAGTGAATACAGTCATATTTACATTTATTTTTAACTGCATAATTTTTTGTTCATCATAAAATTGTCTTCAGGCTATTTGAAGATTAGAAATATATATGTCTAAAGAAGAGAGAGGAGACATTTTAGCTATTACAGCGCAGATTAAAGCAAAAAACCTATTTCAGAACATGACCATAATGGGTTTATTAAAATGGATCAGCTTATTCTTGCATGTAATAATTTGGAGTGACGCAGTGTGTTGCATTAGTTCATTACAGCAGACACCAGAGGGAAAGCTTTAAGATTAAAGGAAGAAACAATGAAGAGCACCAGTAAGACTGAACTGGGTGGCCAGAGAGGTCTTTCCGTTCTATGCAGTGCCCTGTCCGTTATCACATTTTTGTAGAATCCTAGGACAAAAAAAAAAAGTGAAGATCATCGTGTTTCATTCCATTCATGGCCCATGAGTGAATCACTGCTTTTATGGGATGATCAGTTGTGAACAGATGAGCAGAGGGAAGAGTCTGGCCCTGGCAGTCAGGAGGAGTCACCTGTACTAATGAGATGGAGAAGGGCAGGAGAGAAGGCAGCACAGTGAGGAATGGTGTCAGAGTTCTGGAGTGGGGAAGCTTCATCTGCATCAGTGCTCTGAAGGGATGCTGTGGGTTGGTGTTTTGAGAAGGGACAAAATCAGAGCTCAGATTTTTGTTCATGTTGTGCATAGCAATCAGATGCAATTGCAGAAGGAGCCTGGCAGGTACAATGTGGTGTTGGTGATACCATTAGGTTTGGACCTGTGAAGTCCAAGTGACAGGGGCAGCAGTGGGGCTGTCCCTGGGGATGGGTCAGCAGACAGGGATGATGTAGGAGCTTTCTTGTAGCCCTCTTAATCTGGAGCCAACAGCCAGGTATCCAAGACAAGAGCAGAGATGAAAGGCAGTCCTGGATAGACAGGAGGAGGCTGCTTTCCCACAGACATGGAGGTAGCAGTTACATTTCCTCCAGTGTAGCTAAAAAAGAGCTTGTTTGAGGCGTGGACTCTCCTCCTCCCTAGAAATTTAAGGAATAGTGCTAGGGGAGGTCCTCTCAGTGGAGGAGTAGGGCAACTGCAGACAGTCGTGAAAACACACAAAATAGGACAAATGTCTCAAGAACAGGAAGTGCTCAAAATAGTTAGACTCTTTGATTTAAGCAACTGTGATGCACTGTAAGGCCCAGGAAAACAATCTACCTGTTGTTTTTTAACAGTCATGTGATTGTTTTCAACAATAATTAGTTGTCTTTTGATGTCAGAGTACTTATGGTATCATAAATTACAGAAGAATGGGTCCAATGTTTTTCTAAATCTGGTTTTCATTGGTGGTGTTCTGACATTTTCTATTTTGCTTTTATCAAATGTAGTTACTATTTCTATATGATATTTTGTATAGTATTTTTGTCTGCAATGTAGCTCTTGTTCTTTGATAGTCAGTCTCTTGGGTTAAATGTTAAACAGATTGCAGTTGTCATATCAGGGCCTTTCAAGAGTGTTGCTGGCATAAAACTTAATTTTTCTCTTTTTTTCTTCTTCAAACTGAAAATTTGTTCTTTCCATTAAAAAACAATGTGTTTGCAGCTCCTCTAAGGAGTGTCCTTTGGGACACTTAAGATACATTAAAATACTGAGACCAAGTAATGAGAAATCCCGGAAATGATTGTGCCACTTTTTTGCATGTTGTTAAATTATTTGAAGATGCCTGAGCTAAAGGCTTCTCCTGTCTTGGGGGAAGTACTTAGACTTCTCCTAACACCAAGCCAAGAATGCCTGGGGGTACCACCTCATAATGCCATCATAATCCCACCCCTCTTTCCCCCTCCTGATTCATATCAGTAGAAAAACTGGCGCTGTTGTTAATTAATTGATAATTTTTCATTTGTATACTTCTAGGGGAAAAGATACAGTGGTGATGGAGGTTACTATATGGGAAGGATTGTGTTATACAAAAATTGCCGTCAGCACTGCAGATACAGCTTGGGGGGAAACAATTTTTTAAGTTGTTTTTAATAGCTGGTGCCTTACAAAAACTAAACAGTCCAATCTTAGAGTGATGCACCCTTCTGTGGTATACCAAAGGAAACTGTAACTAAGGATTAGTAGATAAAGGATTATTTCTTTGGCAGAATAATCTGTAATTCTGCTGACTGAAGACAGCTCCAGCAAAAATGCTGTAAAAGTACTGTCCAGTGCAAGGCAAACAGGGATACACAACAGAAAACAACAGGCACAGTGACATTGCACCTTCATGCTCCTGTTCACATCACTCAGCTTCCAAAAATGATAGACTGGAAGCTGTGGGAAATTTTATACAACTGCACCAGCAACAGTTCTCACTTTCATGTTTTTCATAAAAGCCAAGCTGCCCTTTATGGGCTATTAATTTGTGAAGCCATTTATCTCAGGGCAAGTCTTTATTTACACAACCTAACATAAAGACAGAAAATTGTGGCCCGGGATTTAAAAATGTCACTGCACATGATGCCAGGATAAACATCACAGAAATTTATTTCAATTGCATCTACCCTGGCACTCACAAATAATTTTTTTTTGTATTGCCTTTTGGCACTATATTATTTCCTGCTCACCTACAAAAAAGCTCTCTCTAAGCCAAAGAAATGCATGTCCATCAAACAGAAATGTTCTTCATAAAAATTGGAATAATTAGATATTATAGCTCTGTGCCTGAGAGAGATTAAAAGGATAATTTTTTATACTGTGGCAAGGACCACTTTAATTTTCTAGTGGCTTCCTTCTTTACCCCTGTCTTCATCTTCTTTACCTGTTACCTGGGCTGTAAAGTCAGGGGGAGGTGCCTCAGGAGAGCTCCTGTGGCACACATTGTATGTTGTGGTCGTGCAGCTCAGGGCCAGTGGGACATCCAAGCCCTTCCTCTCCAGCACTGCACTAAGGGGTCCTGAGAAATTCATCTACTTTTTCCCACTTTTATCTCTATGGGATTCTCTTCTTTTGAAGTTATTTTGACCTTCTGCCAAGAAAAGGTCAAGCCAAGATGCAGTTGTTCTCAGCCAGTCTCTCCTTAGGAGGATTTCCTAGGTTCTTGGGCAAAGACCTTGTTTTCCATTTTGAGCAATCTGTTTTCTGCAATAAACACTGAGTATGTTTCTCTGTTGCTATAGAAATAATATTTCATTAAATGAGGGAATCAGTGCCCTGCTGTCGACAAATCTAATCTAAATGTTAGTCTCTAGAGCTTGAATTTCACCGCTGGGAAGGGGTATACATAATTTTGCAAATTATTTCTGTAACTTCTGCATAAATGTCTTTATACTTTGCAGCTGTTAGCTAAATTTCCCAAAGTGATAGCGTGGAGTTTAACATGGTGTAATGTGTTTACATGGATCTGAACAGAGCCTTCCCCTCTTGGATTTCCCTGCCCTCCTCCCCATACATTTTCATATTTAGAGCTTGAAATTTCCAACTCTTTCCATAGGAAAATGGGAAGTTGCAGTAAAAGTAGCGCTCTCAGCCAGGTTTCTTACCCTGTGGACGGCAGTGTGCCAGGTTTATTTGACTTTTTGGTATTATTTTTTAAAATTCTGAGTCTCCAAGTAATATAGATGTTATTTGCCTTGGTTTTTTTCTGAGATTAACCAGAACAGCCTAAACTGACCATTAATATACCCCAAAAAGTGATCTGCTCTCCACTACTTTCTAGAGTCCCCTGGGTATCATATGCCCACTGTTTGTCAAGTTACTCAAAGATTTTCCTACAATAGCTTTCCATCCTCTGCAGCAGTTAAACCCAAGAGAGTTGTGGATTCTGACTTAATGCACCTCATATCAATATCCTTACATTTAGCCATAATTTATACCTAATATGTTTGGTTTTTTTCTCAGTATTTTTCAAAAGCTGTAGGATTTTGGTAATAGCTATAAGATGGTACTAAAGCCTGTAACTGCAGGGTATGTAAAACAAAATACTTGTTAATAAGGGTCAGTGTTTCTCAACATATTCATCAAAGTATTTTGAAGAAATTGTAAAAACTCCTTTTATCTCATAGTTGCAATACAGGAACCCATTTAGGCATTTCTGTGTGTAAGGCATGTGTGTAGTATACATGTTCATTTAATTCAATAATAATAATCATATCAGTAGCCTCTAGTTAAAGATTAGTCTTGAGAAAACATAGGAAAACCTCTGTAATCATTAGAAGAAAGTAACTGGCCTTTAAAACTTCCTTTCTAAATTTTTCAGTGACTGTAAATCAATCTGTCAATAAGATAAATCTTCTTAGGCAGGGACAAATTCCTGACATCCAGAAGAGTACCTGCATGGATATGCATGTTAATATAAAGGCAGAGATGCAGGGAAAACTAGCAAAGTACACAACTACATTTTTTTTAAATTTAATGTCATGCTTATCATTAAAAGAGACTCATCATATAAATAAGTCACCACAAGACACTGATTAAATTTTTGCTGTTAAAATAGTTCATGTAATGAATAAAGAAAATGAAACCTCAAACCCAACAACCCTTAGTTTTGTTGCACAGTCATAAAATATAAGCCAGAAGTTGACCTGGTTTTTACCCTTGTTACACCATCCAAGGCTGCTGCATTTTTTCACCACATCATCAGTCTGTAGATGAAAAGAATCAGCTGAACCTACTAGTGCAAAGCAGTGACCATGGCATCAGCTACTGCTGTGCTCTCTGCTAGGTCCTGTCCAGAGCCTGCCTTCGGGCCAGCTGCTGAAAATGGTTGAGGCCTTGCTAAAGGAGGGACAGGGCTAAAGTGGAGATGTTTTCATGATCACATCTAATACACAATATTTTCTTACTATGCACAGTTCCATAAACAAAAGCCAACTATGAAGGTGAGAAAAAAAAAAAAAAAAAAAAAACATAAATACTCAAATGTTTTGGTTTGTTTTTTTCCTTTAGGAAGTCGATGGAAAAAAAACCAAGAGCAAGATTTAAAGGATGTTCTGAAAAACACTGACCAGGACATACCACTGGTATTTGTCAGTGGGAATCATGATATTGGCAACACTCCAACAAGAGAAACCATAGATGATTATTGCAAGAACTGGGGAGATGACTACTTCAGCTTTTGGGTTGGAGGTGTTTTCTTTCTTGTATTGAATTCTCAGCTATACTCTGATTCTTCCAAGTGCCCTGAGTTAAGGCAAGCCCAGGATGCCTGGCTTGATGAGCAGCTTGCTGCTGCTGCAAACCAGAAATGCAAGCATATAATTGTATTTCAGCACATTCCTCTGTTTCTGAGAAAACCTGATGAAGACAACGATTATTTCAACTTGGATAAATCAGTTCGTCAGGAGATAATGGAAAAGTTTCATAAAGCAGGTATTTTCTCAAACTTTCCTACTCTTGAATTTTTGTTTCAAATTGCTAATGGCTCTGCTGCCAGACAAAATACATTTAACTGAAATGGTACTGTTTCCAAGGAATTTTTGAATACAGCTTATAAGCCTCATTGTTTCCTGAGAATCAGAATTATCAACTGAATCTACTCACCTGTAAAAAGTACCAAACAAAATTTAAAACTCTGAGTGAAAAGTAAAAAGCTAAACATGAAAAGTTCTTTAACATAAATAGCAAGGGTTCTATTTTGCAAGTACTGACAGATACAAGACAACCTAAGTTTTTCCTGCCTACAGAGGGGAAGATCAGGTATGGCCATAGGAGAAAAATACAGAATTCATGTTTTACATAAAACATGGAAACAGAATTCACAATTACCTTGGAGGTTGCTTTCTCCCACACTGAACCAATTTTAACCAAGAGTGTAATGCACCCCAGATTTATTCAGTGTTAAAACAAGTCTTGCTCTGCTAAAATCAATCCTTTGCACATCCGTTTCTAATAGGGGCCATGTCTGGGATGGAGGGCAGGTGAAGCATGTGCTACATGAGTAATTGTACCAAGTCCCCCAGCTTTGTGTGATGCCACTTGAGCACCATGGAGACAGACACAGTATGCAGCTACTCCTCCATGCTGTTCCCATTGTTTTCTGGTAATTGCCTTCATGTTCCTGGAGTGTGCCAGTTCCTCAAAATTTCCTGCCACCCTGCCATCACTGCGTCAGAATGTCATTTTCTCTGTATCTATAAGAGAGCACATTATTTGGATTACTGAACAATGCAAATTTTTTATGATCTTGTTCCTAATTTACCATCTAATTGTTAAGCCTGGCCTCATCTAATTCAGCCTAATTTCCAAGCTCTCAATCTCCTACTGTTTCAAATCAGTGGGGCCAAAATTCACAGCTATCTGAGGGCTCTCCAGGGCACTGATATATCTGCAGATTCAAGATTTGCAAGTGGGGTTTTTTTCCCCATAAGGAGACACACTGAGAGCACCTTATATCTTTTTTCATTTTTGTGTCAGTGTTAATACAGTGGGAAGTGTTGCTCTTGAAGAGCTAGGCAGCTGTGACTGCCTGTGTACCATGGACTACAGCACATCCTAGTTCATGGATGTATCCTATGTTAATGTGGGAACCAAAGCAGTTCTGTTCTAGGATTTTCTGTCATCCAGTTGTTTTACTAACATTTGACAACGCTCAACACTGGGATTCATCAAGAGGTAAAAGAAACATTATCATTGTAATATTGTTGTTGCATTGTCATGTTTCTTAGAAGGGTATCCAGAGTTTAACCTGAAGTTGGGAAGGCTTCAAATGATGGGGGAAAGGAATGGAGTGGGAAGTGAGCAATACAACTCTAGAGAAGAAATTCCCAAACAATTTCTATGCCACTTTTCTGTTCCCTCCATCATTTTTTCTTGTGTCCCTCATTCCCATCTCTTACAAGTTGTTTGGTTCCTTAATGAGTGTGTTTAAACACTGATCTGTGGCATGCTCGTTAGTATACACTGAGTCAATAGGTAACATTTGCAAGTCAATAATCAAACATTTTGCTAATGAAATGAATACAGAGAACAGACAGCTCAGTAACTGAGACTGCTGAGAAGAATGAGCTGAATCAAAAGTTGGCTCAGAGTTACCTTAGTAACAGGTGCATTCTGTTTCCATTTTATTATTCCATATCAGAGCAGGCTTTGTGAGACCACAGAGGTCTCCGCGGGTTGCATAGAGGCTGTTGGCATGGTGGGGTAGAGGCACAAAGATACAAGGACACCACTTGCTTTCTGAACCTCTGCTTTGCCAAAGAATGATCAAGTTTAGCACATCATCAGACATGAAATTGCTTTCCCCTCCGTTCACTTCATACATTCTTGGAGGATTAAAACACAAAATATTGCTAATGAAATCCCAACATACTTTGCTTTTATTTTTAATATAGAAATTTGGTATAACTATTTATTCTGGAAAAAGAAAGTCAGTCTGCATTTTTAGGAGACCACCAGGCTGCCACTATTCTTCTCCCAAACCTCTCTCCAGTCCTTCCTTCCTCCCTTCTGCCTCTTGCAGCTTTCAGTGCTTGTAACCGTGTTTGTTGTGTCATTATGTCACTAACATGCATGGTTTAGGGTGTTTGGCATTATTAGAAGGGCACTATATTTCAGTTGTTTATACCCAGGATCAAACCTGGAACTACCCCAGTTCTCTTGTTTAAACTTTTTTAGAAGTGTCAAACATGGAGTCATACAGGAAAGGAAAGGAAAGATAATTTAGTACTTCAGGTCCTTCCAAGAGCAAAGAAATTCATATGGATTGTGTAGGAAATAGTCACATACTTAAAGTATGGTCATATTGGTCATATGGTCACATGCTCACAGGTACTTTAAACTGAGGTATGCAACTTCAGAAAATTCTTATTTTAATTCCAAAGCCCAGATCTTCTGTAGTTATTCCTTTCTAATCACCCCTTGTTACGTAATGGTTTTGGTGTAAGTATCTGCTCATTACAAGCAGAGATAAAAGACTAGCTGTAGAGGCTACATCTGGTATGAAATACTGAATTACATTTCTCACATTAGAAGTGTCCTTAACAGTTGGGCTAATTAAAGATAAAATCATGTCCTTATGATAAATATTTATAATTGAAAATCTGGCACTTGTAAATATGTATTACTACTGTGCAAAGTTAAACCATACTTATAAGCTGCATGTGTAAGAAATCCTGCTAGACCATGTTTTTTTTAAATGTATTATGACTATTGTCCTTGAAAATGTGATTTCAGTTGCAGTGAAAACCAACTTAATTGAGAACAGAGTTTAGCATTTAAGTAGAGATACCTTTTTGCAGGTATATTGTTACAACTTCTTCAAGTTAAGCCTAAGTTGTCAAAACTCTGTCTCTTCTACATGCAGATGTTAAGAACAGAAAAAAACTGTGTGCAAGAACTGTGAAAGAGCTGACCTGACGTTCTCATCAGTAAGATCTGCTGGAGTCACTCGACTCTGCTGCATGAAATGCATATTCAGCTTTTAAGGATTTTACAGTGCTGATATAAATAGATTTCCTCATAGCACTGTAAGGAAAATAAAGAAGTAGTAATGGTCTAGCCAAAAATCTGGTCTGCAAGTCATGTGTGTTTGATAAACATAAGCAGAAAATTTAGTTTTCAAATTAGGCAGTTTATGTAATAGAAGACCTACTTTTTCTTACATATCTCATTCCAGTAAAATTTTCTTAGGGCATTAAATATTTTTTTTCTATGAACTGAAAAGTAGGGGTATTTTTAGTGATATGTAGACAGACTTTTTGTCCTTAGAACCATCACTGAGCATTACTTTTATTAGTTAATATAATATAGTAATAAATGTTTCTTAATGGCACAAATCAGCTAAAGCATTTAAGTGAGCTCCTTGTTTAGAAGCTCTGTTTAATAAAGCCTAAATTGGTTTTATGGTTTTCCACAATGGTTTTTCACAAAAGTGTTGGAAAAAGATCTTGTTTCAGAGTTAGATTAAGAATATAAGTGGTCTATATAGCTGAGAGATGATGCATCTTAGAGAAAATAACTAGACCAGAGATAGAAATATACAGAAAGAAATTCCCTACAGTCTTCAGCTTCTTTTAATTAAAAAGTTTTAAATTCATCCAAATGTCTTCAAACCAATTTTTCAGATGTGGTTAAAAGTACTTAATATGCACATAGGGGCAAAAATAACTAACTTCATTAAATGGTGTATTATTTTCATTATATTTGTGACTAGAGGTGCTGTAACTTCTAACACCTTTACTCATTAAAAGAGTGTGATATATCTACGTTCTCCTCTTAGAAATGTTGTGACAGGAGAGCAGTGTTAAAGGAAGAAGAAGCTCTCAGAACATCTACAGCTGAGATATATTTGAGCACAAAATTAAAGCATGGAGTGTTGAAAGCTGTTGTTTCTAAAATTTACCAGACAACATATGCTATGTTTCATTATTTTCTTTGTTGTGTAATCAGAGTTGACAGGGGAGTAATATTTTCATCTTCCTGCCATTGAGACCTTGATTTTGGCAAAGCCCATACATTGAGTGAGTAATCTCAGTTCTTATGTGTCAGTATTTAAGATAATTTAAATACTTTCAACTTCAGTGATTTAGAGTAACCTCTTTCAAGGTTGTAATTATGCCCTTATGGCCCAGGTAGAGTGACGACATGTGATATATTCTATGTAAGAACAGTTCCCCAGGTATGGTAATGTAAATCTTGCATGGAGATAACACATAGACATAGATTTTAAATTTTTTTTTCCAGAGTATCAGTAGCAAGTACAAAATACATATAGTCTATAAGGACATTAAGTAATATTTGTTCTCAAATAAGTTTTTGAAATCAGTTTTATCCACTGGGCTAAAGCTACTCCTTGATGCTTAGAGCACACAGCAGTCCAGGACTTTTTGAGGTTTCTGTCAGCTCTCTGAGAAAGCATCACTTTCAAATGGAAAAAAAGTAACAAAAACAGGAAGTAAATTCCACTGAAAGGTCACAAGAGGCATTCACAAAAAGAAATTTGAAGGCTGGAGTGACCTTCTCAAGATGGGACCTCTAAAGGCTTATTTAAACCAGTGCTCTAATTAGGTGATCTGGAATCACCCTTTGGCTGTGCCAGTTGCTTTTCGGAATTATATAGGAAAAACAAGTGACACTAAAATACTTTTCTATATAGCTCTATTTAGTATTGTCTAATAGAAAGAAGCTTTTGACATAAATACATTTTTCAGAATTATATTTTGTCTTCTACTTACACAGACCCACTGACCACCAGCCACACGAAACTCCTGATTCTTTAGGGTACAAAGCAAATATAAGGCAGAGGTTTCCTGCACATTTGCAGGATAATGTTTGCAAACAAGAATCCATGGGATATTTTTATTGAGATGCTTATAGAGCTGTGCAATGTAAATTCTAATTACTCAGTTCTCTTTTATTCATACAGCTCTTCTGAGGAGGGATAACAGAGAGCTTTAAAATGGCTACATGTAATAATTCTGTATGTTACTGAGGGCTGACCAAAGAGCTTAGGAAAGCAAGAATGTTGATCCCAAATACTTACCAGTAGGACTGTTTCCTTCTACTGGTGCTGGGAAGTTATTGGGGCTTTTTTTGATAACAGGGTGTGAGAACTGCCAGAACACTGAGCAGTTAACAGTGCTGTGACTGATGCTTTCACATCTTTGTTTGCTGCTGTAACACCTGCTTAGCAGATGAGGCAATGTGAACACTCTGAAATTGCAGTGAGATAAAATCAATTCTATTCCACTGAAGAGATTTTGTTTTCAAAGACTTCTAAATATTATCATTCCTTGTGTAGCACTGGAGTCTTGAAAAGATGAGGTGCACCATGTGCCCAAGGGGAGAAAAAAAGGTGCAACAAAAAATGTGTATGGTTAATGTGGCTCTTGTAGGGAAGCTGAAAGAACGTCGTTTTGGAGTGCAGAATTGTTGTGAGAACAGATATTACTCTTGAACCGACCACATTGTTCAGCACTTCAGACAGCAGCTGTACTCTGTAAGTGAAAGGAAGAAAGAAAAGCCAGTTTGTGCCTGATTCTCCAGGGAAAATGTTCAAGATCAATTTATCTGTATGACTTAAATGGTTGTATTTGCCAGAAACACTGCATTTTACAAAATACCTATGTACTCTTACATCTGGGGGTGTACACACACATCTCAAAGTAGCATCTCCCTGGGCCTGGATACTTGGTTTTCCTCTCTTGGAAAAAACTATGACAGGGTACAAGAGTGTTGATAACATTCAGATCTTCCAATACAATTTAATGGCTTTACAGAACAGCATCTCGACCTGTTGCTTTCATTTTGGCTCTCTCCTGGTGCTCCTCTCTAGCTCCTGCACTTTTGGGGACAAATGTATCTAGGATCAGCTTTTTCTAGTCTGTCCTCTTTCTTCAGTCCTTGACTGAGAAAGAGATTTGTGTGGTGACAAAGATTTTTGGATAAACATAACTCTATTTAAATCTAATTTTATCATTAAACTTGAACAGTAATGGGACCAGAATGAGGGTCTCAATAGCCCAGTCTCCTGCTGCTTCTACTCCCCAAACTCTTGTGAAGGGCACAGGATAGAAAAGTGCGTAATAGTATTTCTTTCCAGGCTTCTTCTCACCTCCAAGAATTTTTGTTTCAAGGACTTACTGTGTCATATTAGTGTTATTAACATAATACAATTTAGTGATTCTTCTCTGGATTTGTTCAGTTGATTTGTGAAAACTGCCAGCTTTCACAATGGTCTGCAGGGGGGAATATCGTATTTCACAGCTCTGTGAAGAAATGTCTCCTTTTGTTTGCTTTGAACTTCACCTGCAGTCTGGGTGGAGAGCCATCAACCTGTACTTGAAATGCAGTGAGCATTGATTCATGTCTGCAGTTACTGTAAAAAATAGTTCATTAATCAGCACTTAAAAGGTGATAATCTGAACCATGTGATAAATTTCATTGTTCAGTCAGAACCACCTTATTTTCCCTAAATTCTCTACAGAGAGCATGGGAAGAGAGGCAAGGTCTGTACTGTACCCATTACATATTTATTATGTCATTCATATTGCACTAATTTAGCCTTCTCCTTCTTTTACAGTCTCATTTGCTTTTGCTGAGAAAAGCATTTATTTAATTGAAGGCTCAGTCTAAATAAAGCATGCTACTGATTGCCTATGCTGATTATTCCAGGCATTCTCCTCCTAATTTGGAAAATCTGCTTGCTTTTCTTTGGTTTATTTTTATGTTGGCAATTTTTTCCTATATTTTCACTCTGTCCATAGTGCTGGGTTGAGCAGTTTGATTTCCAGCTAAGGCGAGGTCAGGTCACGTTTTGGACACAGCAGACCTGTCTCAGAAATGGGGTTTGTACATTTGGAACTAGAGTTGGAAAACAGCTTCTTTTGAGTTCAGGGGATTTTGGAATCAAGCTGTAGAAGTGAGTGTAATTACAGAAATTGAAGTCAGACACCCCTGGAATTTAAACTAGTTCAAGTCTAAATTACAACCCAATATTATCTGATTATGTTAGAAAAAAATTGTTTCCAGGTGCATGTTTCTTTGGATGTTTTTTTATATTTCAAGGTAAACGTGGGTGCATTGTATTCCATCCTGTGTCATGTGCAACTCAGTTTCCCTAGAGACTGGGGCTCAGTCTGTATTTCTAGAATTAAACTATAAAACAGTAAATTTTTGAAGAAGTTAAGAGATGTACCTGTTTCCCAAAATTTTACTGTTACATGGTTACAGAATACACCTGTTTTTTTAACAAAGCAAAGAGATTATTTGGCTAGTATTTCTTGTTTAAAATGGAGACATTAACATGATGTAACTATTCTTGAAATAGAATGGCTGATCAAAACACTGAATAGAAAAGATGTGGCTGTTGGGCCACACAGTGAAGGCAGACCAGAGTCCCCTTTCTTTCCTGCCCAAGTGGAGTTGAAATCATGCCCAGTGTTTCATGTCCTTTTCTAAGCTACAGAAGACAGCAGTAGAGTCCCAAGTAATGGAACTTGGGAGTCTGGGAATTACAGGACTGCAGCTGCACAATAAGCTAGGACAGGGATGTTATCACTCCCAGGGGAGTTGTCCATGAGACACAGCTAAATGCCTTTGTTCTTTTACAATGCAGTTGCATCAAAATCATGCTGACCTTCTTTCCTGGTGTCACAGAACAGTTTTTCTGAGTGATAAATGGTAATTTGTAGAAGGAGTCTGCTGCACTTTCAGAATTCTGTAAAGTAACCTCAGCTTCTCCTGGTAACAAACAAACCGGCTCCTGCATGATACTCAATTGTAGTTTCCTTTTGTGTAATGAAGTATTTTCTCACCTTCTTGTCAAAAATATAATCAGCAGTGTGCTAACAACACTGGATAGCTAAAGTTTTCTTGTCGTTTTCTTCAGTATCTCCAGGGTTGAAAAAGGTGGTGAACATTTCAGTTAGGACTTGGTTTCTTTCATAATGTTCGTCTGCTTTGGATTACTTGGGAGCTCCTAAGTGCTGTAAGATGGCCACAGTTACAGAGAATAATCTGTAAAATCAGAGCTGCTGCAGCCTGTGAGGATGTGATAGATGTACATAGGCAGCTGCTTCCGATCCTGCTTGGATCTCTTGGAGCCTCGTGATCCTTTTCTGTGTCAGCCTTTTCTGTGCAGTGTCCAGAGCAGGTCTCAGACACTTGTGTAGACACCTTTCCCTGTCAGGCCAGTGAGGCAGTGGAACAGTACCTGTTACACCCTCTCTGTAAGAAAAGCACCTTTTAATACATTGTGCTGGTGTGGATCAGAAAGCCTTAAGAGAGAACCAACAGAAAAAGTGAAGATGGGAAATGCTGGTAAAAATTGTAGAACTTTCCAGAGCTGTTAAAGTGAGGAAGATGGAAATCAACAAGAGCTTGGTGAAGCTCTGCTTGTTTGATGAAGTGGCTTTAGAACAGACACAGGAAACAAATGAGAGAGCAGGAAAGTTTTCAGAGGCGCTTCTGAATTTCCTTTTAAAAAATGTCTGCAATAGAAACCATGTGTCAAGTGTTCATAATGTGGTTTTGACTTGGGAAAAGGTATCCAAATTAAAATATGATCTTAGTTTGAAATTTTATTAAAATAGAGTTCTGCTGTAAAGATTCTACATGTGAAACAGGTAGCATCAAAGGCTGAACTGCATGAGCTGGTAATTCCCCTCCTCAGCACTCCTCTCTTGCCTTGCCACAGCCACTGTGTGGCCTTACAGCCCCAAGGGCCATAATGCAGTCTGTGAATTAGCATAAAACCAAAGTGTTTATATGCTTGTTTGGCTGAGCTGATGAAAAGTCTAAGGCTTATCAACATATTTAAGTATTCCATCTTGTGACATTACTCTTGAACAATCCTTGTTTGGGTTTCTTGTTACATCATGAATTATTTTTGCTAAGTAGGCTGCTCTGGGCTCAAAGAACTTGTACCAAAATAGGTATTTCATTCTTTAGTAGGGAGGCATTATTCTGAAGGGAAAAAGAGTTATCATCAGATCTTTGGAAAAGGAAAATCTTTCTGTCTTTCAGATTCAGCTTTTTCAGATCAGAACTAAAAAGGACATTTCATGCTTGATCAGAAAATGATGGTAAATAGCATGGCAGGGGAGCAGCTTTGGTTTACTAAAAATCAGAAACAATTCCTGTATCTAAACCTTTTTTTACAAAGATACTGTGTTTTTTTCACATGTTGACTGATTCATAAAACCATGTTTGGTAGGAGGCATGAAGCTCAGTGGGTTTAGGTGTTTTCATGATCCAAGAACAGTTTTAGTACAGACAGAACAAGACCTGGTGCCCTGCACTGGGTGGAGCCTGCCCTGTATCTCTGGCTTTCAGTCCTGTCCTGATCAAAAATTGATTTGGCAGTTGTCATGAAACCAACACAGCAGTTCAGACCTTTTTTCCTTAGCAGATACTCTGTAATCTGTGTCAATGTTGTTATGCAGTCTGACACCAGATGATCATGATGATGATGATGATCACAGATACAGGATGTGTGAATTGTTTTGCTTTTTTTTTTAGCGTGTCTGCACAGTTTTTTACTTTATTCTGATTTTAATCCATTTTTTCTTTAATGAATAATCCATTAGATATGAATAGTGTCTTGCAGTAATGGATCCTGCTTTTCTTAGTAAATGGATACTTTGAAACCTCCAGTCACATTTAAATTCAAGTAACAGTGTATTTCATAAAAAATGAAATAATGAATGCTTGTGAAGGTGCTGTTCTTTGTATATTTATTTACACAGGAATTTTTTAGTACTTCATACAGCTTTTATATCAATGCTGCTTCCAGCTGCTGTTTAAGAATCCAGTGATAAAAAACAAATCAATGTTCTACCTTTTTTTCTTCTGTTTTAGTGGGAAGGGACTGTATGTTTTACTGTATATCTGGATGCATTTGACTGACTTGGGGATACATTAAGGTGGGCTATAAAAATGACATCTGCCAGGACACTGTTCATTCCTCACAGAGTTTGGGAGGGGGAAGGGGTGGGGGAGTTTGTAGCAACTTGACATTATTACTTCAGAAAAACATCTGAAATTAATGAATTAAATTTGAGTGCCCACATCTCTAAGATCCTTTTTATGTTAAAGATCAAAAGCAAGAGCAAAGTAAATTGCCTGCTTGTCATCTTGGTGTTACTGCAGTGATTGGTTCAGCTTTCCTCCTTGTGCTAACTCACAGAGTGGGTGCAGTACAGCTGAGTGGACAGGCAAGGACTCCTGCAGAAAAACCCCATCAGTGAGCCTCCTGTCAGTACCCAGCAGTGACCTGTTTGTTTCCTTGTTCAAGGTGTAACATCCTGTAACCCAGCAATAACTAGAGTTAATACTAGCACTAAAGAGTTTCTGAAAACTGAAGTCTGGGCTAAATTTCTTACTCATCTCTGTCTCTGTCTAGGATAGGTTTATCAAAATCTTTCCTTGAATTATAAGACAAGTGGAACGTTCTTTTCTTTAGCATAACTACAGTTCCTTTATGACTTTTGTATCCATTGTCCTAATTACACTTAAGTCAGGGTTTGGTTAACATATATGATGACACAAAGTCTTGGCTTCTTTTCCTCTTTTAAATCAAGATGTTAAATTCTCTGGATGTTGGGAAGATGCTGCTTTAGGACACAGATTCTTCCAGTAAAAAGAGAGAACTTAATTCCCTTCCAAAGTACTTATTTATATCACTGAAAGTGTGTCACATGGGTTTGCACCTCACTATGGGTTTATGATTCTTACTTGTTCTTAATTTTTTCATAGACTAAAGTAGTTCTGC